>NC_051176.1:50152542-50472542 GCF_013339695.2 Rhipicephalus sanguineus
TTATTTCGAGTGGTTCCACAAGTGCAAAGAAAAAACAGTGCGACAGAAATTTCATCTTCAAAGGGTAAAAATGGGTGTCAACAAACGGGGACTCCACAGGGTGCCCAATGCTATCGTTAGCCAGAGCTTAAAAATATGCCGATGCACTCAATGACGACGGGACCAAATGCGTGTTGCTGACTGCTGCCTGGGGTACGTCAGACTATTTTTGTGTTCTGATTAATTGCTTAATTAGGCCGTTTTAATTAACTAACTTCTGAAGCGACGAAGCTGGGCAAAAAGTTCCACTGAGAAAGTTGTACGTCGCTTTGCAAAACTTGTCCCATTAGACCGTTTCTAACTTTCTATCCATTAAGACTGTGTTTTTCTGCTTGGCTTAAGTGGCCTAATTAAGCAATTAATCAGAATACATAAAATAGTCTGACGTACTCCGGGCAGCAGTCAGCAACATGCATTTGGTCGCGTTGTCATTGAGTGTGTCGGCATATTTTTAAACTCTATAGCTGGGGCACCCGGTATAGCTGCAAATATAGCAACCCCGTCCATAAATGCGAATTATGGCTTTCAGTGCTTCAAATATGCTTTTAATGATTCCGAAAGACCGATAGTATAACTTTAGTCTACACTACTTTCTACGCCAAAAAAAAAGTATTTATTGCAGAAACTTCGACTATTCTTTAGCAACCGCGCGCTGCGCGATCTCCAACGCCGTTTTGTTTTGTTTGCAAACCAGCCGTTACTGTTGACTACTGCTGCTCACTGTTAGAGTATGGGTAAATGAAGCTCTGGACGACGGAGGCACGAGATTTCAATGGTACCTAACAGTTCGCTGTTGTGTAATTTGCTTTACAAGCCATGTCCACGAACGTAGACGCAGGTAGCGAAGTGTATTACTGCAAAGCGTCATTCAAGTGTCCACGACAAGTGCACTGCTCATTGATGTGCGAGATTAGAGCACTAAGAAGAATGGAAACCGCGGCCGAATCGAACAGGACGAAAACACGCAAAAACTTCATATACGTCAAACAGCGGGACAAAAGACGGGACACCAGCAGAAGAGACAATGATGAGCGCCGTTCATTATTAATATGAGCGCTATATAATAATAATAATAATAATAATAATAATAATAATAATAATATAATAATAATAATAATAATAATAATAATATAATAATAATAATAATAATAATAATAAATAATTGCTAGGGTTTTATTTCTCAAAACCTCGATATGATTATGAGGGATGCCGTAGTGGAGGGCTCCGGAAATTTCGACCACCTGGGGTAACGTGAACCTATACGGGCCTGACTCAATTTCGCCTCCATCGAAAATGCGGCTGCCGCGGCAGGGATTCGATCCCGCGACCGTCGGGTCAGCAGTCGAGCACCATAACCACTATAGACCACCGTGGCGGGGTAATAACGAGCGCTAGCCCTTGCATTTTCTGCTCGAGTTCCGTCTTTTGTCCCGCTGTTCGACGCAATGAAGCAATTCCAACACGTTCGAGTTCAGAAGTAAAACAAAACTAAGCTGGCTGCCTTCTCTTTTTTTTTCTTTTCAGCCTCCTGTTCCATGCATGATGACGATGCCGCCAAAGGAGACGTCGCTCCCCAAAGACAGTTCTAACGTTTAAAACATTCAATACTGAGTCTAGTGGAGGAGAAAAAAAAAAAAAAAAACACGAGCTAGGAGACCTTGTTAGAGGTCTATATAAGCTCGATCGCCGAGTGCCCATTACTCAGTAATGTTTCCATCCGAAAGGACAGGGACTGATGCCATGCGTTCGTTTCACCGGGACTCAATGCGACGTTTTAGAGCCTACTTTATTGAATACCAAGAGCGCAATTGTTGGCAAATGAATAAATAATAGCTAGAGCATAGAAAGCGTCACGCGCAGCACCGAGGAACGCAGAACGGAAGCGAAAGCGCGTTTCGGGCGGGAAATCGAGCACGCTCAGCCCTCAGGAATTCGCCAAGCTGTGCAACATAACTACGCATACATCGCGTACGTGGCTTTACGGCTCGCCAACTGGTTAGTAGTTTCGACATGTACAGCACAATGAGCCACAAGAGCGAAATAAGGGGCTCGTTTCTTTGTTAGATACAAGACCAAATGAATACAAGGAGCTCGCAGGGGATATATTTCGTTGTTTTTAACTTTCGTTGCTTTTTGTTGGATATTTTGTTTTTAGTAGTTACGACATGAACTAAAGTGGACGAAAAAATATCCGTTCCGTCGGCGGGGCCCGAACATCACTAGACAACAAATAATGAATGTCCTCTACGCTTTCCTAGGCTTAAACGTCTGTTCGGTTAATTCGGATTCGCCATAAGGTAAGAATGACAAAGAAAGATGTATACCCACTACCGCGCACCGACGATTCCCTCAGCTTAGACAAGCACGCTACTTATCGTCGATGGACCTCAACAGTGGGTGCTGGCAAATAGAAGTCGACGAACGAGACGGAAAAAATAACCTACTGCGTAACGCCTGACGGGCTTTACGAATCCAAGGCCTTTCGGGTTACGCACAGCTCCAGAAGCATTTCAAAGACTGCATTGTAGGTACGGTTCTATCAGATCTAAAGTGGCAGACGCGTCTGGTATATCTCAGCGACGTCACTGTTTCCTCACAAACGTTCAAGGAACACCGAAGAAGGCTGCCGTCGGCATTACGAGCTGTGGTCCACCAGCCAGACACTGAAACCAGAGAAATGTCGTTTCGGTTGCGAATAACGTGTTAGGTATGTGAGCCATAAAACGTGTTCATCTTTACCCCGACAAGGGAGCGGCCGTCACAACATTTCCAGCGCTATCGGATCAGAATGCAGTCAGACGTTTCCTATGCCTCTGTGCTTAGTACCGAAGATTTATTGCCAATTCATCACAAACAGCCGTTCACACAAAAAGGGAAGGCGCTGCTTTCTTATGGGGCGAAAAAGAACACGCAGTAATTGACGATCTCCGAAAACGCCGGCAGACACGATCCTGTGCTGGCTACATTTGAAGAGGACGCTCCTACCATGATTTACTCGGATGCCAGCAACGTAGGTGTGGGCGCCGTGCTCGTCCAGTGGGAAGACACAGCCGAGAAAGTGAATTCATACGCAAGGAAGACGTTTTCGCGTCTCAGCGACAGAATATGAATGTCTTAGTGTCGTATGGGGAGTTGTGAAGTTCTGTCCATGTTTCTATGGTTGTTACTTCCACATTGTCAGCGACCGCCACTCTCTTTGCCTACAATCAAACTAGAGATCTTCACTGATTCTTTAGCGGCATACAAGAACTCAAGAAGGTTCAGGAGGCCCCGTGTACTTAGGTGCACGTTAAAGAACCCCAGGTGGTTGAAATTTCCTGAGCTCTCCACTGCGGCGTCTCTCATAATCACATCGTGATTCTGGCATGTAAAAAAAAAAAGAGCAATCACAAGTCGATGGAAATTTGTCAGGCGATACACACTATGAATCGTAAACTGCTACCTGCATCAGGGCACCCTGGATTCAGGGCTATGCTACGAACCTCCACAACATCTCTGCTCACCAGAGGCACGCTGCCCTCCTAATCCAGAACGTCCGTTCATTCCCCTCCGACCTGAACTTCTCAATTCACTCCGAGCCCGCAAAATTTTCCCCGGCAAGACCCACGTGCTCTTATCCCACCGTGTGTCTGCTCACTCCCCCTTCAGCTTACCAGGGCGCAGGAAGCCATGCCTAGGAGGCTTCGCTCATGTATGCGTGACCCTCACAGCGGCTGTCATCGCAACAACGCGCAGCTGTACACATTCTCCACTGGGTTCTACATGTTCGTACTGCTTCGTTCCAGTGATGGAGGCAGATTCATACCACCAAATATGGTCAAGTACAGGATAACAACCGGAACGCTCCCTACTGCAAGCCGGTCCCAGCTACAGTGTCACGACCAGCTATGACCGCTGGATACGTAATAACAAATTGAACAAGACACTGCCTCAAATCATTCACAACGCCCGCCTCATACTGCATATGTAATACGCCTACACACACCAAGCATTATGCATGCCTAAAAGGGAAGTCTTTATCGCAATAACAAAAAGGGTGTTCTTCGAAGAACACTTTTTGTTATTGCGATAAAGTGAGGTGGGTATGAGCCCTATTTTCTGGGGAGATCTCCCCAGTAAATAGGGCTCATACCCACCTCACTAGAAAAATAATTTCCTCTTCGTCTCTTTCTTGTTATTATTGATTGAAAACATTTATTGAAAACAAAAGAGAGGTGCAGCCCTTAAGCGCCGTCTACGCTTAACCGGGCAACAGTACATGTCGGACTTCTATATTGCTGAAAAATTCATCCCACTTCCTCCTCACACGAGAAGACCCGAAAATCAGAATCTTTCTCGAAGCCGCAAAGAAAAAAAAAAAAGAGCACACATCGGCCATTCGGGGATCATTTGCCTCTCAAATCCGGCGAGAGGTATTTCACTCCCAGAAGCGCAATTAGCGGAGCCGACTGTAAACGTAGGAATGAACAAGCTTAAAAAAAAAGAGTCCCTCATCTATCTTAAGCATACGCTAGGGTCGTCATTCCGCCGAACAATCTACGTATTATTTATGCACGTTCCGACTACACACAGTCGGCCGGATACTCGGAAGGCGAGCCATTAATAGAAATAGAGGATTACGACATAAGGAAGGGAATAACGATCCACATATCACGGCCAACTACTACGTAATTTCCTTGCACGTACAGTTTATGTATGAGTGCGCGTACGGCATGCATTATTCATGCGCCTATACTTTCGATTTTTCTGCGTACGAAGTGCGCAGAACAGCGCACTTCCACATATACACGGAAAAACACGACGAAGCCCCGTGAGGAGGACTACCGCAACAGAACGGTTTGCTAGAGACTTCGCCCCACTTCATACGAGAATGAGCAGCCGTAACCGCGCTGAACTCTTATTTTTTTTTTTTTTTGCCGGCAGACGCAATATCGCACCTGCACTATGGCACCACACACCGAAAAAACTACCCTGACATAGACTAAAGAGTATTGAGCATGCATGTATTAAAGAAATGCGTTCACACGAGATACGCGGCAGGCGGGGGAAAAATGTCGTTCTTTTGTAGCGATTGGTCTATTTCTAAATCCTGCCCTAAATGCAGCTCCACTACAGTGAAACCCGAGGAAGTTCGTAGCACGGACACCCAGCGATTCCCGTTCGTAGAGTTCCCATGTCTCCGTTTACCAAACCGTTGATGACGTCAGTGTTTGAGGTAAGCATGTAGGGCTTCCCCGGCACGAGTAGAATCTTGCTAGGGAGATTCGCAAACTCGGTGTTCGACATGCGCGCTACTTTTTGCTGCGCTTTATTGAGTTCCTACTTGTTACGGCGGTTCAGATACGTGTCGTCTGCAGCGAGTTTTGTTAGGTTCTTTCCTCTTCAGATGTAGCGATGAAGGCGTCGGTGGAAGGAGCAGTCGCCTGCTTGACGAGGCGGTGGCGCCCTCTCTTGCGCGGCGCGGGTGTCAGCCGCATGTTTCCGAAGCGTTTGTAGCGACATGAAGTTAATTATCGCGATTACTTCTTCGTTATTTCTGTTAATTATATTATTTTAGGCCTTGTTCGTTTGTTTTAACCCGGTTTTGAGCATTGCTATTGTTTTAGGCCTGTATTGCCCACTAGATTTTGAGCGTGACCATGCAACATGAGACACTGGATGGACAAGAAGCCAGGCCCCTAAAGTGCTACGCACTTAAAAGCCGGAGAGGTGTTTTGACGTCAGCCCAAGTGGGGGGTTACGCTTTGCGAATGTACAGTGGGAATTAATCGGCGACCCCGGCGAATCGGCGTCGCTTCACGGGAAGGAGTGCAACGAGCGCCGAGAGAATAGCCACAAGAGAACTGCCAGCAGACAGCCGATTGGACGCCGAAGAGGCGCTCGCATGCGCCGCTTCTGCGAGTGACACGCACCGGGACTCGATTTACTTAAATGCACTGTTAAACAGGTATACGGACAACGTTCAGCTGAGCAGTTTTTGGACAAACCATCGTACCGCGAGAAAATAGGAGCGCTCAGTCAAACAGAGGCCAGTAATGGGTTTTGTGGCACCAAGTTCATAATATCTATGGTTTGACGTGCCAAAACCACGACGTGATTATGAAGCTATCCGTAGTGGAAGACTCCGGAAATTTCGATCATATGGTGTTCTTTTAACGGGCACTAACACCGCAGAGTACACGGACTTCCAGCATTTTGCCTCCATCGGAATGCGACTGCCGCGGCAGGGGTCGAACCCGCGTCTTTCGGGTCATCAGCCGAGCACCATAACCACTGCATACCTCCGTGGCGGATGGCACCAAGTCCAGTTTTTCTGCCCCTTAAATGTTGACTCCTCAACAGTACCGTAGATGACGAATTAAGATTCAGTGATTATGTAATTTCTTCGATCAAAACGAAAGAAGATTTGGTAGGAACAATCGAAATGCAATGACATGAAGTCGGAACGTCGCCTTTTGGGCAACTTCGTCACCAGTTCGACCAACAGGCGGTGGATGTGTCTACGAGAAGATTCAGAAAGTCAGTACAGGACATTCATCAGGCTGCGCATACACATTCATACGTGATCAATAACAGCTTGAAGCAAAATATGCCCCAAACACTCGAGACTGCCGTTTCTACGTACACACCGAGCGCACGAGGGAGGTAGGGGAGCAGGTGCCCCATACTTTTACCGAGTCCGACATGTACCGTCACTGTTTAAAGAGCAGGGTCATTATGGTCACGCAAGACGATAATGGCGGACGAAGGCCCCTACTGTTGCATTCCAAGAACTGTTCCCATCTTTGCTCCCGGAAAGCCAGGGACCAAAGGCAGGTCATTGTCATCGCTTCATTTTAATTTTTTCATCCGCCCTTTGGACCTGACCAACAGGGGGGGGGGGGGGGAGGGGCGATGATACACACAATACTAAAAACAGAAAAAAAGGACCGGAGAGAGCGCTCTTTTCATTCTCTTCGGTCCTTTTTCTCCTACGCCGATTTCGCGCAGTACACACCCCCATCCTGCACAGCAACCAAGTCGCACACACACTCGAATATAGAAGACCTAATCAGTGACGTTCACGACAGAAACGACAACCTGATCGTACACAACCATAACCGGACATTCCTTCTATGTAATACTTTGCTCGAGAACATCGGCAGCATCGTGTTTCCGAGGATACAACTTCAGGTGCACGCACTCACCAAGACTGAGGAGCACGTCAAGATCCCCAGCCGGTCCAAATCGATCCGGAGAGCCCCCTATCTTCACCGTACCTGATAATCATATCGTGATTTTGGTACGTAAAATCCCAGAATGTAACATTGTATCGCGCCAACTAAACCACGCACGCGCATTACTCAAACTTCGTTCTTTTCGATCGTTTTTTAGAAGTCATACATATGCCTTGGTCTACCTATCCTGTCTGATTTTCCTCAGTATTCCTATTATAAATATTAATGAGGTAAACAACCACATTACGCAGGGCGTGAATTGCAGTAGCAATTTCAGATAACTTTCTCGCATATGAAAGTTCGGACAGTGGCAACTTGAGTCTATATACACGCTCACGGACTCCTGCACTCGAAAACGCTTAACTATACAAAAATGCACGACTCTTTTTATTGTACACGTGCATTTCTCGGGCAGAAAGAGATCACGGCGAAAAGAGGCGGCAAACGTGAGGAAGCTAATCAGAGTGCAGTGCATCAATATTCCCAACATGCGTGCCACGGGTAAGAGCTAACGCGATTGAACGTGCACAGCGCAACAATTACCACGAAAGATGCTGTCGCACAATATATCTTCCGAGCTCAAATTTCACTCCCATTGATAAGGTCCATGAGCGGGAAATACGACTCGGCCGGGCGCAAGCGCTTGACGACTGGTGATCGTGTATCAACGAATGGAGTGGGGGATGTGCAGACCTTGTGTGTCGAGTTTGTCATGCGTCCGACCGGGTATCGGTGAGCGATATCGTTTGGGTGAAGCAACTCGAAACCCAGTCTGTTCGGGCCTTGTCGAGGTCATCCACGTATACACAGAGCGAATCTATATGCAAACATTGTGCACGATATGGAGTACGCACGGCAAGCATCTTCCGCACACACGTGACAGGAAGAGTGCACGCCCGTTTCGGGAGGTCATCCGAGAAAGCGTGCGCGGGTCATATGGGTTAACCTCGCATGGGCGCAAGCTTTTGTACATTGACGCAGTTTCATTTTACGTGTTCCAAAATGCTAATACGGTTACGATTCATGTCCAGCCTTACATAATCTGCAAGTCAACGAATGAACAGCGATACGGGGAAAGAAGATCGCAAATATTACGGCAAATTCATACGCCGCGCGTGTAACAGACGTTGTACGACATTAAAAATACCCCGAAAGAACAGACCGTCGCAGAAAACAGGTTGCATGGACTACACTCAGCGCGTAGCAATAGGACACTGATCCTATTGTCGCGGTATACCGGAAATCCTGTAAATCCCCTTTCTTGCCTAAAGTCCATATTTAGCAATTTAGTTAAGTAGTCCGAATTAGCAAATTAATTAATTACAAAACAAAAGATTGTCTGTAGTACGCAAGGTGGCTTTCAGCAATATGGAATTGATTTCACTCGCCTACCTCTAATATTGCCCTTTTTAAACCCTTGGCACAAGTTAGCTGGGACACCCGGTATATGCCTCCTCTCTCGTCGTGCTTAAAATGCGAGACAGTAAGATGAGCACTTGGCAATACTAGTGAAGGTGGACTTGCTCCGCTCTACAGAAAGTTGGATAAGTCACACGCTCCATTATGCAATCGCCTAAGACGACTGGAAGACGAAAGCCATCTTTTTTTTTTTCTCCGTCGATTGCATTGACTCCGCCCTAACGCTTTCCGCACCCAACGTGGTTTTGCACTGCCTCCGAGATCGGAGGAATTGAAAGCTTTCTGCACCTTACGTGGTTTCGCAGTGCCTCCGCGATCTGCCCACCTTTGACCAAGAGACGATGTCGCGTGATGACGTCACGATGACATCATGATGATATTACGAATTTTGGCAACTTCGTGGTGACAACACAGGATGACGTCATAGCATGATGATTTTTTACATCACTCGTATAATTGACGCCGCCCACGGTCACTTTTCGCGTTTGATGAGGCATCTAAGGCTTTCGCCTCATATGGAATTAAATTCTAGGGTTTTACGTGCCAAAATCACGTTACGAGGAACGCCGTGGTGGGGGACTACCAATTAATTGTGACTGCCCGGGGTTCCTTAACGTGCATCTGAATCTTAGTAGACGGGTGTTTTCTTCATTTCCTTCCCATCGATATGTGGCCTCCGTGGACTGCATTCGTACCGTCGTCATCGAGCTTAGCAGCGCAACAGCTTCGGCCGCTAAACTATCACGGCGGGGTGGCGGATAGATCGACACTGGCGTTCACACAGCGCCTATAAATCGTTTCTCCATGGGGTGCCACAGCTGGGCTTCTCACCAAGCCACGCGACGCAAGAAAGCGCGAACGGGTAGGCGTTACAATACCGTCTAGACATTCTCTATCCGCACTAAGATGAAAACTATAGGAAGCCGAGCAGCGTATTCTGCAGCCTAAAGCTCGATTTCAGTAGTCAGATCGTGGCATGCTACAAATACCACGCGCAGCAACTCCCCCCACTCGGTTTCTCAAAAAGAAAGGAGTAGGGAATAAAGAACCACGCAGACGTGCAACGGCCAACGCTCGAATTGTTTCACTCACTATTAAAAAAAAAAACAATTTCAGCCACGCCATACCGTTTTACTGAAATGTTCGATCCGCAGTGAAGGATTGGGCGGTGAGAGAGGCCCCCGCTCCCCGCGGTGCGTAGACTGCCACCAGTGTAGGAAATGGCGCTGTTTATTTATGTTGTCTTTTCGTCGCCGGCAGGATGAACAACTACAGAAAACGTCTGCAACTACGAGAGAGTAGAAACGTTGTCGTGATAGGTCGGGAGCGCAATCGCTTCCGCGCAGCTGTTGGGAACAGCGGTAGCTTACCCCCCTCCCAGTGGCGTAGCCGGGGGGGGGGGGGGGGGGCGAAGGGGCTGACCAGGCTACAGCCCCCCCCCCCCCGCGTAATTTTTTCGTACTGTCATGCACCGCCGACCAAAACAGCCCCCTGTGCCTGAAGTCATCCTGGATTCTTTTTGCTAGAATTGCTTTCCACGGTCGAAAAGACACTTCCGTGCGAACATTGCTGATCTGACTGGCTGTCTTCGCTGCGCTCATGGCGGCCCTGTAACTGGCTGCGCAGCGCATAACCGTCAGAAATGCCTTGCATACAGAGGCGTAGCGCCATGGACTGCCATTTTGCGACGCAGCGACACGCTGATTAACGGGCTCTGTTCTCCCACGCTGAGCCGATATTGTGAATACACCTTTGCGGCGGGGACGTCTTGAACATGAAGGGATTATATCGAGCTAGCGGGGGGCCCAAAAAGGGGGTGGCAATCTTTGACAACTGGCCAGGAATGTTTCGTTCTCTTGCCCCTGTACGGACAGAGGGAAATCGTTTTCGACACAGATTTCATCGTCTTTTAGGGGCGAAGCACCTTAGGGTCTCTTAGGGTGCATCGTCGTCCGTTGTCGGGACGGTCCATTTGCTTGAGTGCAAGAAAAGGCGCCACCGCCTCAGCGCTCGCCGTGTGACGAGAGAGAGCGAATGGCGCGCGTTGACTATGGAAACGCTATTTCTGCGATGAATGCTGAACTACCAGCTCGCAAGGAACGAGAACGCGCCCTCGCCCGCGAGAGACAACGCCAACGCAGGCAGCGTCTGCTAGCGAGTTTCTTGATTGAAAAAACCGACTGCTCGCTCTACACAACCGTTCACCGGCCACCGCGCATATAGAGGCACTGGATCTTGACCTGTAATTTCTTTTCGATTGTGGAGTTTAACAAGGTAGCACTTGGCGGGACACTTAGCGCACGTGTTGCTTCACTGTGTATTTTTCAAGCATTTCATGTGCTATCAGTGCCAAATTCAGAGGCGGCCCGGGTGGCCTGACCGCACCCCAAAAACCCCTTACTTTTTTTAAATTTATATTCCAAGAAGAGCACATATCAGGCTCTCCCAGAAGCTGATCCCCCTTCGGAAAAATCCTGTATCCACACCTGTGTGCTCTGAAATGTTCAACAGATGCTTGTGTATGGCACTTTTCGTATGAAATTGAAAAAAATGCTGTTCCGGCAAATGTGTTACGCTCGACCGTGGGGGCGCGTTGGTTACGCGTTGAGATGGTTTCGCAAGCGTTCAGTCGGCGACGCAAAACTGCCTTGCGGAAACGGGTTGAAATTTTGAGGCGCCAGTAGGCCCCAAAAGCGACGATGTGAACGCGAATATTCTTGGCGTATCGTGTTATTTACGAGCACATGTCGAAAGGATATGCAATAAAATGCCAGCTAACCGGCAGCTATTTCTTGGAGCTTTTCATGTTCACTTTTCACGTGCATGAGGAATGGAAACTTTTTAAATTTTAATCATGCGGTAATTCTATACATAACATACGTCGGTGACTATATCAGTGAAATACATTTTGCTTTAAAATTAAAAAAGAGTACAACGTTTTATTTAAAATTAAATGCACAATACATCTGGTCGACGTAGGCTGTTCCTATGAAATACGCTTTCAAATGGATCAACAGCACTTTCTCACCGTCATCGCTGTGCCTAGCCGTGTCGTACGCTAAAGCCTCCTCCCAATCATTCTACACTACACGCATGGTATTCAGACAGCTAGCAACGCTTTATTCGTTACACTGAAAACAGACGGACAGTATTTATAACCTAGAGCACAGCTTCATTCTCAACGACGTACGGCAGGCCTACATGTGACTCGGTGACAAACTTGTACCTTCTTCTCGTTATGAGGCAGTTCTTTACAAGTAATAACCGTCAACGTAATAACTAGGAAATGCCGGTAACGTGTACAGGCCGCTACACACTCGTCGGACGTTACTGTGCCCCGGTTGCCCACTATCAAAGCAGAAAAAAGCTAAAGCAGCGACAGCAATACGATTCGGACACAAGCCTCCAACATGGCGCCGAATCGGTAGCTTCGTCTGACAGATGGCAGCAATTTTTTGCATAAGGTCTATAGTGGTTGATACAGGTCTTGCAGATTAAAATGAAGAGACGTCGCGACCACGACGGCACAGTAAACCGGCATTGGTAAAACGCGATTCCGTCACGATAGACGCCACGATACACGCCAGTGAACAATTAAGTTACGGCGGTTTCACATCCCGTAAATGCATTGTGGGTTTATGAGGGACGCCGCCGACTCGAGATTAATTCTGACCATCGTTGGGTCCTTTAACGTACACCGCCGTCTACCAGAAACGATCGCTGTTGCGTTCCGCCCTATGCGGAGGCTGGCCGGCAATCCAACTCGCGACCCTCTCGCTCATGCAGCTCAACGCGTCACGGCTCCACTTGGCCCACCGCGGCGCGTACGGAAGTCTTGAGATTACAGAAAATGAAAAATTGCAGCACTTCCTCTATATGCGCGATGACTATGTTCAGTGACCTTTTTTTCTTCTTCTTGACATGGAAGTGTCACGTACGTTGATGTTGAAATTCCAGTTTTCCTCCCCCCCCCCCCCTTGCGATGCCGTCGTGCAACGCGGCGACAGCAAGCGAACGGTGATGGCAACAGTTGCATGGCTAACGGAAATGGTGAACAGGCCCGCGCGTTCACGCACGAGCCCACTCAGGCCATACACAGATCACGCGGTGGCCTGCGCTTATCGCGTTATCTGAAATCACGTGTTTGCCACTGAAGCACGTCTGTGGGCTTCAATCCACTCGACATTGGGTGTCAAAGCAAAAACTGGCCTAACCCAAGGCCCGCAATGTACATCACACTGCTTACAGGTATACCGCTTGCTTATCTAATATTTTCTCTCTTTTCTCGGCCGATAGCTTACTCCGTGGTCGAAGGCCTATTACTTGCACCGTAGATCTATGTTCATGCGACACAATTATATTGATTCGGAATATTAACTACGCAGTTAAACGCGCACTTGTGACTCCAGCTGTACTTTTAAGGTCCGACCAATGCGCTTGAAAGCTGTACGAATTCGGCATGTGCGAAATAGAAACTTGTGGCGCAACGCTTGTGATTTTTTAAAATTAAATTTTATTTCTCTCTTTTTTTTACACAAAGTTTGCAAACACTGTGTGAACCCATAGCCATAGGCTAGTTTGGGTCCAAAAAGTAACATTTTATAATGTCACTTCGGTAAAGCAAAACTAAATAAAGTTATATAATGTAGAATATCGAATAAAGACTCAGTAAACAAACAATATTGTGACGGAGGCGAGATGACGGTTTAGTGGATATTTACAACAGTGAAGTGGCAGCCAAACAAGATGGCTGAGAAACCCCACGCGCAAGCGCTTCTCCCACACTCGTCGTCTTCATCTTCGGAGAGCACCGCGCCAGCTCATGTCCATGACGCACCGTGACATCACTCTCCCGCGGCGGGAGCGCCGTCACGGCGCTTGGTATGGCAGCGAGGGACTAGGAGGGCAATACGGTTTCAGTCTGGAAACGTGCACAGCGTCCGTCTGGTGTGAGGAGGTCGAAGAGGCAGTGTCCAGGGGTGTAACCTCATAATTCACGTCACTGAGTTGTCGTAACACTTTATAGGGGCCATGGTAACGGGGGAGAAGCTTTTCTGATAAGCCGACCTCACGGTGTGGTGTCCAGAGGAGGACCAGAGATCCCGGCGGGAAGTGCACGTTTCGGTGGCGACTGTCATAACGGTCTTTTTGGTGTGCTTGCGACAAGGATAGTCGGTCATGGGCAAGCTGACGAGCTGCATGGGCTCGAGCACCCTGGCCTACTCTGTATCGCTGGCCTACTCTGTAGACAAGGGTGCAGCTGAAGGAAGGAGCGTGTCAAAAGGTAACGCTGGATGTCGGCCAAATAGCAAATAAAACGGTGAATAACCAGCGGTGTCATGTCGTGAAGAGTTGTACGCAAAGGTGACAAATGGGAGTGCTCTGTCCCAGTCACGGTGATCAGGGGAGACGTACATTGAGAGCATCCGGGTCAGCGTTCGGTTCAGACGCTCGGTCAATCCATTTGTCTGTGGATGATAAGCGGTGGTAAGCTTGTGCTCAGTGGAGCAGGCACGCAGGATGTCATCCACAACACGTGACAGGAAGTACCTCCCTCGATCGGTAAGCAGCTGCCGGGGTGCACCATGACGAAGAATGACTTCATACAAGAGAAAGTCGGCGACGTCAGCGGAGCAACTTGTTGGCAGTGCTCGAGTGATGGCAAAGCGTGTGGCGCAATCTGTGGCAACTGCAACCCATTTATTTCCCGAAGTGGAAGTAGGAAAAGGGCCCAGCAGGCAGGGGCGTAGCCAAGGGGGGGAGGGGGGTTGGGGGGGTTCAACCCCCCTCCGAAATTTTTCAATTTTGCTTGCGTATATACGCACGCAAACATACAAACGCACGCACGAACATGCATAAAGTATGGTTGAACCCCCCCCCCCCCCCCCCCGAAAAAAATTTCTGGCTACGCCCCTGCCAGCAGGTCAAGGCCAACATGGAAGAATGGTTCCGCAGGTATGTCGATGGGTTGTAGAAGACCGCAAGGTAGCGCAAAGGGGCGCTTGAGGCGTTGGCAGCGGTCGCAAGCAGCGACATAGCGGACCACAGAACGGCACAGGCCGGGCCAGAAAAAGCGACATCGTACGCGATCGTAGGTACGAGAGACATCAAGGTGACTGGCTGTCGGTACGTCGCACATGAAATAGCCGCAAAAAAAAAAAAAAAAAACTTTGACACAGGAAAGAACAAAAGAAAAAAAAAACACCTATGCACATACGAAAAATGAGAATTAGTAGTCAGACTAAACATGACCTCACATTCACAGATCAATTAATTCTTCTAAATAGTGTTTTCCTAGTGCTTTTGTAAAATTGGAAGACATTTTTATTTCAAATCGACTAACATTCCATATCTTAATACCAGTGAACTGTAACAGATGTTCACCATATACGTTTTAGTCCGTGGAATATTTCAATTACCAAAGGTTAGTACATTGTCTAGTAAAACGACGAGGGGGGCGAAACAATGACACATAAAAGGGTGGTTGTAATCGACAACAGCGTAAACATGTTTGGCTAGTTTTAATTTCCAAAATTGTGTTACATGTCACACTGACGAAGGCTGGCCCACCAGCCGAAACGTTTGTGATTACGAAAGGTGTTTCCACGTACGTCGTGCTTCCTCGCTTCCGTTATATATATATATATATATATATATATATATATATATATATATATATATATATATATATATATATGAAAGAGAGAGGAAAACAAAAGTGCGTTTTTGAAACGGAAGCCCACAGATTTGCAACACCGCTAACCCTTTATACAAGGCCACAATTTTACAAGTCATGCTTGCCGTAAGCTGTACCAACAATCGTAGGTATTGGTCATAGAGCTTTCTTTTGTGTGATAGCGTAAGAACAAATAAAGAAATATTTACGTACATCTAAAGAACAAATAACCAACGCGGTTTTTATTCAGCGGGAGCTATACTCGAGGCCGCAGTCTCGCTATCCCACGATCGTACTGTCAAAACGTGTTAGCGGAGAGAAGCGACGGCACCGCTGCAGGATAAAACACGTGTTCTATAATTGCCGACATGCCACCGATTCAGTCTCGCGGCACCCTTCGGAGGATCTTCCCCCGTCGCAGCTGCCGACGGCGCGGAATCGAGGAGGAGCGCTCGACAGCCGTCCATGCGACGTCACGTCGACGTCGGTTCGCGATGCACACGCCCTCCCCTCAACCCTTTTATTCTTGTTTTATCGGCGACACGTCCACCGCGAGCGCGGTGCAACAGCGTTGCTCTGGCGACGTGCCCAGCGGCGGGGGTATAGCTCAGTGGCAGAGCATTCGACTGCAGATCGAGAGGTCCCCGGTTCAAATCCGGGTGCCCCCTTGGCGCGATCTTTTTTTTTTTATGTTACCGTACGTTATTTTTATTTTTTTTCCTTCTTTTGTTTAAGACAAAGACGTGAAAGTAGTTTCTAGGCGCTTAACCCAGAGCTGTACTGGCTCGTCGAATGTACGCGTTTTATTAGCGCCTAAAGGAATTGAAGTAAAACCGAAAATTCGTACAACCAAATACAGTAGGAGCAGATACCTAACGCGACTGAAATCAAATAGGGCAAACGTCGTTTAAACACGCAGTGAACACACGGTTCCCGTGACTGAGCGTGCAAGAAGACGGGGAAGCAGCCAAAGATGTCTGGCAAAGTGTACCCTTTCTTTCGCTTTGCGTGGATCGCCTATACTATAAGACGAGTGAAATAAGGATAGATCTGTTACGTCCGCGACGTTAGACGGAATCGGACTCCGTACGGCTACGCATAACGTCGAAGGCCGCATTGTCGAAAGAGAAATTACGTGCGAGCAGTTTTTTCATCCAAGCTGCGGTTCGTTTTAATTATTGGGTGAGCTCTTACTATTAACCCCTTAAGTAGTACACGCGCGGCTGCCAAGCCGTGATTGCTCTGTGTATTATAACTTAGAGGCATACATTCTTCACATTAGCGTTCGGCAAGAAAAAAAAAAGGAAGAAAGAAAGAAAATCTCGAGTTTTACCTACCAAAACCAAGTTGTGATTTTGAGGCGCCCTTACAGAGAGGGGATGCCGGATTGACATCGACAACCGGCGGCTCTTTAACGTGCCCAGTATTCAACCTCTGAGCCATGCCGGTGCTTGAAACTGCTTTGCAAAAAGGTCCTATACAGGCTTCATGTCGGGAAGGAACCACATTAACATATGCAATATAGCGTGGTAGAGGAGTAAAATAAGCACCAAGCGTCGCACAACGCGAATTCTGTAACCAGGCATCACACAATGCGAATTGCGCAACGAGTAGATTGTTGAATGCTTCCAACCCATTACAAAGGACTCCGCCATAATTCTTCATCGTCATCAGGCACAGCATCGAGAAAGTGCGCATAATGCCTTACATGCCTTTAGCAGGTACCACGGCTCACCGTAGAATGACGAAAAATGGCATAGTGCCTGCTTCCGTACTTCTCAAAAATTACAATGATTTATAGCGTAGTGGGTTCCTCGCAAATGCACTTGTATTGGTTGCCAAGGAAGGCCATAAGCGCATGATCCATTTCCTCGGGGTCTCAGTAAAGAAGAACTGAGCGTTGGGCGAGTTGGTATTGCATCCCAGATTGCATTTCGCGCGAAAAACACGAACACGAAGGGAAGAACCACGAGACGAGCGCAGTCCCCGGCGCTCGTCTCGTGGTTCTTCCCTTCGTGTTCGTGTTTTTCGCGCGAAGCAATCTGGAAAGTTTCAGTAAGGTTCTTCGCCCCCCCCCCCCCCACTCTCTCTCCCACGTCAACGTAAGTTATACAGCATGGCGGGAGAGGGAAATAGCGGCCGGGCGTCACCCAATGCAAATTGCATAACTGGTGGGCCGTTTAAAGCTTCCAAGCCATTACAAAGGGCTGAGCGATAATTCTTCATCGACATCAGTCGTCGCTTCAACAAAGTGCACATAATGCCTTACAGACGTGTAGCTGGTGCCTCGCTTCCCCGCAGAATGACGAATCATGGCTTAGTAGGTGCTTCCCAACTTCACAAAAATTGTGATTTATGGCGTAGTGGGTACCTTGCTAGTGTACTTGTATTAGTAGCCCCAATAGAGCTTACAACGGGCTCTAGAAACGCCGCTCTTCTAGCTTTCGCTGTGAATGTGCTGCGGTTTCAGCGCAGGCCTGGTGTTTTTAGGGGGCGAAGCTCCTAAAGCCGTGGGTCTGTCCCTCCTAGCTTGTACGTGACCGCCTACGCCGCGCGTATGTTCCAGTGGTGATGGCAACGAAGCAGCGCGAGTGTTCTTGGCCCAGCGCAGGGACGAAGAAGACGTTGCAGTTCTTTCTCTGATCGATAAAGTGTGTTTGTTTGTCGTGCTCCGTGTCCTCGTCGATCCCACGTCGTTACACTGGTGGAGGTGCGGGGTAAGCTTCATGCTTGGCACTCCATCGCGGAACCGACAATGTAGCCCGGAATCGCCACCACGCGTCGAAACACCGGTCCACCGATTCAGTCGCCGTCTGCTAGTCGCCGTCATGACCGTGTACCTCGCACCCAACCTGCCTATCGGGGACGTCAAGTCGTTTATAGACGCTGCGTTACGCGACTACGACAACAAGTACAAGAACCGTCCGTTTGTGCTCGTTGGGGACTTCAACGTGGACCTCACTGCCAATGACTGGATCGTGCAGCACATGCTTTCCAAATACGCACTCAGATGTATCCATATGCAACCTACCACGATCCGAGGGACGTGCATAGACTTAGTGTTTGCAAACTTCCCACTGCAGCCAGTACAAGAACCTCTCTCGCTTCATTTCACGGACCATAAAGCCGTCATAATGAAGGGACCTCGCAATCCAGCCGCCATGACAACGACGAAATGAAAAGAACAAACGAAGAAACGAAACAACAAACGAACAAGAACAAAATAAAAGTTGATTTTGTATAATATACGCACAGTCTTACGTCTTTCTAATGATGTAATGGGCTAACTTTCACGGGAGAGTTACGGTTTACCGATGATCTCTCCCTTTCGAGCTTCGCCCACTTATCATCATTCATTCCATGGATATGGCGTGGTTTTTTTAACCAACCACGTTTAAGCGTTTACTTTTCGGGCTAACGCGATACAAAGTAAACATTTCTTTTTCTCGCTTTTTGGATCAGTGTATACACTGCGCATTGTGCCGGCGTATAACGCCCACGCGACACTACCTCGATCGATGGCCGTCAGCACAGGCGCGCCTCATGAGGGCCTCATCTATCCGGCTGGATCAGAACCCACAACGCAAACACTTCGTGAAAAGAAGGGCACCAAGGCAAATAAACACCGCATGGAACTAAGAAACAATAACAGATTAACGGGCCGAAGCTTCACTGTGCCCTACGCTGGACGCTATAGTTTAGGAATCGATATTGCTTTTGATCACCTGGGGCTTTTATAACGTGAACTGAACAAAAAATTGCATTTCCGAAAGCTGAGACAAAAAAAATTAATCGCGATAAAAGACGAAGAGCAGACGTTGCGCTGCTTAGATCCCGTTCCGTTGTTTATCAAATGCCGTCTGTTATCACCCTTAAACATCGCCTCAGCTTCCGAAAACGCACCAAGAGGGCACAGCAAAAGTACTTAACATTTGCTATGCCCTCGGCACTAGCAAAAATACACACAGTCGAGTGCTTGGATTCAACTTGTCTCCGTTAGGATGAGCCAAATGAGCGCAGGGATACAATACCAGGAATTCGCGCTCGTCGCCATGACACCGTACGCATCCACTGGCAATGAGCATTACGGAGAAGACTGCGATTACATGTGCTTTTTAACGCCCGCACGAGCCAGTGATGGCCAAAGAGCGTTAAGAGTGGTCAGACAGATATACAGGGTGTTTCAAGAATTGTGTCCAACCTTCCAAAAAAATCAGGAAAATCCGATATTTTCTCGGGGCTTTCAGAATTGCTTTTCCTGTAGCGGCAGGAATCTTAAGGTAGTTAAGGACATCATTTAGGACAGTAATTAAGAAAGTTACATTAATTAACTGTTTAATTAGCGGAGTTAGGTGAGCGCGTCAAATGGGAGAATTGAAGTTCTTCATGCGAGAAACCCATCCGAGCTTTGAGATTTCGAAAAAGTGTCCTCTAGTAATTGTTGTGACGTAATGAAATTCAACGAAATGCAACGGCTTTCAATAGCGAAAGCCATCGAATTCGGTTGAATTTCATTACTTCGTAATTATTACTAGAGGCCGCTTTTTCGAAATCTCAATGTTGGGATGGGTTTCTGGCACGAAGAACTTCAATTCCCCAATTTGACACAGTCACCTAACTCCACTAATTAATAAGTTAATTAATTTAACTTTCTTAATTACTGTATCCAGTCATGTCTCTGGCCATCTTCAGATGCCTAGCGCTACAGAAAAAGTCATTCACTCATTTTGGACGTCTCAGAAGAATATGGCAGTTGCGTTCTTCCATGTTTCTGCTTAGATTTCGCCATTCAATTTGGTTGAATTTCATTACTTCGTATTATTGCGATAGCAATTATATGGACAGTCTCGGCTGGAAAATGTCCGTCCCCGTCGCCGTCATTCACCGTATATGTATAAATATGTATATATATAGAAAGGCCACAAAGAAAAATAATTAAGAAATTCTTTCCGACGCGCGGTATCGAACGGGCGACCTCTCGCTTTGCAGCCCGCCGCGTTAGACGTTAGGCCACGACAGCACCGTCTCTCAGCCTGCTAACGGCGAGCTATTTATATACACCACGTAATTCAGCATGCTTTCTTAGTGGCCACATAGATGGCGTGACGTGCGCGCGTATAGCGCGCTTTAAAGATCGTCGCCCCGCCCCTGCGAACGCCGCTGCTGTTCGCTCTACAGGGCGTCGTCGCTTTCGTGCGCTTATCTCAAGGAAAGAAGGGGCGGCCGGTGGGGTGCTTCGCTTCGCTCGCTGCAGCGGCCGCGTTTGCGAAAGGAGCGCGCTGTTCAAACAGAAATAAGTAACAACTGTGACAATTAGTTCGCGCTCGTCTTGTTATATACACCTCTTACATCAGTATGCTTTCTGAGTTACCACGTAGATGGCGCGATGTCCGCGCGTGGCGCGCTTTAAAGATCGTGACCCCGTTCCTGCGAACGTGGTCGCCTTCGTGCGCTTATCTTGAGGAAAGAAGGGGGCGGCTGGCGAGGGAGCGGGGGGTTGTATGTCTTGTGCTTTCCCCGCGATGTCTGCGCTCAAGTGACAGAGCGTACGAAGGTCGCTTCGACGCTGCAGCGGCCGCGTTTGCGAAAGGGGCGCGCTGTTCAAACGGAAATAAGTAACGACTGGGACAGTTCGTTCGCGCTCGTCCTGTGTGTACCTGTTCGTTCGTTTCGTGCGTCCTGCTTTATGTTTGAGCAGTGCGCTTCCAGTGTCGAGCTGTGACGCATGATAGTTCGCGCTCGTCCTGTGTGCGTTCTTTTCGTGCGTCCTTTGGGCTCGAGCGACGCGCTGGCAATTTCGAGCTGCTTTCCGTTCTTCACGTTACATTCTAATTTATTGCTATCGCATTCATTGCTTCGCCGTTGCGGCGAAACTGTGACTTTTATTACTAGATGCCACTTTTTCGAAATCTCAAAGTTGAGTTGGGTTTCTGGCATGAAGAACTTCAATTCTCCCATTTGACACAACCACCTAACTCCACTAATTAAAAAGTTAATTAATTTAACGTTTTTAATTACAGTCCCAAATAATTTCTTTAACCATCTTAATATCCCTGCCACTACAGAAAAACCAATTCTGAAGGCAGCAAGCAAATATCGCATTATCCTGATTTTCTGAGAAGGTTGGCCACATTTCTTGAAACACCCTGTATGAGTGGTTTACACGGTGATCTTTAGTTTTCGTTCTTAAAGTTACAAACAACCTTAATGAGAACCAACCGACAATCAAGCCAAGGAAAGTATTGGGGACGTTACTTGTAGTAATTATGATATAAATACGAAGAAATTAAAGTGGATGAAAAGACAACTTGCCGCCAGCCGGGACCGAACCTGCAACCTTCTAATAACGCGTCCGATGCTCTACCAAGTGAGCTGCGGCGGCAGTCGTCCTCCCGTCCACCTTAAAGGGACACTAAAGGCAAATATTAAGTCGACGTTGATTGTTGAAATAGCGGTCCAGAAACCTCGTAGTGCTACTTTTGTGCCAAGCAAGTGCTTATTTTGAAATAAAATCACGTTTTAGTGGTCCGCATCGAGTTAGCGCACTTCAAATCACCCGCCTGAAAGCAGTCTTTCTTACGTCACTGTTGCCGTGCCCAACGTTGCCCGCCTTTACTGCGCGACGGCGTGCACTGGCGGCGTGCACCATTCGGGCATCCGGCAACATCACGTGCATGCGGCATTTTGTCGATCTTTCTGTCAGAGTGACTTTCACGAGCGCGCAAAACACACGCGACAGTACGCGATACCGAAACTACCAATGAGACGCGACCGCGTGAGCGAAGCAGGGCGCCGGGCGAAGCGCAGTTCGGCGAAAACGGAACCTTTGAACCACGCGCGCCGTTCCCCATGGCAACGCCAAAGAGGTTCTTTTTTCCATGAATCAAACAGAAACGAACAAGCAGCATTTTATTACGTATCTTGATGCACGGAAGGTTCTTTCTTTATTGCAGCTAGTTTGATTACGAGTGATTCATTGTGGTCGGACTCTCTCACGTCATCGAGATCATTTCCAAAATGCCCCGCTCGTGGCGCTCATCGTGTGATACATTTAGCTTAATTTCTTGGTAAGTAGGGCACTGCTGTTGATAATACTGCCGTTTTAGACGTTGTCATACATTGAGCTTTCACTGTGACATAAACTGCTATTTGTCTTAAGTGTCCCTTTAACGGGTATATCTGTGCATTTAAACCTGGAAGTGTTAGTCAGCGCCGCTCGTAGCCATGACGGCGAGTGTGGAACAATCTTTTTTTAAAGTTACAAATAGTTTAAAGCACAGAAACGCGACACTTGCAGGAACCTTACGAACTACATTATGCACCTCAAAAATTCGCTATAATTTGCGAGCGTAAATTATTAACAAGCTGCGGGGTAATAATACGCTAAGAGGGTTCCGACCAAACCTACGCATCATGTGCATGTAACACTGGCAAATGGGGTGATTTTTAGAAATTCCGTGTGACATATAGTATATCATTGAAGCCATTGAGCTAGAAAAGTCGAAGCGGCGGTTATTGATCGCACAAGAAATTGAGCATATAGCCGAATAAATAACTAAAATTAAGTAATTATGTTCTGAATTCGTTAATTTACATATTACAACGAACGAATTGTGGTCGGCGAGTTTCCAATGCATTTGGAATGCAATCTGAAGGTGGCGCGGATTTCTAGAGAAGCGCAATCAAAGAACCTGTAAAAATGCGGTGTTGTTCCAGTTTCTTTCTTATTTGAAGAAACCATCACTTTGTGCAATTGAAGCACAAAGCCACGCCTACGTGCCTCATTGCGCATTTTGGGAATGAATATTTCGAAATTGGCGTCCCATTGAAATCTCGCTCCAAGAGGATACACCTCAAAAATTCACTGCAATTCTGAAATTGCAGTAAGTGCTGTAAAGTAATTAATTAAGACATATTTGTGATGTTCGTTATTTTGCCGATGACCTATTTGGACATATCGTGCGGAAGTATATAGCTAGGCCGCTTGGAGTAATTGAGCTCAACGAATGAAAGTATGCTGTGACGAATGATTCTAAAAAAAAATGTGTATTGTCAAGAAGGAAAAAATAAGGAACAGGTATAACAGTCTTCGTTTTTATTTTATTTTTTTTTAATTCCTGCGTATATACATTATTTCGCATTAGTCAAAGCTCTCAAAATTTATGTATCGTTGCGACAGTTGCTACCAAAAATTTCTCGCGCAGTTCGCACGACCTTGCACGGCTACTCTGCTACTCTGACCGACGCCGCTCCTCAAACCCGGTCGTGTTTCGGGCCGTATGAACAGCTTTGATGTAGCGCGAAACGACACACGGTCACGAGGAAGCACACAAGGGCACCGCACGACACATAGGCGTGCGCAGGGCTCTTCAGTATAGGGGTGGCAAAGTTTCTCCGCAGCTCAACCCCCCCCCCCCCCCCCCCAATTGGACGAGTCCGAAAGAAAATAAGCTTCGCATTTGACGCAAAAATGAAAATGAAGCATTCACGTGCTGCACACACAAATGCCTGCCTTTGGCCCGCGGCTTTCCAGGGGCAACAATGGGAAGCAAACAGCTACTGGAATGCAACGTCAGGGGTGTTCGGCTTCCATCATTGTCAAAAGCCTGCATGCTCATAACCTTGCACGTTAAACAATCACGTGACAGGCCTGTCTGAGCAAAGGTACGGGGCTGACATGGCGCCTTCCTTCGAGACGATTGAAGCGGAGGTCGGCAAAAAGATCTAAGACTTGTCCTCTCGCTCGTCTTTTGACTAGTGTTTGCGCTCAATACCATTATGAATGACATGTTTCAAATCGCCAAACTAGTAACGTTGTCGACCTGTGCCCCCCCCCCCCCCCCCCCGAAATGCACCCCTGTTTCGGCAGGCCCAAATGACACGTACTACGTACAATACGTGCCCAATAAGCTATTATATTGCACAAGAGACGTACTTCTCGCAATGAGATGTCTCAAATTCGACGCGAGCGAAGAATAGCTCGCGTAGAAAAAAGCAGCAAGCCAACGAACTATATCCATTAGGCGAGCGAATTAAAAGACGACGCCATCTTTTTGTGAAATCTTAGTAATGTGTGCCGCGAAATGCCTGCGGGTATAGGTGGGCGAATGAATCAGCAGCACGAATACGACATAGCTAAACAAAATTGGCTCGAAATAACAACTCCGGAGATGAAATTTCCGGCCAGAGTAAATGTTTTCGCTCGAGACATTAATAGTGTTATCGCCGGGAAGACTGGGGTGACACGTACGCGCAGGAAAACATATTTCATTCCAGCGGGAGCGCCGTACGTGGAAGAAGAAACTGCAGCAACCCAGAAAGAACGAACAGAGTGCGACTGCGGCACTTCTATTCTGGCTGCACGTTCTCTCGTTAAACCACGCCAAGAAAAAAAAAAGGAAAAGTCGCCTCTCGCGTGAAAGAAAAAAAAAGAGAAGAAAAAGTTAGGGTTACGAAAAGTGTATACCAGGAAAAAGAAAATGAGTGGAGTTATATCTTCAATCCGCCTTTGTCACTTTATGCCCGTACAGCCGGAACAGAAATTTAATATTCCATTTCATGCTGCGTATGAAAGACAGTTATATCTTCAGCGTGAATACGAAAAATCAACTATTCAAAGCAATTGTAACGCCGCAACGCTGGTTTACGGGCTTTGTGGCCGAGTCAGATGTGGAGGCTTCAATTGTACCCGTTCTTCGTAGGATACCTTATCAATCACTCTGTGGAAAGCCGTATGAAAATCGCCTGAAGGCTGGCATACAAAGAAAATAACAGTGCAGGAACAGTCACTCGTATCTCTCCAATCCGTTGCCGCCGCCGAGCTGACCATCGTGGCAGACATGCCGATGCCACGATGCCAGTCGCGGGTCACAAATCACACATACACACACGCACACGCGTACACTAAATGAAAGCGTATGCCATAACAGCTGTCGCAGTAACAGCAAACCAGGATAAATGGTTCCATCGCCTTAATTAAACGTTGGATATGACATTTCTACACGTTTACCAGTATAGCTTCACCCGCACGCTCACGGAAGTAAATTTCTACGGGTCGACTTGCTCGTGTATATCCGTCGAATTATTGCCATTTCAGCTCGCTAATGCCTTATCATTCTCACATTTTAGGTAATACGTGGTTTGAGAGATGAACCTTTCTTGTCGTATACTTATGCGATTGCGTGGCTTTAAAAGAAAGGAGGTGCACGTGCCCGTGTTGCAAGTATTATGTAATAATAATAATAATTGTTGGGGTTTAACGTCCCAAAACCACGATATGATTATGAGAGACGCCGTAGTGGAGGGCTCCAGAAATTTCGACCACCTGGGGTTCTTTAACGTGCACCTAAATCTAAGTACACGGGCCTCAAGCATTTTCGCCTCCATCGAAAATGCGGCCGCCGCCACCGGGATTCGATCCCGCAACCTTCAAAGAGCGGATATGCGTCCACCATGGTAGCTTATATAGTAATTGTGGCATTGAGCTGCTAAGCACGAGGGTGTATGGGTTCGATTCTCGACGGGGGGCTAAATAAAAATAAACGCCCGTGCACTTGTAGTTTTCAGGGGCACGTTAAATAACGTACCACAGGTGGTCAAACTTTATCCAGAGTGCAGGGGCGTAGCCAGAAAATTTTTTTCGGGTGGAGGGAGGGAGGGGTTGAGCACCCTTTAGGTATGTTCGTGCGTTTTTCTATGCGTGCTTGTGTGTGTGTGTGTGTGTGTGTATATATATATATATATATATATATATATATATATATACCTCTGGCGGTTTTTTCGTCCATCCATTCATCTCATGGGGCGTGATCACGCTCACAATCAAGTGTTCGATACGGGCATAAAACAAGGCTAGCAATGCACAAAACCGTGTCAGAATAAACAAACAAGGTATAAAGCAATATAATAAAGAGAAATAATTACCAAGAAGTAATTGCAATAATTAACTTAAAATCGCTAAAAACGCTTCGGAAACATGCGGCTGACACCCGCGCCGCGCAAGAGAGGGCGCCACCGCCTCGCCAAGCGGGCGATTCCTCCTCCCACCGCCGCCTTCGTCGCTACATCTGAAGGGGGAAACAACCTGACGGAACTCGCTGCAGGCGACAAGTATCTGAACCGCCGTAACAAGCAGGAACTCGATAAAGCGCAGAAAAAAGTATATAGCGCGCATGCCGCACACCGGGCTTGAGAATCTCCCTAACAAGATTCTACTCGTGCCGGGGAAACCCTACAGGCTTACCTCGAACATTGACGTCATCAACAGTCTGGTAAACGGAGCAGTGGGAACTCTACGAACGGGAATCGCTGGGTGCCCGCGTTACGCACTTCCTCAGGTTCCACAGTAGTGGAGCTGCATTTAGCGCAGGATTTAGAATTACACCAATCGTTACACCAGTTCTTTTTTGGTGAGTATAGGTATTTGACATAGTGCGGAGAATGTTACCAACCTTCCGGGACGCGGACCACGAAAAACTGCGAATCACCAGGACACGCATGCGCACTGCGATGTATATATACGTACAGTCGCGCTCAATGTGGCTTGCCACACGGGAGCGCGTGGCCTCCATGGCTTCCACTGTTCCTTATTTCCACAACCAAACGCTGTTAATCTAACTTGGGGATGATCCCGAATAAGAAAATACAATTTAGTTGTGGAAATTAAGTTAACTTGTAGCCATGAGCCATCTTTGAACTCGTGAGTCCGCGCGCTCCCCTGTTGCAAGCCATATTGAGCGCAACTGTACATGGTAGTCGAGGAAGTCGAACCTCACAAAAATGCAATACTTTATACTATATCGCTGTTATGCGCAATGTGTTCAAGAAGTGATACATAAAGCGCAGAGTCCGAGAGTGGCGCGCATGTACGAAAGGGCCTCTGCGCCCAAGGAAGTAGCTCGTAAAGAAGAAACTAAAGAAAGAGAAAAGTGAACGCTGATGAACTCAATACCTGCCGCTGTACCTCCCAGAGCGTAGGCTCCTAACTCCTACGCCCGATTTCCTCGATCGCGTGCCGTTCCACATGTACACGCACTGTGTGCTTTCCGATTCTAATTACCCTGCTCGCATGCCCGTTACTACGTGTGCGTCCCTTCGTACACAGCGGGACAGTTTGCGAGAACATAAAGGTTCCTGGAAACTAATTTGGGCAGCTCACCTACCCACTCCTATACTGTCGAGCACGCTACAAAGTTGCATTTTTTTTATTAATGCCGTCGACGTGCACACTCCAACAAAAGTTTTCGGAACGCGAAATTTTCGAGAAAGCTACGTTTCCGCTCTGTCCGTGAACGTAGCCTCCAATTAAATGCTTGAGCCTGTAGTAGTTCTCGCAACCTATACAGTGACCCGCCAGATTAGAAGCGTGATCAATTAACAGAGCAGAAATTCGCATTTGCAGTGGAGCCCACGTCCCGTAAACTTTTGCTGGTGGGTGTACATACATAAGCGCCGAATTGTACATATATTTTTTCTCGTCAACGTTAGCAGCAGCTGCGTTCGCAGGGCGACCGTGGATTATCTGGATTGTATACGGTCGCACGGGCGAAGCTATATAAGCGAGCGGATTTGTATACCTCTTGCTATGCGTTTGCGAAACTGCAGGTTCGAACGGACGAAAGTAATCCTTTTTTTATATAATCGCGTGCGCAAAATATTACAGCCGCGGCAGGCGCCGTCTGCTCTACGCTATGAACACACACGCTTAAGAGTTGGGGAGGTTTTCGACGGAGTAAGTGGAGATTTAGTTGAGCCGTATTAAAGCCGGAAAACTCGGATTTAGCTCTCGCAACGCGGGATCTCACAGAAATGGAAAAAAAAAAAGTTTTATGAATCCGCGTTCCGCGTTAGCGCTCGGACGTCACCGTATGGGCGATGTTTATACTTCTCTCTCGAAAAAAAAAACTGAACATTCACTAACCGAATGTAAACGCTTATATCAAGCCGAATGCATACAAAATGCACAAGTATAATTAAACACGAGGATAAAGATGATGCAAGACGCAAAAAACAAAAAAGCGTCGGGTAGGACATTGCGGATGGTGGAGTTTCTTGAACTAAAACGAAAACTTTCTCGACAGCGATTTTTTTTTTTCAGAATACAACCACGCAGTGCATCTTGACAATATATTTGCGCGAAAATACGAGGACAAAGAAGAAGTCGTCCTTGTGTCGCTATTCTTCGTCCCCGGTGTCTTCGCGCAAATATTGTCAAGATGAATCTATTCCAAGTATAGGCCGACTCGCTGTACTGCACGAAGTGCACACGCATGAAGAAAAGATAGGCGATATTGAAATAAGTTGAAGGGGGGAGCATCATCAGTTGACCCAAAGCACTGGCCGATGTGGACATACTGCGGTCACCATCGCAACAGCTCGGCGAGTTGACGCTTAAAGGGACAATCGGTAGCAACAGAGCCGGAAAGAGAAAAGCTGCGAGCTGTACTTGTAACCGCGCAAAGCAGAGGCGCGTCATATTGCTCATATTTCATGCGTGAGCTATACAGAAATTCCTTTTAGTGACATTGAAAGCGCAGTAAATTTGTTTCGCCGGTTTGGGCTAGCACGTGTGTGCGAGGAATAACCGAAGAATAAATGCGTGCGCTCAGACGTGCACTGAAAACAGAAAAAAGAAAAGACATGACCACGAGGGTACTGTATCTATACACGAATAAAAAACGGGTTGCAATGCATGTTTTAAGCACCCTTAGGTAATGAACATCAACTATCGGGCAATCTAAAAAGAAAGTGAAAAAAATTATCCATTTCATGAGCGGTAACGAACCACGGATAACAAAAAAAATAAAAGAAGTTGAATTAAAGCCACAGACTGCGCAACGAGCTGAGGAAGGCAAAATAAAAGCCTATGCGTAAATCATAGGATATAACATTCCAGAGGCATGGATCGAGGAGAGAAAATGACGGGGTGTAGATAAATGTTTCTTCAGATTAACAACTTCGGCCGTCAGTTGGAATGAAGCCTAATATATAACCAATCTATTAGGGTAATGGAATGGGCGCCAACAAATTGGCAATCATGCCGAGAACGGTACAGACGCGGTGCGATGGGGATTAAAGGCACAGTACGAAAAGCAAGACTAAACCATGTCTTACAACTGTGCAATATTTTCTTTGTGTGTGTGTGCGTGTGTGAATCTTGTTTCCGTTCATTTGGCAGGAAACAATCGATCATTGGCGGAGATAATAAAGGCGATAATTTGTCTTTTCTCATATTCTGTCCATAAGCGCGACAGAAAACGGATTCTCGGAAGTCGCTATATAGGTTGAGCCGTTGGCGCCTTGAACACACAACGCATCCTTAATTCGGCAACAACCAATTTCGAGTAGGCGCTGTAAGAACTTGTGACGTCACGACAAGCTGTTGCGGGAACCTTACGGCGGCGTCGCCACCAACACGACTTGTGTTTATCCGTCATATAGCAAAACGATCACTGTTGCCGAGAATGGTTAAGTGGCTCGCTTGGTAAGGGGCAAAGGACACGAAAACAAAGGGTGGTAGTCCTGAAGTCAATCCGCATTGGCTCACCTTTAAGCCAATGATAGTAACAGCATCTGCTGGAGACTACAGTAGTACATTTAGAGGGTAAGAAGGTATATATGCAAAGTATTGCACCCATTACAGACACCTGTTGCCACAGGGCGCCCCGCCACGATGGTCTTGTGGTTATGGCATTCGACTGCTGACCCGAAGGTCGCGGGATCGAATCCCGGCCGCGGCGGATGCATTTTCGATGGAGGTGAAAATGTTTGCGGCCCGTGTACTTAGATTTAGGTGCACGCTAAAGAACCCCAGGTGGTCGAAATTTCCGGAGCCCTCAACTACGGCGTCTCTCAATCATATCGTGGTTTTGGGACGTTAAACCCCAGATATTATTATTATTATTATTATTATTATTATTATTATTATTATTATTATTATTATTATTATTATTATTATTATTATTGTCGCCACAGGTAAGACGACGAAGTGCGCAGTTGTGCACGTGCTCTCGAAGTGTCAGCCTTCATTAAAAAAAGATTATCGTTCGGCAAGCTCGTTTCCAAAAAGAAAAAAAAAACGTTTATCCGATATGTCAAAGTTTTCATTGGCGAAAAAGGAAAGAAGAATAGGCTAAGTACAACAGAGTAACGTTAAAACGTCGCATTGAGGTGCCGGCGCTAGGAATTTCGGTGCAAAATTGAAGACGTGCACAGTTGTATTGAAGTCTGGGCTTCGTTTTCCACTCTACCAACCGATATGCTCCTGTAACATTAACAAAACTACGTTTCTTCTTTTAATTAATACATAACCACTCTAAAATTACTGTTTCTCTTATACAGTGTCCCTTTAAAGGGCTCTACATCGGAATTCACCAGTAACTATGTTTATGTACAGGATAAACGTTTTAAAAACCCTTAGAGAGGGTCTTGTAACAGCGTAGATAAAACCAAATGAAACATTGTCTCTGGCAGCAAGCTGCATCCTTCCTTCCCACGTGACGTGCAACCTCCTATTGTTTTCTGTTTCTACGCAACGCGTTTACAGAAGCGGTTCTACACGCCTTGCGTTTCAAGGGAACCCCCGTGCTTGCGCTGTGGTCGTTTGTCTAATTGGCGGCTCTTTCATATACACGGAGTTTTTTCCCGAAGACGGCCAAACAATTCTTACTAATAAAGTTTCCAAAGAAACGTTCTTCAAATGTAAACAAGCAAGTGTGGACGTCCATAAATAGTGGGGTCAAGCTAATCCGTAGTTAATTATCTCAAATGCATTAACTAACGTTTAAATGATTTAATTCACCGTAAATATTGCAACTAACTAATTGCAGCCTGTGAGTTTGCGAGGCGTACGCACATGTAATGAGGGTGGCGCGGATTTGGAGACGTGCGCCAACAAACGTGCGGCAAAAAATGTGCTATTTCTGTGTTTAATCTTGTAACAAAACGCCGTCTCACGCATTGAAGCACAAGCTAAATACAACGCGCATGCTACTTCGTAGCACACTTTCGAAATTAATGACTCTCTCGAAACTTGCGCCATCCTAAAAATACATTCAAAGTCGATGACATGCGAACTCCCCGGCTACGATTCGCTAGTTTTGAATATATGCAGTAAAGTAATTCAAAGGTAAAATTAGTCAATCCTGGTTAATTAACTTTTTGATTGTCGTGACTATCGTTTTATGAAAGGTCGTCGCACCTGGCACCCTACACTTTTGATAAGAGCTCAATTTTCTCCTCGGAAACCCTATCTTTAAAAAAATTCTTTTTTTGCCAGTCTTCATAATTAAAATACGCGATATATGTTGATGCGTTGTGCTACTTTTGTGCCCTATGTGCAAGTACAATACGGCGCGAGAACGGCACCAGCACCGTCCTTTCTACTCGCAGCCAGAGCGTTTTCTCAATGAGAGTACGCGCGAGCTTCCGTTTAAAATATTCGGGGCGCACACGTACTTACGTACAGCTGAGAAGAAACTAGCGGCACTGCATGATCTATACATCACAATTATCTGTTTGCAACAGAGGCTAGAACACCGTGAGGAACACAGTGAGTGACAGTCAAGCAAATGCACTCAAGTTGGCAATAACACCGGACATGGCGCGCGTACAAAAGATGTGCAGACAGCTCGCCAATACAAATAATTTCACAAGTGTCGCGCCCGCGAGAAGTTGGCGCCCCATGGGATTTCGTAGGAATTAGGTCCATCTTGGCCAGAGCGCGTGCGACTTTGCGTGCTAACTTTGTCGAAAGCGCACGAACCTATTAAAAACCGATAGACTGCGGTCATACAGTGCCGTCGTGATGCGCCGCCGTAACTGAAGTGTCACTTGACGAGACAGGCGGGAGAATGGGCCTTTTTCAGGAGGGTAGTCTGCGCATGCGCGGCGGCGGTGCCGACACGCGCGCCATGTTTTTTGAGGGTCACAGCGTGGCGACAGGAGTGAACTGAGCGCCACCTGGCGTGGAAGATTTGCAAATTTTCCCGAAAAATACCAGGCCTCCGAGAACGTCTACCAGCACGCGGCGGGCAACTTCGGAGGCCATGGACCCCCAGTCTCGATTTCAGCGATCTCCACTAGAGGCGCTGTTCAGACCTGAAAAAGGCCCATTCCCGCGGTTACAATGTCGCGACAGTGGCACCAAGACTTGCACGTCTCGAGACTACAACTCAGCCGGCTTTCCCGCGCGTGGACGCAAATATTTCGCGTGTGCAATGTACCGCACGTCACGTCATGCGAAGGTAATCACTTGAAGCAAGCTTCTCCTCATATAGACCCCCATTGTGGAGAAGCCACATCCACAGGACTGCTTTAGTATTACGGTAACAACTACATACAGACCAAATACATGTAGTACGATAGCTATTGTAGGGCGTGACGTGCTGGCATCGACGGCGCGTGTGCGGCCTGCGCTTGCGAGGTTTGAAGGCCTCCAGAAGCACGCAGTGAATTTAGTTGCAAAAACGACGAACCATCGGTGCGGTACGGCGTGAAAAAAAAAAAAAAATCTGGCTCATCGCCTGTCATTTTGCATCGCTGTCCAGCAGAGGGCCATTAAACATAGAATTGTTGCGGTACATTAAAAAAGTACCAAAAAGAGGCAACACGAGACGGACGATCAAAGCAGGGGAAAAAAGAGTTAAATGTCTCGACAACACTTGTTTTTTTACCCCCATATTCAAGCCAGCAGGCGTCCCTTTTCAGTGTGGTTTAGAGAAAGGGGAAAGAAGGGAGCGGGAGCATTTGCTGCCTCACGTAGCCGCTAAAAGGATTACGGGAGTGCCTCCGGCGAAAGAACTAGTAGACTTGTTCACCGTGCTCTTATGCGCTGCCGTGTGCACCAGACAGGAAGGCAGTGCTGCGCTGCGGGACAAAATTCTAGCGACAGCTGCTGCGTGCCCGTGCGTGAGAGACCAGGTAACTCAATCCCGAAAGTAAAAAAAAAAGTATGTGTGCGTGGTGGTGTTGGGAGGAAAGGAGGGGGTGGGGAGCGAGGCAAAAAAAAAAAGGTGTTACCTTTTTTTCTAAGTTTTTCACCACATTAAGCTCGTTTCTTCGCCGAAAATTTTCCCCGTCTACTTAGTTATACGCGCACACGTAAATATACCTAAAAAACTTCCCACCTTGCTTATACATACTTCAGCACGCACTTGTTTTATGCACACTGTACTGCACAATAGCGCGCCAACTGTCCACAAAAAATAAAATAAAATAAAAGTAAAATAAAAGAGAGAGAGAGAGAAAGAAAGAAAAAAGCACAGCTCCAAGACTTGCAGCAAGGTAGATACGTCGAGGTTTAGATTTTTCTACTCATGTAAAACTGCTCGAATAAGTGAGCACGCACACATTATACAGCGAACATCGTTTGCTCTTATTTCGCTTAGTTTTTTCTGTAACAGCTTTCTTTAATTTTGACTATGTAGGCGCTACTAACTTGCTACAACGAAAACATACATACATACATACATACATACATACATACATACATACATACATACATACATACATACATGCATACATACATACATACATACATACATACATACATACATACATACACACACACACACACACACACATACATACACACACACACACACACACAGACAGTGCAAAGAAATTGTAATATGAAATGAGCAAGCTCGGCACATTAATTCATTCGCGGGAAGTCGCTGCCGGAGAGGCCGAAATACAAAGAGACCGCTTAGCCAGGCGCGGTAGAAATTAAGAGCGTGCTCGAGTAAGCTGGATCGCTTGGCGGTAGATTACGAGGTGGTTCCGAGTGGAACGGGCCGCTGCTCAACAGTCCGCAAAATACCGCCGGTTTTCCCTCGGCCGCTCGAATAAGTCGGAGCTTGCTCCGCTAAATGACGAGCTCAGCGAGGCAGCTACGGAGTGCAGTTCAGCGCGTGCCCCTGCTTTCAGTTAGTTGCGTGCAGTGTCACGACCGGCAGCTTTTCAGACAGAGAGCGGGCTAAAACGTGCGCAATTTTCGTAGTCGCAGTCCCGTGAGAACGTGTTTAAGACTCCGATCCCAGGCAACCGTCTATATGAGGCCTCGATGCGGTGTCGTTAAGCAAGCGTGACGCACTGCGAATGCACGCATATTCGCAGTAATAAACGTACGGGTTTATCTAGACAAGAGCTCCACTGCACCCTGTATACGACAACAAGCCCTGCGCGCGAGCCATGGACTCCCGTGACGCTGCTCAAAATTAAAGTGGTTGTTAATTTCAAGCGCGGCCCCGAAACAACGGAAAGACCAGACTGAAGGACGTAGGCAATTAGAATACTCCAAGGCGTCTGTGTGCTCGTTCCAGTGTAGTCCTTCCGTTCGTTTTGTTCTATTCGTTAAATTAAGCACGCTCAACCAACGGGCCCTTTTGTAGTTTTCCACGCGAATCGAACGCCGTAAAAAAGGTTGGGTAAATACAAGAACATGCTGAAAACTTCGTAGAAATACGTTAAAAGATTGTTGGGCGTTCCTGATGATACATCCAGTGGAAAGCATCTGATCTGTCGAATAAATACATATGTGCTTTTTGCTTAAGCCGGTCGTGAGTAAGTTCGTCTACAAATATATGCATTATTCAATGAAGTTAAACAAAGCCAGCTTACAGTTTGAAGTAACGCAGCGTAAGCTTCAAATGAGGTCAACCAAGGAAGTCACCATATAAGGGATAAGGCATGTATATGATGCGCCCTCAACACGATCATCTGACAGTGCTGGCACCGCCAATGTCACCATCATTGTTCTGGCTCAACGCAACCCCGTAATAATAATAATAATAATAATAATAATAATAATAATAATAATAATAATAATAATAATAATAATAATAATAATAATAATAATAATAATAATAATATCTGGGGTTTAACGTCCCAAAATCACGACATGATTATGAGAGACGCCGTAGAGGAGGGCTCCGGAAATTTCGACTATCTGGGGTTCTTTAACGTGCACCTAAATCGAAGTACAGGGGTCCTAAACATTTCCGCCTCCATCGAAAATGCAGCCGCCGCGATGTGTACAAGTGGCTCAGCATATACGAGCGCGTCATCAAGCGATATCGCTGGGATCCAACCGTTGTGCTGGCGAACGTCATATTTTATCTCGACAAAACTCCTCGCGTCTGGTTTGAGGCCCACGAGCACGAAGTTACAAGCTGGGACATGTTTAAAGGCCAACTCCGGCGATATTCGGACCATGTCGAAGTCATGGTGCTTCTTTGTTCCTGAGACGCTCCTGTCACGGGTCCGATAGTAAAAATACTCGACAAATTGGACAATAATTTTAAATAAGCAAAAAAGCGTAACACCGAAACCGAAACCCAACCGAGCAGTAATGTCTTCGCGTGACGTTAAAGCTGGTAAAAACCGGAAATCGTACAAGGCATGCCCGTCCCGCCAGCGCGGAGTATGAAAGCTGCGAAAGCGGCGAAGAGCAGACGCTCAGCGGAAGGGCGACCACGCCGCAACAGCCGTACCATGTCTATGACTGACCGTGCCACGTGCACAAGCTGCTCGGAGCTGTCGGACAATGACAGCTGCGATTCGGACGCAATTGGAGGCAAAATAAAAATCGCCATTCCTCTCCGATGAAATAGAAAACACCTGTTTAGTTATGTGCTTGACCGGTTGCGCACATCACCGCCAGATGCGAATCTGCGTATCTCTCTAGCCTGTAATTTGGCATAAATGACGGAAACGTGCAACGGAACGTACCCAGCGAATTTTATTGAGATCCACTGACCTCGAAAAATTGCCGGAGTTCTTCACCCGCAATTATGCTTTGACCTTCGACCTCGTACAGTAGGTTGGGTTCTAGCCAAGTGTAGACGCCTATCAAAACATGTTGTGGGGCTAGTTGTGTAATGCTGTGAAAATGGTTACAACGCGACACAAGGCGAATAATTCAAGAAAGCAAAGAGCGTCCTTTCCTATGCTCTTTCCTGTCCTGGATTCTTCGCCTCGTGTCGCATTGTAACCATTCTCACAACAGACGCTTATTCACTATAAGAAAACGCATCCGGCGATACAAGGTAGTTTAATGTGAGTATAGTTCAGAGTATAACAATCCAGCGAACTATTTGGCCACAGCCGAAAGCATGACAGGCATCCGCCGCACGCGGATAGCTTGACCCGTTTGGTGAAAGAAAAAAAAAAGAAAGAGCCGGTGAGTCACCTCGCCTGCTTTAGTTAGCATATATTACATGCGTGTAATAGTAGTCCAGCATTTGGCTTATTTATTCTTGACCTTTTTCTCTCTACATGAAAACTTCTGCCCCCATGTTGTACAGATATTCCTCCAATGATTAGGGTTCTAGCAATAAATTTCCTGTTTCCTTCCTTCTGCAGTACGACAAATACTTTTTTTTTTTTGCTTACGTCAAATTCTCACCAGTTGATCCATGTGTCCTAAATCTCAGCGCTTCTGGAACTCGCACGGAAAGGCTGCGCGGCGGCCGGAAAACGAAAGCACGAACGCTGCTCGTTGCACACGGTGTCATTTTCGTCGGTTGAGAAAAAAGCGCCAACGAGCTTGAAATGGCAGCGTCAGGTGGGACGACCTCAAGCGTCCACGAAAAGACGCAGGTCGCACAGGATTGGCATTTTCGTCGACATTTCGGCGGTTGAACAACAATGCGACGCCCGATGGAAGGTGGCATAATCTGGCAGTAGAGCTGAGTGACTTCTGCGACGCAGGGCGGTAGAACGGTTGTACGAATTATGACCAAAATTGAATTTCGAGAAGGTCGTGTTAAGTGAAGGCTTTTTTTTTTTTTTCCGGCGTCAGAAAGTTCGGCGTGTTGATGGAGCTGCGCTTCTGCAAGAGTGGCCGTCGTAGTCCGAGAACCTTTGCGGTATTCGTTCGTCGCCGAAATCCGCTGCGCATCTCTCGACACAATGCACCCTTTCAGATGCGTATGCCCATCGGAGCCACCTAAATTTTGTCTCGAGAGAGGTCGCGTCTAGAGAAACGACGGGGCGAATAGTGCACATGTATACCTATATACGCATGACCGGTGACGCTAACCCCGCACACGCGACGCGGTTATATGCACGCGGTACGCCAGTATTGCTCTTCGTACTCTTTGTTTAATTAGGCACTGGTGAAAAGTACTGCACGCGGAGTCATGCGAATGAAAAGAAAAAAAAAAAAAACATGCTTCAGCATTGCGACCCACTTCCTATCGGAGAGAAAGCTGCAGTCCGTGGAATCCCAAGAAGGACCGCGACTTGGCACGGAGGGAGGAGAAGCTTATGGCGAGGCTTAATGGAAATTGTCTCGAGCAGCGGAACTTATAAGCCGAACGGGACTGCAGGGTATTGACCGCTTCCAAATGTTGCAACTCGGCTGCGGCGCCAGAGTTCCAGGCGAAATCACCTACACGAAGCGTGTGAGCAGGTGCTTTCGAGGCTGCGAGCGAAGCGAGACCGATGCCCACTGCTCGTAAATTCGCGCTCTGTCCTCCCCATCGCCCTTAATAAGGCAGATTAGCCACTCACAGGGCGCACTAATTAGCATATACGTTCTCTAGTTCAGGGCAGCCTGCGGCGCAACCTTGCACTGGCACTTAGAGTGGAACTGAGAAAGACGGAAGCGTGTTTTTACAGCTTCCACTCGCCACAGAAGGAGTGAGAACTGCGCCGACCTTTCCAAAGAGAGCTCCCATGGTCGTTGGCATAATGGTCGCCGATTGTGTGCTCGAGTGAACGCTGTTCCGCACATTTACGGGCATGGCGAATTAATAGCGGAGGCAGGTGCACCCAGTAACACCGCGGGAGAGACCAATGTCATCTGGGCTTGAAGGTAGAGTGATGTTTCCTCATCAAGAATCGAGTGCGTAAAGCAGCTCGATAATACGACGATTTATTGTAATCGTGGAAGTTTCGAATAGGAGAGTATACACCCAAGAAATCCCGCTGCACCGAAGAGAGGGTGGAGGAAGCGACATCATACTTTCGTGAAGGATCACCGAAGGACCACAAAAGCGCAAATGTCTCCATAGCAACGGGGAAGGAGCTCTCGCTCCGTGGGGCTTCCATAAAGATAAAATAGCTTTTGCTCCGGCATTGTCCCAGAAGGCATTCCGCTCGCTACAAAGACTGTCTTTGCACTGCGGCGAGTGAGCACGAACATATTGTGTTTTGGCTCTGTGAGCTGCGAGCGTGAGTGTCAGCGAGTAACCCACGTACGATGTCACGCAATAACGGCGGGGGTCTATGCTGCCTTCTTCAAAGGGCAACGGAAAAAATGCACGGCACGTCCGTTTTTTTTTTTTCTAAACGTTTACAAAAGTTCCGCACGTGTCGTTCAGACGCGTGTCAGCAGTACTTCCTCTCGGCGGGTCGTCGCCGTAAGTGCTCTCTGCTCGAACGAGCTGATTGGAGAAGCAAAGGAAAATAGCCCACCAAGACGACTGCACTTCCAGTTTGAAAGAAGAACGTGCAGTCAGGGCGCATCTCCTATACTGTGTTTCTTTACCCCACGGATGGTTTGAATTATACGAAGAAAATTAGACTTCTTACGGTGAGTATAACATATCATTCTCTCTTATAAACGCAACCTGCTTCAATCGAATAGGTCCTACGGTTGTCTAATTAGATAATTACAGAGTTTACATGCATATCAAAACAGAAATCGTAGTTCGCTGTGGATGCGCGTCTGGGCAGCACTCGAACTCATCGGCCCAAGGTTATAAGCGCATTTGCATAGTCAGCAAACACAAAGGAAAGCGTGACTCATGGTTGGAAAAAAGTTACGAGGACATACCACCTTTCTCGTTACCCTAAGAAATACCTGCGTAGGGTAACTAAAGATGTGCACTGCATTCAGGGTATGTCAGAAAAGTAATGTGAATGAGTCGATTTAGAATGATGTATTGATCAGATCATTACAACACAATTGAAGGTTTCGAAATAGGCTCCTCCTGCGGCGACGCATCGCTTCCAGTGAGATTCCCAGGCATCAAAGGCGTCACGGTAGGTCTCCTCCGGAAGGTAATTTAAAGCCTCGGTGCAAGCCTCTGTGACTGTCCTTCGACCGGCAGCGTCCCGAAACGATGTACTTTCATTCACTAACAATTATCACCAAAGGTCTTTATCACAGAAAAAGTTTCCACTTCGGACTTGTCGAGTTTCACACAAAACATGATGACAGTCGTTTGTTCCAACGAGCGCTGCATTGTGAATTGCACGGGAAATGAAAGCGAGTTTCACGGAAAAGTGTCTCCTTACTCTCCAGATGGTAGCATACGACAGTGCGACCACACGAGCGTAAGCTAACTTCCCTCTCCACCAATATCAAGCGGTCCTACCCTGTTGTGAGGTATACACGCTTTACAATTTAATCATTGACATTACTTTTCGGACAAACCTTGTATGCATATTGCCGTCATCCAGCACAATGAAGCATTCGCGACATGAGTTGGCAGCCACGACTAACTTACCACAATAGGGTATATTCAAAATGTACAGCGCCATCTGTCCACAATCCAGCAAGCTCGATCCGCCATGTTTTGTGTTTTGTTGGGTGCGAAAACGAAACCAGTCGCATATCGCAGCCTTTCAGGTGCTTGTTGCTGATTATTTATCTTCGTTCTGCGATGACTTCCCAATGCTTCGTGCGCTGTTCAGGCAACGAGGGAGCCCTGACAACGCCAGGAACAAGGTAGCGTTAATTTTAATGGAATTTATCAGTTAAATAAACGAAGAAAAATGATATACCGACGCGAACTTGTTTCGTCAACTAGATCGGCACTGTGTTTAAGTTCGGAAATGACCGGCGCACGCAAAAGCGCTCTTCAACCTCAGTTCTCATTTCTCCGTTCAATTTAGTTGCTCGCCTGCAACATAAGCTACACTTACAGAACAATATATTACGATATATGCATTTTAAAACAAACGGCCGACGTCGCACGCGCCTGAGAGAGCATAATTGACCAACATTAGCTTATCGGTGTTGCATATCGACGAAGGCAATGATTTACGTATATAAACGTGTGTAGGCAGTGCCACAGACTCTGCTGCGCGCGTCCGCGGTAAATCAGTGCTGCCACTCGAGACCCGATCGCAAAGATCCACACAGCCATCGCTTTGCAAGCTTCGCAAGGCAGTGTGCGCCGAAGTACATAGTCCGCACGCCGCGTCTGCCCTTCGCTTTACACCACCTGTGGGGTCTGAGCGATATCCGCCGCCCTCGGAACACACGGACACAGTTCACGCGGTCGTGCAACAAAACGTGGACGTTTATTAGCACACTTCTTTACATAAGGCGAGCTCGCCGGCCGAATTAGTAATATGTAACACGTAACACGCTAAAAATGAATACTGGGAAACATATAACGCACACTCAAGACAGTATAAGACATACAATACAATATAACATAAGACATACAATAAGACAACATAATACAATACAAATGCGGCGCCGCAGATGCACGACTCACCACGAGGGTCCGAGGGCAGCGAGCCGCGGTACCGTCCCCGGACCCACCGCGAGGAGACGTCCATCCGCGCGCGCAGTCACACCCCAAAAGAGAGACTCACTCCTGTTTCTATGAGCCGGCCTAAATTCGCGACGCCGGCGCCACCGCGCTGAACTCGGGTTACAGACAGCGCATCACTGACCTTGGACGAACGCCTCGGCTTACGCCAATCACGTGCGTTCCAAACGCAGCGGCCGCGCCCAAGTTACGGCAAGCGCCTTTACATGTAAAGGCGCTTGCCTTTACATGTAAAGCCTTTACGTGCTATATCACCCTCTGCAGAGGGTGATATAGCACCCCCACACACCTTATCCCTCAGCTTTTATTTTTCTTTTGCTTCCTTCGGTTAGCGTGCGCTGCGAACACGGAGCTGAGAGTTACGGAGCCGTACTACAGATGGAGCTGTTTGTTCGTAGGAAGATCTAGCTGGATCGGACAGATCATCGTGCTCACCTTTCCGCGGATCGCGGGCACTTGTATGCTTGTACGCTGTTCGCAATAGCGCGCGGCGCGCGATAATGCACGCCTCCGTGGCATGCAAAAGGAAAGAGCGCAATATTTTAAAAAGATATGTCAGTGAACGCACACGTATAGCTTTCAAGAAAACCAGAACGACAGTACTAAATCCGCGCGATAGATTACGACCACAAGACATTATAAACAACCAGTGTGCGTTAAACATATCCAGCTTTTGTGGACACACCGCAGCCAGCGCCCCTGGCGGCCCCGGCGCGAAGCTAGCGCGTTTTCAATGGAACTGGCGAGTTTTTCCCGAATAATTAAGTGTAGAGGGTGAATGTTGAAAAACGCAGACAACAGAGCGCTTCTGGGAACCTAAACGCACGAGAGGACTGCAGCGATCATGTTGCAGTAAGCTTCAATTTTGTTCCCAGAGGAGTTAAAGATTGTACAATGGGAGTCTATGGAAACGGCGGAAAATGTGGCCTGTTTTTCGAGACAAAAACGGTCACTGTCGTAAAACTAAGCAAGTTATGTTAATGTTCAGGAAATCACATGTAGTCCTGACACTCAGCTTTCGTTTAAAGCCATTCTCAACTTGCCGCAATTGGCATAACATTGTTCCCTAACGCGTTTTTTGAAGCGCGGTCGCTCAAATGTTTGTGGTAAATTGATAAATCCTTGCTTACCGCAGGCGACACGGCGTCCACCGTGGCCGAGCGAGTTGACCGCTCAAGTTCAGAGCGCGGCATAACCGCGCCGTCATCGGTTCGATTCCTGGCGACGGATCAGCATTTTTTTTTCAGCCCGTGACTTAGTTCCACAGCTTCGCACAGGATGTCGCCGCCGAAACAAAAAAGAGCTTTCGTTTCGGTTTCGGTTCTTGACTGTAATCTTGAGCTGCCGTTTCTTTTTCTCTTTATTATACGACTTTTTTAGTGTATGTTTAAACACTCCACGCGTATCACATCGTTCGGATCTACATTTGTAATTCTTACTTTATTCTTTTATAAACGTCCTAAGGAACAGAACGCCCGATCAAGTTATGGTGAACAAAGCTCTTTCGAACTTTTGTACGCGTATTGTGGTGGAAACTTATTTCTCCCTTCTCATGACGTCGTTACGATCTTCTGAGGTACCTACAAATCAGCAACGTAAAGGAAGTGAACTAAGCTTAGACAAGCGAGGCATAGTAAATAAATGACAAAGTTAGACGTTTTTGCAGTTGCTTTTTACTTTAGGGCTAACGCAAGTGTCTGTCGTAATCTTAACGAACGAAGTGGAATTTTTCGAGGGGTTCTTTTTTTTTTGTTAGACACTACTAATGAGACCAACAGATAATTAAGCCAATGAAAGAATAGGAAAAAATATTTGTTCTTTTTCAAACAGCAGTGCAATGATTTCGCCTTAACTTTAATGAAATCAAAATTGCTGTCTCGACAAGCATCAGCGGACGGCTCATATACCCTTCTACATGCTGCGCTCTCAACTCAGAGACTGTGCGAAATCCCCTTTCCTACCTGGAGTGGCTGTGTTCTCTTACAGCACCATTTTGTAGAGTTACGCGAGACTGGATCTAGAAGAGATAGCTGCCAGCTTTACTTAATTTGTTGCTATCGCACTCATTTCATCGTCCCTGCGGTGAAACTGGGATTTTTATTCATCTCTTATCATATCTATCGCCCTACGTGAACAGAAAAAAAAAACCAGCATGCCTTCTCCTTTAACATCACAAAGCACTGTGCGCTGCATCGGATACGTCCGTGTGATATGACGTGTGTGGATCAAAGCTTTCGGGAAGTCCAGGGACTGGTGCTCCCAGTTACAAAACGAAATCCTGTAATTCAGCAGCTTTTCGCACGCACTCGCAGCCCACCTCAACGTACCTCAATAAGATGCCGTTTTAAACATCTGTAAATGAAAATGTGCGCAGCAGGTTGCGCAAGGCTGGAACCGAAAGCGGAGCTAGCGTTCGACCTTGCTTCTTCTAAGGTTTTGCTAGTAATACCAAGCTATTACTAGAGGTGCAAGGTTTTTGCTAGTATAGTATTATAGGATATCGCTAGGCTTGGATAATCTATTCTTCTCAGGTTTCGGTCGGTTCCCCAGACTACGCACTTGTTGCGTGGTTCTGAAGGGGAAATATCGCGTCACTAGTAGTTACGTGATGGGATTTCAGTCACGTGAGAGAGAAAGTACATCTTTATCAGAGTCCAGTGCAGACGCTGAGGTTGCCCTGCGCACCCGGTTGTTCCGAAGTTTTTGGCGCCAACACGTCACGTCAATAGTTACGTGACGTTACGGGATTTTAGTGGCGAGACTAAATACTTGATTTTACGTGATTTTTAGTCACGTGGCTAGTTGTTACGTGATTGTAGTCACATAAGTAGATGTGCGATGTTACGTGATTTTGGTCACGCGACAATTGCAGGCCTGGTGTACAAAAAATTGTAGTCGCAGGAAACAACAACCCATCATCGATATCACATATATTTTACGATCACGAGAAATTCACTTTCGTTGCTCGAAAGAGCAAGCGAAGCTGCAGTCGTGCACTTTTTATCACGTTTCAAAATTGTTTGGGCTTCTACGATATTTTCTGGAATTTTTTGTATGCTTCATTTGCTCTATTCTTTTTTCTTTCCTGGTGAAGAGCGCATATATATTGCTGTAAGTTTGAAAATATAGTCAGTTGTAAGTTCAGCGCTGTGTGTGTTTTCCAATGTCGTCCTCGTTCCTTGCGCTGTGAAACATCGTATTATGGTCTACAGCGCATTTTTGCAAACAGAAAGCAGCTGTTTTCACTTTTGCATTCTGTTTCTGCTCTTTGGAAGGTGGGGACACTTGCAAGGAGCGTTGCAAGGAGAGTTTGACCATAGTATCTTTATAATAGCTATCGTATCACGGGCTAGCCGCCGCGCGCTGTGGCTGAATGGGTTGATCATCCGTGCCGGCTGTTTGCGCGCAAGCGCTGGGGCCTTGGTTCGAATCCCAATGCGATTTTTTTCTTTTTTTTGTCTCTCTCAGAATTGCTTATGTTTGCCGCGGTGGTACAGCGGTTACGGTGCTCGGCTGCTTACCCAAAGGGCACAGGTTTGACGGCGGCTCCAGCATTTTTGAACAAGGCGAAAATGCTAGAGGCTCGTGTACTTGGTTTTAGATGCACGTTACGAGCCTGAAGTGGCCGAAATTTCCCGCAGCCCTCCTCTACGGCACGCCTCATAAACATATTATGGTTTGGGCACGTAGAACTCCAGCAATTATTATTACTAGTACAACGCTGCTGAAGATTTAGTTGCTTGTTTTTTTTCGCTGGAGCATTGCACCCAAGATATTTGCTGCAGTTTCGGTTTCGCTTTTGGAAATGGAGCAAGTAAACTTCAAATGTTTTATTTTTTATTACCACGCAACCCATTACCTAATAACGAAGAAAAAGAACCCACATTTTAGTTAACCTGAACCATAAGAAGGCAATACAAAACGAAACCAAAGGAAGCATAAGGGCAGCCATTTGTAATATAATGAAGCGTTTTAAAGAAGTACTCTACTATTAGAGACGACGCAGAAACGTAACCAGTAATAGTAGAACCAACGCAAAGCTTGTATTGTTGAATCGTCGCCTTTTCTTCTACGGGAGCAGCGTTCTCTGCTTCTGCAAGTAGTGCTGCTCTTTTGCATTACATTTACTTCCCCTCCGAAAAAGAGCCATCCTGGCTAATTACGGACAGCTGCACAGTGACAGTGAGGCTTTAGCAGGTCCATATGCACAATCTCATGCCTCGACATTGTTTGATTACAATAAGTCTCAAGCGACTTGACGGCGTATATGAAGTGCGAGGCTTGCTAGACCACACGGTACGGGCCGTGGTACTTCGGAAGAAGTTTCGTAGACCGACGGGGGCCACCTAGGAGTCCAGAGGCCATGCCCGTAGCTAGGGGGTATGTCCCAAGGGCCCGCCTCCACTCCCAAAAGTTTGACGGAGGCGGTGTTTTACCGACAAGAATAATGAGAATAGGTGTTTCTCTCAAACTGTCAAGGCCTTCAGCAAGTGCCCCCTCCCTTTACCCAACACCCCCCCCCCCTTGCTGACTGGCGCAGGCCGGCGGCGGGGACCGGTGTGCCCGGAACAGACGGCGAAACGGTAGGCAAGTAGACTTAAAGTCCCTTGATATATAGAAAGTAGCGACACTCTCCTCCATATCCTTTCCTAAGTGTCCAATCCTCCTCTCCCAAGTGTCCAAACCGTATCCATCTCCTCTCCCAAACGACCACCGTGCGGGCGCCGGCCCTATGACCCGGCTCGCGCCACTTTCCTATCAAGAATGCTATGTCACGCAGATAACGCGCGCGTTTCCCTGGCGACGGCCCGTGAAGTGGGGAGGTGGAAGGCGGGAGAGGAGGGTGCTCGGCGTGGCGGCTCGGTTAAAAGAAAGACGGTACTTTCCCAAAAATATCCAGGGACTTTAAGTAGACTCGGAAGCGAGCGCGCCCGCGCGGGCCGTTGCCATAGCAACGACGAGAGATCTTCAACCGGCTGCTTTGCTGCTGGCTTGCGTTTCCTTTCTTGAATTCTCGGCACTTGCCACTTTCCTATGAAAAATGCTGTCTCACGCTCATAACGTGCATGCCATCTGTGACCTGGAAGTGCCGGGCGCGCGGCGATAATGCAATCGAGAGGCATGCACGATATCAGGACTGTTTTTGTGAGGCGAAACGACACCCTTTCAACACGTTCTTTAGTGTACGCTGCTTTCCTGAAAAGCATAGGTAATTTCATAGGGAATATTAGCCGATTACACACTGCCCTTCATGCTACAACGCCACTTCACGCCGTTGAAAGAGTAATAAGAGGGAGTAAATAAGAGGGAAGTCCAGGCATGGACACGTGCATGTTGTCTTTACTGATGACTTTCCCTTGAGAGGTACCCGTGATAGCAGCAATGTACAACAGAGTGAATGAAAACAGCGAGGAAGAAGACTTCAAAACTAACTAGCGCTTTTCGCTTTACAGTTCTGCTTACCGATTCAATGAGGCAAGTATTCGACGCTCACTAGATTGCCCTCCGCATTGTGTTCCCGAGCCAAGCCTAATTACGGTTCATCAAACTAATGAACAGATCAAGCTCGTCTTGCTTGTTCGGCTCAGGTTTATGACTAACGTGTCGGTAATGCACTATATATATATATATATATATATATATATATATATATATATATATATATATATATATATATATATATATATATATATATAATGTGTGTGCGTGTGTGTGTGTAGAGAATGCCTTGCGGGTAGCACTCACTAAAAAAAATGATGCCTTTACTAAGGTTTCAGCCGTGACACCGCCTACGTAGGTCAGTGTCTTGCGAAGCCCATGCCACAGCCCCAGCGGTACGGAATGCCTTTTTTCCGGTTTTTGATGTGTGCTACCTGGAAGTTCAATCAATGTAGAAAGCGCCGCGCGCATGCGCCGTTGCTCGACATGCGTTCACTAGTAGTCGCGAAGGCAACGCCACTTCTCAACGTCAACTCCTTTTACTCTTTTATAAGCGCAGAATAAATCGAGAATGCCTAATAACGTGCGGATTAATTTTAAACGCATTTTTTTCTTTAGTAAATAGCAGCGGACTGCGTACAGCATTCTGCACATCTCATTCGTGCACTATGAAGGCTTGCCCGTCAGGCAACGCGACATGCCGTTGTGACTTTCAAAGCGCAGTTCAACAATACAAATCCTAATCATATGGTGAATAAAAAAGCTCGTTTATGTCACTGTAATTCACAGCCAGGGTCTTGTGACACATTTCGGTCGGTTGTCAGACCCTTTAAGAAAGCACATCGCGAATATATATAGTGATAGAGTAAGTATTTACTCTAAAAATGCGTGACCTCACTCATGCTCACCTCATGTTCCACGATCCCAAATATTTGTCCATAAGTAAATATTGAGAAGGTTACTGTGTATACATATTTGAACTTTCTCACTATCAAGGAGGTAGTTTCCGCGTCACTACAAAATCTGCCCTAAATGGTGGCTCTGCGCTGTAAAGCACACGAGTGTGCTGTACAGCGCAGAGCCACCATTTAGGGCAGATTTAGGGCCTAATCTAAGAAAAAAAATAACATGTTATCAAATTGACAGGAATTCAATTCTTTGACCTATTTCCACTCAGACAAAGCTGAGAGGGAATACCATGTCTAGAGGGTGTTTTCTAAAACGCGTGCATCTATGATAGCACTGTGCTATCGATGCGCATTAACCAGACTTTCCACCTGTGTGCAGATATCCCTATTATTAAAGTCGAGGCTACATGCCAGTTATCGTGTCTTCTGAAATATTATTAATTTTTCTTAGTCGCTTTCGCGCGTATTTCTATTGAAACTTTTATGTTGCAGTAAAATTTAATATTCAATTATATATTTCTTACTATCTATTTTACTATGATTTCCTTATCTGCAATAGAGACAAAACTACTCGATACAGTGGAAGGTACTTTCAAGGTGGGCCTACACGTTTGAGCCAAAAAAGAATCCCAGCCAGGAATGTCTTCGCAGCTTTGACATTCCTATCAAGCCAGAGGATTCCAGGATTCAATACGCGGCTGATATTTTGCATCATGAAGTACAAAAAAAAGCTCCGGTTTTGAAGACCCTCGAGCGGAGCTGTAATCATTCTATTCGACATGGGTCATTTTCCGTTGGGCTTTCAGAGGAAGAAGACTACTGCTTGAAAAGCAGTAGATATTAAGGGAAAAAGCAGATTTCGCTAGGCTTTATCTGGCTGAAGACTGGTATTTTTCAGTCATTGCTACGAGTGAAAAACTACTAATCAAAATTCCTGTGCGCATAAACACCATCGTTCTCTTAAGGGAACCTCCTGGAAAGAAAGGCTTAAGATTTCCTTTGGAACGCCTGCACATCTTCGTGGCAACAGAAGGAGCTCCACTCACAATGGAAAAAATTTTCATATGCTGGGTGAACGAAAGAAGGGGGAATTAAAGGGTTCGCTTTTCTCTGGTGTTTCTTGTGACCCGTTGTTGAGCAAGTCAATTGCATTTTGTACTCTACATCACGAGTGATACAGAATAAAGAAGTGGTTTGAGAGATTGTAGGAACAGTTACTATATTATGTTGCATTAACAATCGTTGTTGTCAGCGCAAAAACGCCAAAATTCGCTCTTCAGAAATTCTTTGTGCTGATCGAAGTGGACGATTGAGCCAGTAGGTGATTCATGATCGAATTTTCCTGGCTGTAGTGCAAAGTTGAAAGAGACTGCGCCTACAGAACATGATAGGAGAGCTTCAGGAGAACTTCCAGCCCATTAGAGTAACCTATTGGTGTATCTGTGCCAACAGGATTCAAGACAATCACCTCGAGCATATGAGTCAGTCGACCGTGAGAAAAAAAAGGAAAAAAAAGAAAGAAAAAAGAAGAAATGCAATTAGGATAGATAAGTGCCTTTTTTAACGGGATAGACAGCAGATCTAGACATTATTACACAACACGTCAGTCGTATATGTTCTACCATACGTTCATTCCTAACAAAAAGAAACTAACCAAGTTCACATTTTCCGGTGTACAAGGTCATCTTTCAACGACTGTATCATTTTTGCACACCCGCTTAGACGGCGCCAAGCTTGCGGTGGCAGTCACATTTCAATAATAAATAAAAACAAATAAAAACTATCTTTAACTTCCTTTTTTTTACTCTCATTCCTAGCGTTCTCAAACTTATCCAGTTTTAATTTGAGGTAACGCAACGAGCAAACGAGCAGCACCTAAGTGGTACACCAAAGGAAATTCGGTTATTATGCAACCACAATATCCTGTTCGTACCCAAACATAATGCTTCCCGCTAGCTCAAAAAGAAACTCGGAAAGCAGCATGCTGCTCCAAAAGCTCACCAATACGGCAGCGCAAGAAACTAAGCAAACAAACAAATAAAAAAACGCGATTCTCTTGATACATCGTGGGCGCGTCTATAACGGCCAGACATTTGGCACGGCACGTCTAGAAAAACTGCCAATTCATTGCCAGTCGTCGCCGTGGAGATAACGCCAACAAACAGCGCTCTTTTCTGCGCACCGAGGTGAAGCGACAGTCTCGGGGCGTGTGTACTGTTTCTTTTGATTCTCTTTTATTTAGTGCCGCGTCACTGCATACGTCATGGCGGGACTTTTGAATTCTTTAAGGTCGATACGCCACGTGGTGTCGTTCACGCGAACTAGGCCGCTGGTGTCCAGAAAAGCTGCATATGCCTTACTCGGGCCGCTCTCTCTGTACACAGTTCAAACGCGCGATCAGTATTTTTGTTTGGTTTGCGGCGCACCGCTCATGCACATGCCCATGCCTTGTTCATTTCGAGAAACTACGACACACGCTATTGCGACGGGTGTAGAGATACATGTGGCTAAAGAAATGAGTCGAGGAACGCAGCACAGCGTTGCACAGGTCGCGCAGAAACAACGTCGTTTCGATATCTAACGCGTGTTTATAATCCCAGTGGGGAATACAATGTAGATGTATTGCTGTGCAAGGTTATCTTAGAAGTTTGAGAGTCACATCTCCTCTGCAATCAACACTTTTTTTGACCGCTTACCTCAGATCGGAAGCACACGCCACTAGAGAACAGCAGTTCGGCTTTGCGAAGCGATGCGCCTCGTGCAGCTGCCGTCCGGATGAGTTTTGAAGCGCGCAGAGCTCCGATATTGCGTTCCCGTCGATTTGTGGCAGTACAGTGAGGTTCACTGACCGTTCGGCGCTGGACGACGAAAGAAACGGCCGTATTTTTGTGGTCCGAAAGCTCCGCCAACGACTGCGGCTCAGCCTCTCCGTGGCCTCTCCTTATGGAGACGCTAGCAGACGATTCCACAACGGCGCCCAACAATAAATGGCGGACGCGCCCAGTGTTACCAGAGCACCAAGCATTATCAATATCCCCTATTACAACCCTGAAGCTTTAGCTCCACTCTTCCGCAAAAAAAAAAAAAAAAAAGCTTTTTAAAAAGTGTACGTCCGAGGTCATTAGGTACTCCCGGCAAAATACTTTACATTTCACTGAGAAAAAAAAAACGAGAAAAAAAGCGATAGGAAAGAGAGGGAGACATTCCTCACCGCCAGCGAGAAACAATGCTAGGCAGCCGCGCAGCAAACAGCAGCGTTTCGATAGCTCACCCAGGCGAGGATGTCAACAACGATGGCAAATATACGACAGAAGAGAGAGAACTACACCGTCTTGCCACAAGACAGCACCAGCCACGGGCAAATACAACAAAGAAAGAGGGAAGGAGCTGAGGAAGTGGGGACAGGAGAGTGTGCCTGCAGTACGGGAAAAGGAGGAGGAGGGAGGAACACAAAGGGCGCACAGACTTGCGAACGGAGCCCGTATTTGACTTGGGAATGAGGCCGCGGGCATGAGAGATTTCTCTTTTTTTTTCTTTCTTCTGGTTACTGTTGGGCAGCAAGAGGACTGGCATTTATGGCTGCGATTTCTGAGCCAGAGGAAGGGCAGGGTGCGCAAGGAAACAGAAAAGGAGGGTCACGTATTTCAGACTTTGGCCCCGCGGGCATCTTCGCGGCTTTTGTATCGTTGCAATACCGCTACAACCGACGTGCCGTCTCCAGCACCGGGCTTCCTTTTACTTCGTGCCAGCCAGTATGAAGAAAAAAAAAAAGAAAGGCGCAGAGGATGCACTGATTCAGAAGTGGTTCATAGAAGGCGATGAGAAAAGAGAAACCGCCGCAGGTATCAAGCCACAAGGAAAGAAACAAAAGGGCAAGCATACAAACACACAACGTGGGCTGCCCGCAGCACTTACGACAAGTCAATGCGCAGGTTATAAAGTCACTTAAGGCTAAGGCTATGAGTGGAGGCACTCATAGCGAAACATAAGTGCCTCGAGGTGTTTCGGTGCCTCGACTTATATACGGCATGGCTCATAGAGATAAAGTGTACACACGTGCGGCAACGAGTGAGCCATCTGCTCCAGTAAGTGATACCTGCCACGTGTGGCTCGCGTTTGTGGCTCGCGTTTGTGGCCCCTAAATCAGGGTTCCCGCATCTACTCGACGGGGCCAATAAATGCCACCACGTATCTCACTTAGCTGCAGGCGGTGACACGTCGGTCACCGAAGTGCGCTTTACTGCCGTCGTTTGACGGCGCGCGGCCATTGCCAGTGAGTCATCCACTCATCATCAGCATCATCCATCCCGCGAAGTACACGTGTAGGACACAGTGGTAAGGGCTAAGAATGCGACGAGGGTTGCTTGCATATGACGCAATGGGACTTAGAGTGAAACGACTGGACTGCTGACACGAAGGTCGTGGGCTCGAATCCCGGCCGCGGCGGCCGCATGTTCGATGGAGGCAAAATGCTAGAGGCCCGTGTGCCCAGGTTTAAGTGCACGTTAAAGAACACCAGGTGGTCTCTCATAATATCCGGCGTCCATCGTAATATCGTGGTTTTGGGAGGTAAAACCCCAGCAAAGAGAGAGAGAGAGAGAGTGAAACGACGTCTATACCAACGTGTCCACTTTGCGCCTTACAGCCGCAAATGATTAATCCAAATGACCTTCTAATTGACTGCGGGGTATTGGACGTATATAAGAAGCTACATCATCTATTCGATACGCACAACAATCCTATTGACAATAGTGATATCACCCTTTCAAAACGTGTTACGCTGGTATATACGAATGTATATCTTACACAGAAAAAAAGGCGAAAAAAAAAAACTTAATAGCGAAAACATGATATGCGATATATCAGCCGACTACTTCGACAGCTGTTTTTTATGCGTACACCTGTCTCACCAGTGTGCTACATCGACACAACTTTCGGCCAATTATGTTACAAGGAAGCGTTCAGACGTTGCCGTTAGGGGAAACGGCAGCTAGATGTTTTTCGTCCACTCACGGCCTATAACGGTGTCGTTCTTCTCGGGCTACTCAGATGATGAACGAGACAGTGCAACTGTGAGAACACCAAATGAATGACTGCTCTCAGAATAAAAAGAAGTTTTAGGTTTGAGAAAGATATACCCCCGTGTTTCTCCAGACGGCGTATAGAAAATTACACACTGCCACCTCATTCGACACCAAACGGTTTAGTATTAAGGAAATTCAAGTAATTCGGTTACCGCGGAATGACACTAACGTTCACATTTGTCCAATAGCTATAAATGTGCCCGCGCTGTTAACGAGTTCACAGAGGCAATGAAAGTTTTCGCGAAACAACAAATACCGCCAATTCCTTTCTCCATTTCTTGCATTCGATTCCTCATAAATATTACTCTTTCACAGGGCAAACACTTGGCGCCAAAGCACTGACCTCGTATATCTGCCGCTACAGGCCACACAAAAGGGTACGAACACGAACATAGCATATACATATGCTGATGATCCCATATATACGGCTTCACTGTCGGGCAACCTGGTTCTCGTATCTGAGCAATAAAGAGTATAAATTTACCAACTATTCCGCATCTATAGCAGACACGAAATGTGTGAAACCGATACGCAGTCATTTATACGTGACTGATGCTTGAATGCTTCAGGTTCGCATTTCATGCGCATATATACAGTACAGCGAGACAGGAGCACTTAGAGAGGAACAAAAAAACTGCACGCGAAGGATAACAAAGACGGGAAAGACAAAGCGCCAGCTCGGAGGCACAGGAAGCAACGCGAGAGCAATTTGCGGTGGCGTATATAGCCTTGACAGTGATTTCCGACGCACCGCTTCTCAAAGGCGGCGATCCGCGCTATTTGGCTGCAACGGCGACAGCCTTGGAACCCCCCGGCTTCGCGGAAGAGAAAAGAAACGAGATACCAAAAACGACATAAACGCGAACAACGATGGAAAACAACGACGACACCACTATTGTCCTGTCGCGATGTCTCAGTCCAGCCTCGTAGATCACCCCCTCCCGGTTATACACTCGAGCACGGCTGCACTCGAACATTTCCACGGCTTGTTCTGCGAGGGCGTCTGCCAGCGTAGAGGTTTCGTCGCACAGTTCTTGAGGTTGCCGTAACACATAGTCTCATCCTACACTCTGTATCGCGCAATACACCCTACTTTGTACTCATACAAATGCTCGCACTACCATAAATATGCCTTCCTATATCATAGAGTTTGGGCATATGTCGCAGTATACTCCCAACGTCCAATTCCCTCCCAATTCTACCCGTGGGAAGCATGCCTCACTGTCAATACTTGAGCTCGCAAACTACCGCTGGTGGGGCAAGAGCTGCAGGGATCCTGGATTGAGGAGTATATACTCACCGGCGGGTGAGGAAGCTAACCAGCTTTTCCATTCCACTTGTTACGCAACGATAAAATATAGTAAGAGAAGCGAAAGCCGACCCCTCCATCCTCATCAGCTCATGCACTGTATATGGGGCGCGTCCTCCTGCTTTTGGGAGATTTCATAAGCGCTCGGCTTGTGCCAGACTTGGGCTCAGTGTGTTTTGGAGTGTGTATAGTGTGCACGGTTGCCTTTGGGCCAGCAAAGCCCTTTCTTGACTGCAGCTAGCGGGATATATAGAAAGACATTGGTAAACTGAGGGAACTCGAACTGCTTAAGCCTTGATTAAATGACTCGCCATTTGCCAAATTAAACAGCTTGCAAAACGTGTAGGCACAATTTTTGCAGTACACGAGCTTCACACATTCGGTGAATGCGACATGCTGAATATGATAAACTTTAGAGAACATTACATTAGAAGGCCGGCGTATGTACACTATAGCGTTCGAGGCGGGTCCGAGTGCGAAAAATGTATTATCAGAATGAAAACTAGAATGAAGATACACTGCCCACGCATGATATTGGAGGACGTAATTAACAAGCTGACCAGCCGTTGTTGGCGGCAGCATCAGCTGGGCTCCAAGGCCTATAGAAGAGTGTCCGCTGTTTACTCAACTTTCGTCATGCGTAAAGTTTTTCGAGTCAGCAACGAACACGTTTGTTTCCCGCCTTCAGAAGACATGGACCTTTAGACATTGCTAGGCACTGTGTAGTGTTCCTATATGTCTCTCTGTGTTGTTTTTACGTCAATAGTTGTATTTCGAAGCGTGTGTCTGGCGTAAGCAAAGTGTGTGTGCTTGCGAATATACTTGTGTTGCTGATTGTGCCTTGTACCATGCCTGCTTGCTGAGTTTCGTGTTGCGGTATGAGGCACAGCTGATCCTGGGGCAATGGACCCACAATTCGGCAGCACCGTATCTGAATGCGCAGACACAGGTTATGAAAAGAAAATGTTTTCGAGAATTGCTGTGAAGAGACTTTGTAAGAAAGCACACGTACTCGGCCACAGCGGGCCTCGAAAGTGATACACCGTCTTTAATCCTGCGGTAGCCTGAACAGGTAAACTTACTTGGATTTGGCGCTCCCAATGCATGCCAAACGCAGAACTGCTCTCGCAGGTCAATCGATGGACCATTTTCAATGAAATGAGCTTCCTTTAAGAAGAGACGTACGTTAAATTCTGGCAAGTGAAGGGAGCAGAAGTATCTGAAAGCTATATATTCTTTTTTTTGGCAATAAGTGGATCACCAGAAGAAAAAAAATAAAAAAATAATAAATAATGGTCAGTGTTCTGTTCCTCGAATTTTCCACCGAGAGACGTGCGTCATTTCCGTCAGCGTGACGTCACGGATTTCGAAGTACTTCTTTGTATTCGTGACGCCGCATTGGCACCCGCAAATTTGTTCGCGAAACTTGTCAGGTGTATTGCATGGATTCTTTAGGACATGATACAGCTGTTTTTTATCGTTGAGCAATCAACAATCAAAAGTCGTCAAAATTTATGACGTCAATATCTATGGCGTCACGCAGAGCCGGTGATATAACTTCTAGGCAGCGTCGCCACCCAATTTTCCTCCTAGCGTATTCTCTGGCTTAACAAACTTCTTCTCGTCTGCACTAGAGTGATCGTTTTCGCATTTTAGAAGGATAACTTGCTAATACAGGGTGAAATATATTTCTCTCTAGTGTCTAATATTTCCAATTTTAGACCCTCTAATCCAGTGGTTCTCAGCCATGGATGTTTCGGGGACCCCTTGTGGACTGATGGAAGTGATGAGGGACCCCATGGAGTGACAGAAAAAAAAAAAGGGGGGGGGGGGGGTCATAAATTAACACAACATGCAGCGTGAAATAGGTGCCTTTTATTTCTGCCTTGCGAAGAATGGTCAAACCAAATCGATCTCAACAGCTTGTCAATAAGTTGTGCGGTTTGCAGCCACATTCAAGCTGTTTCTAGATGTGTTTGCTGTTCAAATATGCAAGCCTGGGAAAAGCCTGCTTGCGTGCTTATGTTGTAGAAAACTGCAACAAAAGCTTTACAGCCATCTCATGAAGAAGGGGAAACATAAGTCAGCTCCGCCACAGTACAACACTGTCATGCTGTGAAACATATCAAAAATCAGAAGGGGCCGCTGTCACAAGACAGTGTGCCTCCAAAAGACGCGTTTTTTTGTTGTTTTCTTTTTCTTTTTTTTAAGCATGGGTTTGCGGACCCCACAAAAGGCTTCTCGAACCCCCTGGGGTCTGCGGAGCCCCATTTGAGAACCACTGTTCTAATCAATGCTGCTGACACCATTAGATCGCTTATTTATTACAACCGTTGGCATTATGGTAACCGAGTTTTTTATAGTTTTATTTTGAAGTATCTTCGTGAAGAAACATGACGGTTTAAATGAAGATATATAAGCTTCCCACAGCCAGTGCTAAACTTTTTTTAGCTTCCTCATAAAATTTAATCGTATTTGGAGCAGGTAAGAGCGAGGAATATTATGTTTTCGTTGCTCTAAATTTGACAGGAACTTCCGACGTAACACTACCCTGTACATAATGGCAGAGCGCATACGTCAAGTAGCCGTAAATAATACACAGTGAATATAATTATGCCGCGCAGTGTTCAACAGAAACCAATTCAAATTATAACGTTTATTCTCGGGGAAGCATTTCACTAGGTCGTCAAAGACGTTGAACCGTCGTACACAATTTTCCCTTCGCTTCAATAAGCAGGCTGACTCGAATGTGCATTTTGTTGTTATTATTCGTAATTATGGGCTCCAGCCTTACTTCGTGCATGTCACGCACGCTGTGGTATTCACCCCTGGACAAACAAGCATATTTTTTTCAAACGCTGCAGTGCCGTGCCGTGTAGCAGACCGAACTTTTTTTTTTTTTCGAAATATCTCGAGGTCGGCTTTTTGTGCCTTCGTGTCTCTTACGGCGAAGAAAACCGAACGCGGCGGTATACAAAGGACCATAACGGTGCCATAGTGTTCGAGCGCGGCCGAAACTTGAGCAGCTCATCAAGAGACGATCCTGAGATCAAACATCGAACGCGCCAGCGAATGCCGTCGGCCAATCACAAAGAGTTCTTTAAACACTGCTAGAGTGTACTAGAACAGGGGAGTGCCCGAAACGAGCTTCGAAAAGTGAAGCCCAAACAGGGTCAATCCGCTTGCAGCGCTACGATCGGTACTCTGCAATGTGTCGTCGTTTAAAAGATGCGCGCAGCTCCGCCGAAATGGTGCAAGGGTAGAATTCCCGCTTCCCACTGAAAAGGCCCAGGTTCGAATCGCAGCTGCAGATGGTGGGCTTTTATTCTTAGTGTCACCTTTTGTAGCTCTATTGGTTTTCCTTTCTTTCTTAAAACTAGCTTAAGTTGCTACGTGTTAGTTCAAAAAGTAACGCCAAATGTGAAGTAAAATAGAAGAAATTCGAGAGTGAGCGCAGTTATTTGCAGCGGCACCGGCCGGGATTGAACAAAAACGTAAAGTATGGCCTCCGAGATTTTCGCGAAGACGAGACTAGAAACAAGATTTCACATTTTACGTTACTTTTTGTAGCAATACGTAGCAACAGAAGCTAGTTTTAAGAAAGAAAGTAAAAAACCAACACAACTATAAAAAGGTGACACTAAGAATAAAAACCCACCATCTACAGCTGCGATTCGAACCCGGCCCTTTTGAGTGGGAAGCGCGCTTTCTACCCCTGCACCACTTTGCCGGAGCCTCGCGCAACTCTTAAACGACGACACACTGTAGACTACCGACCGCAGCGCTGGAGGTGGATTGACCTTGTTTGGGTTTCACTTTCTGTACATTGGTGCTGCGGCCGTTCCGAGCACTCCCCTGTTCTAGTACACTCTAGCACTGCGAATTAGGTCTCCCAACTGTAAGAGGCGTTCCGCGATTCAAGTATACGCAGCTCTTTATCTTTTCTGCACGCGTTGGGTATGATCTGCTAGACATGATCTGCAAGCCGATATGCAAACACGTGTCATTATTAACAGCGCAAAACCAAGACTACATGAATACATACAATTATTCTGCAGAATATTTGTACGTATTCATATAGACGTATATTGATCAATAGACGTTCGTATAAGAACAGAGGCGGCAGCCCGGTAGTTAATCTTCGCACTGAGACACCGAAAGCGGCCGGTAGTGACAAACGGTTCTCACGAGCTACACACGTGTTGTAGACGGTAAAACCTGACCGCAACTTCGCATGCACGACGCGTGACACTGCAAGCGGTCATCCACCAGAACGACGTCGGCTCCGCTACACTGCCCTCCTTTCGCGATCACTGACGCGCGACAGGTTTCCATTTACCGAATAAATGGCAGTCAGGGGTATTTTTCAGCTGCATATGGAGGAGAAGTATTAAAGAAGAGAAAGGAGACAGTGCCTTAACTCGGCTCAAACACGCCTCAAACACGACAGAGGCGCTATAAAAAACAACGCCGGATATAGAAGCTATAGCTTCGAGATAACTATATTTCTTGGCGTACATTTGGCATACTTCGTAAAAGGAATATTTGCCACTCAAACACGGGCCGCTTCGCTGTACCAATTGGCGTGAGCCTCCACCGTTTTATCAAGGCTAGGAACTTCTTTGTCTTGCGCGAAAGTGTCCTTGAGCGAAATGACAGCATGAGCACGAAACGGCACAAAAAATATCGCGTGACCCCTCAAGCGTGCCTCGAGGTGCGCGATGGAAGCCGCTGAGCCAGGGCATCGTGTGGTATTCCGAAGAAGTATAGGCAACGCCAGAGGGTGTTCGATAAGCACGAGATGAGATTCTGACGTGACGTTTCAGTCTTCAATGTGTCGCCACTAAGGCTTCCGTCTTCCGAGTAGTCTTAGCGATAGCGTAAAAAACCCTCGGAATTTTTAGCGAGCGCGAAGGTGTCACTGACTAAACGGGCTGACTCGCGTTCAGTATGATATACAGGCGACAGCGGCTTCTATACGCACACGAGAGGGAGAAAATCAATGACGGTCAGCCGCGGACGTGATGAGGGAACCCCAATATGCCGAATGACCATACTTTGAGATCGGGGTAAGGGAGCAAACGAGTGATGAGGTAGAAAGGCTCGCCCGGTATTCAGGCTATGGGTCGGGGCGGCTGGTCCACTGCCTCGATCTGCTGTACCCCTCGTACATTATACTGCACACCCCGGCTTCGATCATTTTCAAAATCAGTTAAGAAACGATTACGCAAAATATACCGAACATGAAGTCAAATGCCAGCGAAAGTGTATAAGGCAGTACTCCAGTCGCAATCACGTAACATCCTTTAGGCGCGAGTTCGCACATGCGTGGGGCGTTATGTCGTGTCTACGACGAAGAGCTGTAGCACGACACGCATTCCGAATACCTCGAAGTGACCCGGAAAATTAAGAATAAAGTGTAAATGTGGCAAACCGTTACACAATGCTGCATCTTCACCACCACTGGATATATAAATAAAAACGTTTTTTTTTTTCTTGCGATAGCAATTATATGGACATTCTCGGCGGGTTCTTGCCATCGCCGTCACGCTCCGTATAAAGTCCAAATCGATAACATCGCCCAGCGCATCGTATGTTCTACGCGCGAGTAGAAGCACTCAAGCGCTGGGGACGAACGCGGCTGAAGCAGAGATGAAACGAGCCTGCCATCTCCGTCGCACGAAGGGTGCATGCGATAACATCACTACGCGTGCGAGGCCTGCAGTCTATGCCTCCACAAGCATAGAGGAAACGGCCGTCTTTCGGTGGGGGGAGGGGGGGGCTGCGTCGCTCGAGCAGTTACCTCGAACTTTGCTCATAACGGCGCGGCCGCGAGGGCTGGCGTGCGCGCTATCTCGACAGACATCAGGAGACGGCTCGTAAACTTGCCGTGCTCTCAACGCTTCGAGCTTAGAGTACTGACAGCACGAAAACCGCTTCGGTCCCTGGAGCTGCCGTATTCCCTTACACCAGCGGTTTGTTGAGTTACGCGAGATCGGGTCCAAAAAGAGTTAGCGTTATTTCATGTAACATTCCAATTGGATGCTATCGCATTCAGTACTTCGCCCTTGCGTCGAAGCTGTCATTTTTTTACCGTATCAATCACGACGAGGTTCTGCTTCTATGATTATGCCGAGATAATTAAAAAAAATATGTCTTCAACTTTGTGTCAGTCATTGATAAGAACCGATTCGCAAACGAATCTGTCTGTTTTCAGCTCTCAAGAGGATAATTAAGCGTTAGCGCCGTGGCATGTTTCCATACAACCTAAAGAGCACTATAGCGGGGCAGAAACGTCACATATGGCGTCCTACCACCGCCAAAATTTGAACGAAAGAGAAGGCTTCTGCTTGGCGTTGCATAAGCATGGCTATTTCGCCGGTGTCACTGGGAGCCCCGTGACCTACGCCGTGCCGCTTCGCGGTTCTTACTATTCAGCATCACTACTGCCAGAACCAGACTCGACACTGACGTGCCCCTCAACCAGTGACGTCACACTTGACGTTTATGCTCAGGTCACGTGACTCTCCCGCGTGTCATGGTGATCGGAAGTTCCGTTACTGCGATTTTAGGTGCGTGTGTGTCCTCTTTTCTCGCTAAATTAAAATTATGGGGTTATGGGAAATAAATAATGGGGTTTCACGTTCCGAAACCACCAAATGATTATATGATGCACGCCGTAGTGAGGCGGAGAACGAATTAATTCGGAACAAGTTGATATTCTTCATATGGCGAAGCACACAGCCGTCAGTGAATTTCGGCCACAAATAAATGCGGCCGCCGTGGCCGGGAGTCGGACCCGGGTCCTCGATCTTAGAAACGCAAAAGAGTAGCCCCTAAGGCGCCACGGCAGTTAAAAGAGTGAAAACTAGACGCCCGAAAGTGTGTTCGGTAAACGATCACGCGAAGCAAGCACACAACATACTGTTTGGCTTCAGATTCGACAGTGAATGCGACCTTATAATTCTAAAAGAATCCCCGAACTCCTGTCAGCTAAAGAATAGGAATTGCCGGGATACGCGCGCATTCGCACAACGAGCGCCTAAGCGCATAGCAGACAACTGTCAAGTAGATTTCTTTTCAAGCTCTGTGTGACCGCACACGACACATATATTGCAAACAGTGCACTGTGCCACTTCGAACACCAGCCTCAAGGCGTCAGATAGGAAGATCATTCTATAGGTGGCGCCATTCATTTACAGACGTGCAAAAATTAGCGTCATCGCGTTCGTTCTGAGTTAATTTAACACGGTGAAGCATACCGTTCTTGAAAGAGACAATTCTGTGGCTCGGCAGCCACGCGAGTCCTTGTGTAAACATCCAGCCAAGAAGGCGAACACAGTCAGCGCGATCAGAATATAGTCGGTACACGGGCGCGTGGCCGGCTTAATACTTTACTCTGGGCACAATTAAGCACCCTCGCGACCACCGCATAATTTCCAAACTTTCTGCAATTAATCGGATTCCTTGTATATATATACGCCAGACTGCCGAGCACCCGAGCACTATAATTCCAAAGGTGCAACCGCAGCTTACGTAGAAGACCGGTCGCAGTTCAGCGTTCCTAACAACGATGTCACAGACGCGGCAGCTGTGCAGCGTGTGTGTGCACGGTGAACACAGCGGCCGGGCACGCACGCTGTTAATGAGCACCGCGAAACGGACCACCATATATACGACCGTGCACCTACGGAAGCCCCTCGAGAAGTTCATCGGGGAACTCGAAGATGCATGCACACGCCTGGCATAGAGATGCGGGACATCACTGTCCTGCCGCATTCAAGCGTGCCAGTACCTCCAATATAACCTTCCCCTCCAAGCACTTAAAATGCTAAGAGGACGGTGCGCATCCCTATTTTAAGATAATCCCCCTTCTGTATACATGAACCGCGGCTATGCACCACCGCTATTTCTTGAGTACACAGATGCGGGTCCGCGCATGTAATCCGGCGCGCTCGTCTCAATCAATATATGTATGCTTTGTGCGTACCCGCCACGGTGGTCTAGTGGTTATGGTGCTCGACTGCTGACCCGAAGGTGGCGGGATCGAATCCCGACCGCGTCGGCCGTATTTTCGATGGAGGCGAAATGCTAGAGGCCCTTGTACTTAGATTTAGGTGCACGTTAAAGAACTCCAGGTGGTCAAAATTTCCGAAGCCCTCCACTACGGCGTCCCTCATAATCATATCGTCGTTTCGGGACGTTAAACCCCAAGAATTATTGTATGCCTTGTACACAAGTTCACCTCACGCATATATGGTGGTATATGTGGTCGAATATTCCTATCGATACGTAGTCCGGTTACAATCGATCCGATTAACGGCCACGGCGAGCGGGTGCAGATACGGAATATCAAGTATAGCCCGCTCCCACACCTTGCTTACGTAGATGCAATAAGTTTAACAGTTCCGCGGTGGTACTCGTCTGCGAATTTGAACGCTCACAGCGGCCTATATAACTTAATTTCACGCTTCACGAGTTGTGACAGAGCAGGGGCGTAGGCAGAAATTTTTTTCAGGGGGGGGGGTCACCTCCTTGATCTGTAGTGGGGACGAGCAGGCAGATGTGGTCGAGTGTCATTTTCTGCTCTGTATGCTAGGGCAAGAAAAATTTCGGGGGGGGGGGGGGGCACGGGCCCGGTGTGCCCTAACGTGGCTACGCCCCTGTGACAGAGATATATATGACGTATACGCTCACAGAAAACACGCGCTTACATTACGCAAATCCAAACAGGGCGCGAAGTCCATACGCGAGTCAGACCAGCGTATTGCAACACTATCCATAGATGGTTCAAACTTGCTCGATATACAAGAATGCGCGGCATAGAATAAGTACACACATAAGTCAAAGCTTACTTGGTGTCTAAATGTTTTTACTCCATATTTTTTTTATGTTTACTCCATATATCGCGTGTAAGACCATTCCAATTGTTTTTCTCCAGCCTCCCACAAGCGTACACATCTTGCATACGCAAACCTTTCTAAGCACACACACACACACACACAAAAAGAATAAATAAACGAGGTTCGCATGAAAGCAGAGAAACAGAGCATGGGTCAGTTTTTGACGCAATCGCATTATTATATATCCGTATTATAATAGTATATTGGTTGGTTGTGTCGGGTTTTCTGGCGCAAAAGCGACCATGGCTATTATTGCGCCAAACGCAAGGTGTCTTTGAATGTACACGGGAAGTTATAAGAAAAGGTTCTAAAAGCTTTTGCTAGAGAATCTTAGAGTAGTTGTAGTACCTTTAGAGCTTTCAGGAATCTGATGACATTTTTAGGTTCTATTTTAGGGTTCTCTGTAATAGTATATAATAAACGCAGAAACTGATACGTAATAACGACAAAAAAATATCCTACCCCTCGAGTACCGGTAAAATTTCCCGCTTTTGTTTATGTAGCATCACTGCGCTCCGCGCATGCGAATAGAAAGGGAGAAACGCACGGGAGATGCACCGGCATTAGGGAAAACCCCTGCGTGCGCTGTTCCGCATCGACCAAGGAAGAGTGGCGCCGCGCACTGCCGCACCGCGTTGACGATTAAAGAGATGCACCTTGCGCACCGCATTATATACGTACGCTAGAGAGAGAGAGAGAGCGTCGCACTACTGTTTTCTTGTCGTCCATTATACGACGATGATGGTGATAAGCGCGTGTATGTATACATGTTCAGCTAGAACAGTATAATACTACACGCGTGGCCAGCCGTGAATGGGCGCAGGCGCACGTGTACACTGCGGCCTTCGCTCATTCGCGGAGAGTGCTCGCGTAATGCGAGGAGCTTGGAAGGCACGGCGAATTCTACCGGATCATCGACCGGTCGGCGGCGACTTGGCGCAAGGCACGCGATCGTCTGTCGCCTAGTCCACACTCGGTGTAGACTACGTATACCTCGTGTGCGATATATATATATATATATATATATATATATATATATATATATATATATATATATATATATATATATATATATATATATATATATATATATATATATATATATATATATATATATGCAGGACTTTGGGTGGTGGTCGTGCATACGTACGTGTTAAGAAGAAACAAAAGAACATAAAGCGGTGGCCGCCCGAGCCGCCACTTGCAGATTTTCGCGTATGGTGGATGTATGTATGAGGTATACAGACGAGCAGGAGCAGTGCAGACGATCACGGCACATGCGTGCTTTCGCTATGGGCGAGCACAACACAGAGTCGAGAAAAAACGCCTGCATATGCAATAATAAACTTGTACTGGTAGAACAGTCAGAATATGTCTTGTATAACACCTCTGGTAAAAGAAGGGAGAAAAATAGTTAATTCGTAGCGGACATTCGAGTTATTGTAAAAAAGGCCGTTTCGGAGTTAATGACAAAGAAAAATCACAGTCTCGTCGCAAGGGCGAAGCAATGAATGCGATAGCAACAGAGTTTAATGTTATTCGCAATGCCCACGAACTATAGGTGGCGCGCCGTGCTTTTCAAGATGGCGCCAGGAGGAGGGTCAACCCGTTTGTTAGCATAGGAACAGATGGGACGTGCGGACGTACGGACCGTGCCACTTTCACCGGATGAAGTCATGAGCTGCGCTGAAATGGATATGAAACTAAAATACTTTCCCAAACCACGGAAAGTGCTAAGTACTCGCCACCTAATTATTTGCTGCGAAGTGAAAGGTTATATTTCAGCTCTGTCCTCTGTTACCGTGCATAACGACGCTTTGCGAAATCCTGTGCGTGCTACATAAACCTGCATGAACTAGAATTGACGTATGAGCTGAACGGCACTCCGAGGTAGTACGTACCGAGCCTGCCTGACGGATTTGCCGCAGTAGTATAGGCCGCCAGCGAGTAGCGCCATCGCTGCTGCGCGTGATGATGGCTTGCAAACATAAAAGTGTTCTGTGATAATACCCCGTCGTCACTACTTGCGCACTCGGAAACGCGGCGTTACGTCTTCAACGGAACACAAGCATTTAACATGCCATTCAGTAGCGCTTGTGTCACAGCCATGCTGAGACTCTAGCCGTGTGTACTTCACTCGCATGTTGCAGGTTCGATCAGCACGATCGAAACATGAATATCGAAAAGAATGCACACGTATGCTTTTCGCAACGTCGAAGAAGTTCGCCCAGAGGCGTGGATTGTGGCCGTGACTGCACGTTCCATCGCTCTAACCATTGCGCTTCGCTGGTCGAGCTCGAGCGTGTTGGCGGCATGCGGTGCTCCATAATATCCACAATAATTGTGATACTTGCAATGCACAAGAGGAACTATGCTTTTATTTTGATCTCGCTCAAGGATATTATACATTAAATTTAATCAAAGTGACTTACGAGCGTGAAAGAACATTAACGCACGAGGGGACGTGAAGTGCAACTCGCTCCTCGTGAGTTAGCAGCTGGTGGTTCATCGTCGCTGTCACTCTCGGTGCTTTCACAGTCTTCTACGTCCAGTGAAAAATCCTCGTCGTCAAGATGGTTTCTTTCAACATCACTGCTGAAAGCAATCTGAAGAATTTCCTCCGCCGAACGACTTCGACCACTCCGTGTCACCACGTTTACAATTAGAGAGACGTCTGGGCGCGGAGAACGTTTTGCTCTCAGACCGGTCAACAAGCAAATCGCTTGCAATGTGCTGCCACCTATCAACAAACGTACAAAAACAAGCGGCGCAGCGGTGGCTATGAAACCCAACACACTGGCGAAGGACGGCGTGGATGGAAAGCGTTCGCTCCACGAAAGGCGTCGAGCAGACGCGTCCTCGAATGAATGAAACGTCGTTCGCACGATTCGTAACAGCGCTTTGCTGACAAAGGATAGAGGCCCTTTTTTAATGTATCGCCAACTTGAGATCGCTCAGTTATACATGAGCACATCGCGAGCCCGCGCGACCTCCCTCCCGCGTACAGTGTTATGGGACTCATGCACTACAAGAAACACTAGTAAAACAGGGTGAGCTTCAACTGAATATGTCAGACGATAACAATTAACTTACCTACGTGGCTACAGAAAGCCTCGCGAAGCTGATAGTATGTGTACACTGTACTGTGGGCTAGCGTTGAAAGCGCGAGTTGCCACGTATTTTCACGAAAACTTCGCGTCTCGCAAGAACGAATCAGATTTCTCGTGTCACGGAAGGCCCGGTTTGTTCACTGATGCAGGGAACATGCAAAGTCGTAGTGTTCCTTTCTTGCCAACGCGTTAACACTGAGGCTAGCACAGCCGAACAAGGGAGCGACTGCATAGTGCCGCCATTTTGTCGTCTACTAACCCTCCTCGAGAGGACGCTCCTGAATTCCGCTCGGTGGCGCGACAGTCTATGGGCACTGCGAATACGAAGAAGGCTAACTCTTTTGGATCTGATTTCGCATAACTCTACAAAACGCTGGTTTAAGGGACCACTCCAGAGTCCGAAGTGGTTTTTGTGCTGTCAGTACTCTAAACGCGAAGCGTTGAGGGCGCAGCAAGTTTACGAGCCATCTCCCGATGTCTACCGAGACAGCGCTCGCGACCGCGCCCTTGTGAGCAAACTTGGCAGTTGCTTCATCAAACAAGGTTCGCAATTGCTGCTCGAGCGACGCATCCCCCCCCTCACCCCACCGACCCTCCTTCGCCTGGCGAAAGACGGCCGGAGCGTCCTCTCTCTCCTTGATAGGCCATCGACCGCAGGCATCGCACGTCGCATGCACCCAACGTGCGACGGAGATAGCCGGCTCGTCCATTCCTGCTTCAGCCGTGCTCGTCCCCAGCGCTTGTGTGCTTTTACTCACGCGTAAAACATACGATGCGCGGGGCGATGTTATCCATTTGGACTTTATACGGAGGATGACGGCGACGGCAAAAACCCGCCGAGAGTGCCCATAGAATTGTTATCGCAAAAAAAACAGACTAATAATAATAATAATAATAATAATAATAATAATAATAATAATAATAATAATAATAATAAATAATAATAATAATGGATTTTACGAGCCCAAAGCGCGATATGATTATGAGATATGCCGTAGTGGAGGGCCATGGAAATTTCGAGCATTTGATGTTCTTTAATATGCACTGACATCTCAGAGTACACAGGCGTCTAGCACTTCGCCTCCATCGAAATGCGACCGCCTCGCCCGGTTTCGAACCGGCGAATTTCGGGTCAGCACCCGAACACGGTAACCACTGTTCCACCGAGGTGGACCAGAATAAAGTAAGTTATGCAAATCCTCAATGACATTACCTTATCTACGGCCGCCCACTTGAAATCGCTTTTTACATGTCGTTTTCGAAAATAAAATTTATTGACAGTTAATTTTATCTAAATAAGTGGTACTAATTCACGATGGTGGCAGGTCATGCGGAAAAAAAATGCAAATACGCCAGGAATACGAAACAAGCGCGTATATGTATAGCCATTTTAAATGTGTACATTCGATGTTCAGTGCTAGCTCGTGTGACGCTTCTAAATGTGCAAATAATTTCGCGCAGTTTTGAAAATGAGCTGAGGAAAGAGGGCATTTTTAAGAATATACGACAGTAATATTTAAATCAAGGGGTCTCGCAAAATCTGAGAAGGGACCATGCCGTTGGACTGACGAACCTCCTGCTGCAACTTTTCGAATCTACCAAGCATAACCGCGGTTATCGCACAAAACGAGCGCTTCCTCCATTCTTTCGTCGCCTCAAGCTCGCACCCCTCGAAGCGTAACGTCGCTGCTTGCGTGACTGAACAGCCATATATCGCTGTATTTTCGGACTCGCCTGACGAAGACAAGGACACAGTCAGGCACACAGAAAACCATGGCACAAAGAAACGTGTGTGTCTCACTGTGGCCTTGTCTTCATCACGCGTCCTTAAAATAAAGTACGCATTCTATCTAGCCCAAGAAACATCACTCCTGACGTATGAATGCACCGCTCGACACTCCGAGCGCCACTGATTGCCAACAGTAACATCTGTACAAGTCCAAAAACAAAGTACAAGAAGACAAATTCTTCATGAAGCAACACGATGTCAGTAACGAACGTAAAAGTGTAAACAGGACGTGAAGAAAATGCCATCACTGAAATACTGTCTAAACCAGGGCTGGGCAGTATCGCGATACAAGAGTATCGCGATAGTATTTCAGAGATACTTTTGAGTATCTGTATTTCTGTATCGAGATACATTGGAAAAATGTATTTGTATCTCAGTAGTGAAATACATTTACGATGTATCGCCTGTATCGCGATAATATGCTGGACACGGGTATCTCGTTACATTGTTTTTTTTTTGTGTCGGAAATGAGTAGAGGCATGTTTACAATGGGGGAATGGCGTTTTTTTTCTTTTTTGTGCCAAGACAAGCAAAGGCGCGCCGCCGGTCGCCGACAGATAGGGCGGCGATGGTTTCCGCTCAAGCACAGAATGGTCCATGTGGTAAAGCGCGCGACGCCGCAGACGGCAGAATCGCGGGGGCAGTGTTGTCGGCCTATGCCGACGAGAGTCGCTGTCTCTCAAGGTCAGTGCAGCACGCCTAATTTTTTTCGGGTGGCAAGCTATTACTTCGCGACCCCCCGCGCGGATACCGCCTTGGAACAGGCTTTGCAATGCTTCGCGTGCATTCAGTTCTCAAAGCAGCGGCACTTCCAAAAGCAGTTCCCGCAGTCGCGGCGGAAGTGACTAGAAGATGGCTATCTTGACGCGCTCTCAGCCACCTCTCCAATGTCAGGGTGCATTCCTAATTGATTACATGCGTGAAACGGTAATGCCGACGCTGCAAGATGTGCGTACACGGTTCGAAACTAAAGATGCATTGAGAAAAGTACAGAACTATACGTTGAAAGTCAAGTTTGTCCAGAGTACAACGCATCAAGTGCGCGCCGCCAACGGCGCGAGCTGAATTTTCGGCGATTCCGCTTTAAGCACGGAAAAAGGCCCAGAAAACAACGAAGGTTTCCTTTACCTTCGTTTTTTTTTTCTTCCCACGGCGAGATAATGCACTGATTAAGCGCGGTCGTTGGATGTGCGCGAATGACGTCATTTCTAAGATTTTATATGCGTGCGTGCGTGTGCGTATTACGGAAGCGTACACACACACACACGCACACACGTTACGTCATCTTAGGTTATTTTACATCTGCAACAAATAATTGCACGGACTACAGCATACATTCGTATACGAATGTATACTGTAGTCGATGCATTTAGTTACGCAGGAATTCAGCGGTTCTACACATGTGTGTTCGGCCATGTTAATTTCACGTCACGACACACCAAACTGAGAAAATAACTCGTTGAAAAGCCAAGATGGCGGAGCCCACGATTAAAAAATAATAATAAAAGCGTACACGTCCGTGTACACTTCGGTGTTGGTATAATAATAATAATTACCGGGGTTTTATGCGCCAAAACCACGATATGATTATGAGGTACGCAGTAGCGTAGGATTACGGATTTATTGAGGCGGGTTCTTTGACGTGTATACACCCACATCCAAGTGCACGCGTGTTCTTGGCATTTCGCCGCCATCGAAATGCGGCCGCCGTGGCCGGGAAGCTTAGCAGCGCGATACCTTACGTGCTAAGCTTTCGGGTGCTTTGATGTTAAATATCGAAGAGGACGAGACCCAGAGTCGACTTCCTTGTGCGTGCACTGCGTCATATATGCACCGCATACACGCTCATGTCGCTGTGTAAGTACCACAATCGTCATTCAACCGAGAGCAGAAAGAGGTTATGAAAAAAGTTTCGTTCGTACAGCATCGTAATATTCTGTGGTGGATAATTTTTTTTTCCTTTCAGTTTTCCGCATTATTCAGTTACAGAATCACCGCAGTGAAAAAGTATTTACCAGCCCACCTCATCAACAGTGTTCGTTACGTCACAGAGATGCAACTATTGTCTGTCTCGAACACACCGCTCTCCCTCTCCGGCTTTTTTTTTTTTTTTTCTTGAAAGCGAAGCCTCTTTTGTCTCACATCCCATGTCTCGCTATCCTCCGTTCACCAAGCAAGACACAACAAACCGTCTCCTGTATCACGCGTCTAACGCGGAGAAGCATCTCTGAGTGAGCATCTGTTCTATAATAATAATATAATAATAATAATAATAATAATAATAATAATAATAATAATAATAATAATAATAATAATAATAATAATAATAATAATGGATAAATAAATCGCGAGATAAAATAAGTGCGACCTTTGCTTCGATGTCACGTAAAGTCGGCTCAAAGGTGCCTCCAAAGAGAGCGCGAATTTATCGGAAGAAGGCAGACAGGTCGGCCTGAACTCTGTCCTGCCACTCTGCACAGGGGAACAGGAAAAGAGTGGATGATGATGATGATGATGATGATGATGATGATGATATGATGACGACGGGGACAGGAAGAGGTGATGCGTGTGTGCACACAACCACACGCAAAGACTCAAAATGGAACTGTGTATGGTGTTCAGTGGTTTCCTTAATTTTAAGTTTATATTTCTTTAAAATATACCCACTGCGTACGTGTCCATTGGCGACCAATTAGGTTATCGAATCGGAGCTAAAACGAAAACAGAAAGAAAGAGGGAGAGAAAAAAAATTAAGGCAGCTTCGCAGTAGGGGTGCCTGGCCTGAAGGAAGTGCGGAGCTAAGCAGTTTTCTCTTTCTTTCTTTTTCTCTTTTCCAGATTTTTTTCTGTTTTCTTTTCTATTTTTATTTTTATTTTACTTTTCATTTCTTTCTTTCCCTTCCTATTTCCCGCTTGCCTCCTCTTTTTCAATTTTTGTATGTGGTTTCGTCCACGCTCGAAGAACAAGAGCAAGAAGGCTTCTCTATGCTCAGATGGCCATGCTTTGCCTGCGTTACGCCAAGCCACGACGACAGCATACGATCACAGCCCACGACAGCCCGGCCCCCTAAGTGCTCCGCACTTTAAATAAAAAGTTGGTTATCTTCGATTGAAGAACCTGAACCAGTGTTTGTTTTTTTCTTCCACAGCGGAACCGAATTGAAAAGCAAAGCATGGTACCAGAAGTCTACTTCGGGGCTACGCTTAGCGAACTGAGATGGCGATAAAACGCAACGTCACAAGGCAACAATGAAGCTATCTCGCGGGTTCATTTACCGGCCCATTCATCTTTCTTGTTTTCTCATTCGGGTGTCCTCGAAAACGGCTTTCATTCTTTCACTTTTCTGCAGCTACGAGCATTGCTTGCTTTCAGGTTTTTCTTACGTATTCACTAAACTCCACTCAATATAAAGGTTTCCGCAGTTTCGTTGGCACGTCACCCTTTCCCCTTTTTCGGTCATACCGGGTTATTTGGCTTCTATCACTTCCACTCATTCAACCCCCCCCCCCCCCCCCCCCAAAAAAAAAAGGTCTTTTTTTTTCGCATCAGAAAATAACCCTATGATTCTCTGTCAAAATCATTTTTTCCGTCGGAGTTCCAATCTACGCACTCCTTTTGTCCAATCATCTCTCGGAGCACAAAGCACGAACTAGCCGCTATACAATTTCATCATACGATCCGAAATCAGCGTCTCCTTCCACACAGTGGTTGATTTTTTGACCTCGTAACCTTTATTTATAGGCTGATTATTATCACCTTTTTCAGCGACCGAAGGGAGATACTTGTTCAAACCTTTCGTGCCCCCTTATCTGCCCAACCAACGTTCTCCCGTGGCGTTCGCGCTGTGCTTTCGCTCAGACGGTTCGCGAACATTCAATGCTCTCTCTTTCTAGGGAAGACTCTCAAATTGCCGAGGTCATTACGCTCAAACGAAGAGATAATAATAATATCTGGGGTTTATCGTCCCAATCAAACGAAGAGAGAACCGACATTTTATATATATATATATATTTATAATAAAGACGCGCTAGGTTGGTGGTGCGTGGCTCTAACGAGATGTTCGCTTCTATGCGGCGTACACAGCACGGTGCGCTATACACCCGCTGCAGCCATTCATTAAGGTGGCCCTGAAGATGCCCCGCAGACAGACAGAGGTACGCAGCAGTCACCGTACTCATATGGAGATCACGACATTTTGTGCGACGTAACAGCGCGCGTCAGCAAAAAAAAAAAAAAAGAATAAGACAACGAGTGTTTCCGTTCGCCGCCGAGAAGGCAATTCAGCGCTCCCCGTCATTTCGAAAAAAATAAGAAGAAACAAAGAAGGAAAAGCTCGCGGCAGGCGCGTGTCTTTCCTGCAGATGTTGCGAAGCGCGCTGCATGCTTTCAGACTCGAATGTCGACGTCGCGACACGACCCGTACTGAATGTAAGGAAGGAGGGGGCTGCGATGAACATGTACCGAAAAAAAAAAAAAACAATGATAAGAGGAGGAAGCGTATCACCGTTTTAGGAAACTTCAATTCATCTCCGTCGAGTCGCCGGAGAGCAAACCGAGAAGAGCACGCGGGGCGACTGGAGCAAAAACGTGATTCTCAAAAAACGTATGTATAGATAAGATTCAATTAGCGTCAACTGCGGTAATGCTGCGACATGCAGTCGAGCAATGGCGTAAGAACGACGTTCTTAGGCCAATCTTCTTTGTTTTCTTTTTGTCGTATTACAAGTGGGAAAAAGAAGACGAACGAATGAATTGATTCAACAACGGTTTTATTAGGAAAATGAGATGTTGGGCCTTTCAGAGATGGCTGCAGAAGTCATCAATGGCGGCCGAGTGCGAGTGCGCTACAGCGCACGGGTTCGGAAAAGAAGTTAAACATGGAACAAAGATTAATGTGCATGCATACAAATGGTAAAATAGAAACAACGCCGCGTTTTTTTTTTTTTTTACGCCTATTGAATTATACAGACTATGTGATGATACAGACCATGTTTTGAAAGTCTGCGTGTAGGCGGGCTGTATTTTAAAGTCGTATATTCAGGTTTACCTTGGGTATAAAGGATCGCTGATTCAGAGAGGCTATACGCCGATTAGGTCTGAGTAGTAATTTCGGTAACGCGATTAACAAAAAAAAAGTCTAACGTGTGCCACATGCGATGTGTATATGACGTACGCCGGGAAAATGTCTTCACGCACAACATTCTGCCAATACATGAAATGTATTGGCAGAATGAAATGCCAATACATGAAATGTATTGGCAGGATAAATATGCGCACCGTACGACTGGGTGTCACAATACATTTTTTTTAAATATATACGACAGCATAACTTACCTGTACCCCACCCTCGGCCAAATATGGCTGCGCGCCCAAGCGACTAAAATTCTGGCATGGTGTTATCGCGTGCTTGCGACTACTGTTCGATCGCAATCAGCTGAGGCGTAACTAAACCAGCGGTCCCTGCACATGGCGCCGATAGGTGACAACTGGGGTCTAGATTATGTGCACTAATTGTATAAACGCGGATGAGAGAGAGAATATCTGGCAAGCAGAGATTATGCAGCGTCACTGCAGCGTAAACGCACGGCTTCGGACAAGCTGTGCATTTGAGCGGCAAGCGGCTGTGATATACATGCTGACCACACGGGTGCCCAATCGGGTAAGACATTGACGGTCACCGCCACCAGCCAAGCGCGCTTGCAGACGCCGTTGTATACAGTGCTCACGGATTGAAACGCAGTGACTTTAGGGCTAAGTAATGCACGAACTCTCGTTTACACCGTCTTGCATCAGCGTAATTTCAAATCCAGCACTTACATCAGAGCAAACATTAGCCTCAGTGACCAGATTCGCAGCGACATGGTGCGGTTATCTCTAGCAATTGCGCATATCATTCGTTATACTGCAGGGTTTTTTTGTTTTTTTTTTGTCGCGTCTAGATCCGCGAGCATTGCACACACTCCTTTTGAGAGAGTCGATGCATTTCTGCTTAACATGCACAGATTCTTTTTTTTGTGTGTGTGTGTTCTGGCCTTATAGGTTATTCTCCACTAAAAAAAAAAAAAAAAAAACATGCAAAGCGAACTTGTTCCTGGGCGAGCTGGTGCCTTAGTTTGACAAACAAGTTATTTCTGGCTTTCTAAACATGTTATTTGGCGCTCATCTGTCTCTTTCTCTGTCCTATATCTTCATGTTTCAAGCATTGCACCAGAAATAACATGTTTAGCAAACTCATGCAAAGCGAAGACGCGAATGCCGGCGTCGGCTATGCAGCAGGTTTCGAATATCATCCGTACTCCTAGATTTGCAGGTATATGTATGAATATAGAAAAAAAAAAAGAAAATCGCGCGCTATACACGGTCGAAAGCAGCGAGGATTCGGCGCCACCGCTGTTATCAACCGGAAGAACACGCATGAAGCGCGCGTGTAATGCACTCACCGTATTTCGGCACTTGTGGTTCCAGGCCGCATTCGAAAAGGGGCACAGGCACAACTACACGAGAGCAAGAGAGGAGAGACAAAAGAAGATTCGTCAGCGTTACCGAAATTTATGACTCGGGCTTATGTCTGAGACTGTGAAAGACACGCCAGGTATATACTGTATACTATATACACACCAGTCGGTTCAAACGAGAAAAATCGATATTTCGAATATCTTTAATAATATTAATTGTTGGGGCTTAACGTCCCAAAACCACGATATGATTATGAGAGACGCCGTAGTGGAGGGCTCCGGAAATGTTGACCACCTGGGGTTCTTTAACGTGCACCTAAACCTAAGCACACGGGCCTCAAGCATTTTCGCCTCCATCAAAAATACGGCCGCCGCGGTCGGGATTCGATCCAGCGATTCGAATATCTGCAGTGGTTAGACGCGCTTTTTTTTTAATATAAAGAATATTATAAAGGTAACCAGAAGGGGGGGGGGGAAACATCCTCCCTCACCCCGTAATTGTTTACTTTCTGTATGTATACACATACGTGCACACATACAAACACACGCACGAAAATGCATAAAAATGGGTAGGATCCCGGCCCCAACCCCCGCATGTAATAAATTTCTGGATACGCACGCCCCTGACAGCTTTGCTCATCGCTCGGAGTGGTACGATACGCTGCACGCAAAGGGTATACGTACACATGGCTGGATCACTTAAAATTTCTAAGTACTATATATATAGTCAGAAATCTCACTCGACACAGTAGTGAATTTACTGGTCCGAATTTCGGCGCTCGAATGTGTGCGTAAACACACACGTTAGCATTATATATATATATATATATTATATATATATATATATAATATATATATATATATATATATATATAGGTGTGTGTGGGACAGAGAGCGAGAAGGCAGAGAGAAGAGGTCATACACGTGCGCGCAGTATAGTACTATATACGTCCGTCTGAAAACATAGGTTCTCTGTAGACGTTTCGCTTTCACGTACACGACGTCTACACGATGACTCAGACGAAGGTGTGTGGCGCGTGCAGTTTGTCCACTACAATAAGGACAACCAAAAGGGGGCGACTGCGACGTACAGCATAAATTATACAACGGAATCTTCCGAACGCTACCGCGGCACCGCGAAAACACGGCAGTAAAAAATGCCAACCAGACACGCCATGTATACATACATGCAAGAGAGCGAGAGAGAGAGAGACGGCGCGTGAGGCGAAAAGCTCGCCGGGACGAAAACGACGCGACGACTGGATGGTGTAAGCGAGCAGGCATGCATGCATTCTGGAGACAGGGCGCGGCAAAACCGGCGGAAAAAAAAAAAAAAAAACGTCGAAGCGCGCAAGCACGCGAGAGGACGCGCGTCGCGAGATGTAGCGCGCGCTCGCGAAAGTTTCAGAAGCCCGCCAACTTATCTCTCTCGGAAGAGGCGCGTCGCGTTCCGGCCACCGTTGCGAAAAAAAAAAAAAAAAGAGGAAGCGCCACGAAGATGCACGACGGCGCGTCTTCTCGACCGTGCTCGAGCTCTATGCCCCGACTCTCTACATTTACGCTGGAAAGCTCAAAGGAAACAAACAGGCCGCTGCCTCTCTCGCGTCATACACAACTCAAGGCGCTTTTTTAAAGCTCGTCATTACGACGATGTTCGAAGTCGTGGAAAAACGACGCCAAACAAGCGTTAAAACTGCGGCGCGAAACTTTCGTCAAGCGGTTACATGCACAAATGAGGAGGTGTGCACGCGGGAATGCCTTCGAAAGAAGAATTAAGAGAGAAGCTAAACGCGAGAAGCGCCGCTTAAATTGGGCCACGCGCGTGCCTCCGATTCTCTTTCCTTCGAGAAACTTCGCTCTCACTCGAGACAAACGCCGCGCCGTAATTTCTCGATGACAGCTTTCGCGAAACGGCGGCTTCTGCTGCCGTGCGTAGTGGTACAGTGGCGCTTTTCTCGGCTTTCCTTTCATTTCAATTTGTATGTTTTGTTTTGTTTTGTTTTTTTCTAACCACCTCGCGAGAAGTGACTTGGATGCAATCCTCGAATGGTCATGCCCGCGCAGCGCAGGGCCGTATACCGTCGGCGCCCTGAAAGCGGAGCTTCGTCGGGCCGCGCGTACGTTTCCTAAACGGCCAGACGCACGCGATGCCATAATGGACTTCGGGTGAAAAATTTTCCAACATCGATTAGAGAGAAGAAAGTCTGGCTCCTGGGGAGACATTTAGCGTCAGTTTACAGCTGCTACCGGTAAACAGTTGTGCGTCATTCATTTCGGCATGAAGATTAAAAAAAAAATTAAAGGCATGTTAGCTCTGGGCGAGATGTCAGAACGAGCTACAAGGTACACACGGCAATGCGTGCTACAGGGTGCAGTGCACAAGATTCCCTCCGACGACTGCGAAGGAATCTTGCACACGTTCGGTCTTTGTTCTGTTTTCGAACATTCGGTTTCGGCGCAAGCGCTTGGCCAGAAGCCAGCTGTACAGCTAAGACAGCTTGATTATGCCTAATTGCGCGAGCGGAAACGAAATGTTGAAAACATGACAAGCTCGAACATGCAAAAAAAAAAGAAAATCTTCACCAGGCATTCCATAATCATTTCACCATTTCGAAATTATGGGAATAGGCTTCACGCCCAGAGAAAGAAAAAGAAAGCAGCAGAAATACCGGGCGATCCTGGCATAATTTTACATATATACAGTAGTTTCTTTTCAAAGGCTACAAATACATTTACTTTCTAAGAAATCTCGGTATACGGCAGCTAACGTAATTCTAGAGTCCCTTTCTCAGCCGCGTACACGAAAGGTGGACAGTATTTAGACGAGAAATTGAAATGATTAATGGATTATTTAAAAATCCTTAATTAGACACGCCTCGTCATTAATCACATTACGATTCATAACTGAATTTCAAGAATTGCAGCCGGTGGGTTCGCAAGGTGCTGTTCACTTGTAACGAATTCTCGGGACGATACCAGTCTCACAGCTACGTAATATACTGGCGTTCCAGTTACGATAATGTTAAACATATTTTCATCCATAAAAACATACATCATCCTGATTGTGGCGACACAACACAGAAAGCCGAATTTTGTCTAAAAGGCGCCACAACGCCTAAGAAGCGGTGCTATCTATAGAGCATTATGTACGATCGATATATGCAAAGGCGGCTTAACTCGAACAATACCGCCGCGCGCGAATGGCCATGTTTCCTCACCTGCCGTGGCACTTCTTTGAAAGGTATCTATCTATCTATCTATCTATCTATCTATCTTCTATCTATCTATCTATCTATCTATCTATCTATCTATCTATCTATCTATCTATACTATCTATCTATCTATCTATCTATCTATCTATCATCTATCTATCTATCTATATCTATCTATCTCTCTATCTATCTATCTATCTACTATCTATCTATCTTCTATCTATCTATCTATCTATCTTCTATCTATCTATCTATCTATCTATCTATCTATCTACTATCTATCTATCATCGATCTATCTATCTATCTATCTATCTACTATCTATCTATCTATCTATCTATCTATCATCTATCTATCTATCTATCTATCTATCTATCTATATCTCTCGATCTATCTATCTAGCTACTATCTATCTATCTATCTATCTATCTATCTATCTATCTATCTATCTATCTATCTATCGAGCTATCTATCTATCTATCTATCTATCTATCTTCTATCTATCTGATTATCTATCTATCTATCTATCTCTCTATATATCTATCTATCGATACTATCTAATATTATGGAGTGGCACTATCAAGAAAACTTCATTTATTACGTCGACGTGTCGGTCAGCCTGCATTCTCAAGACGAAATGTTCGTGCATATTTCCGTGTTTATATGGACATCAAATGAGACAGCGCTTGGAAAGAGCAGCAATCGATCAATCTAAGTGGAAGCCCGCCCTCCCCTCTTCCTTCTTGCTCCTACCTCTATTTTTTTTTTTTTTTTTTTCCGTTCTGTAGAGCCTTGACCGGAAGTCGGCTAATGTCACTCAACGTGTTCGTTCTCGCTTTGGAAGCGGCGTCGTTTATTCAGACAAACGAGCAGGGCTCCGCAACAAGTCAGATGGTATACAAGACTCCTTCGGCATGGCCCAAAAGTACAATACGCGGCGTCAACAGTGCTCACCGACACCCACTTAACCCCCCCCCCCCCCTTTTTTTCCTTTTCTTTTCCTTTTTTTTTCTCCGGTCAGCCTGTTTGAATCGCACACCGGCTGTTTTAACTCGAGCCGGCTCTTCGTCCAACCCTACGGGACAGAATAGAGCGACGAATTTTAACGATGAGTAATAGCCGCCGCATAAGTATAAGCTCTGTCGCGAAGCACTCCCGCTGTCGGCGGTGGCGTGGTACTCCTCGCTCCTGATGGGCCCTAAGCAAACTTTTTTCTCCCTCCCGCTCCTTCTCTCTCTCTGTCACCTTCTTCCCCTCTCATTTGATGTCCATATAAACACGGAAATATGCACGAACATTTCGTCTTGAGAAAGGTCAGGCTCTGACCGAAAACGTCGACGTAATAAATGAAGTTTTCTTGAAGTGCACCTCTCATACTTATACTTATACGGCAACCAAAGGCAACCACTCCTTCAACTATATATATATATATATATATATATATATATATATATATATATATATATATATATATATATATATATATATATAGGGTGATTCCACGTAAGATCGAACAAACGATGGCTGGTCGACCTCTCAAATTTATTTCAAACTTTTATATATTATTGCCTGATGAGTGGAAAGAAGAGATCCGCAATTTGTTTTGCCGCCAAAAATTTTTTCGAACCACAGGAAATCAATAATGACGAAGAGGTGGAGTGGAGCGCTCATCCGCTCTGCTGTTTCGGTCAACTTTCGTTATGAATTGCACAAAATATATTAAAGTTAGGTAGCTGAAATTTATTTACCTAAATATATGCATGTGTTTGCTTCTGCTCAGGTATTTTTAGTTTTTAGGTGTAGTGTAGATGTTTTTATAAAAAACCTCAAAAATGGCCCAATCGGCAAAATTTCCTTTACTTTGAAGGTCTTTATCTCATAAAAGCCTTGTAGCAGAGCGACAAAAATTCTGCATTACGTTCTTCGCATGCGTATCTACCAAACTGCCAAATCTTGTATTTATATAACTTTTCAGTAAAGATATATGATCCGGCTAAGTTCAAGAAAACACCGAACAATGAAAACTTCTAACGACAATTTAAAAAAAAAAACCCATTTTTTAAATTTCTTAAACTTTGTCCACTTATTCTCCTCCACATCAGCTTTCACAATCATTAAAACACGTTGCATAATGTCGTTGCACTAATAGTTACGGCCCCTCCAAAGAGACCCTTAGGCAAGGATGAGCCATGCCGACTTCTTGCCCAGCAAGTGTATAAAATGCAGGCAGGATTGAATTTCTTTTTATTAAAAGGTCAGCAGGTACCTAAAAAGGTGTCGCCGGCACTGAAGACGTTAATTTTGAAATTATTTGGTCACTGCAGCGGCCACGAGCGCGGAGCTACCGAGTAGGCGCGCGCGCACCCGAGATGCTCGTTGTAAGAGACGGCGCAGTGAGAGCTCGTTCTCGCGTCCTCAGACCGATTGAGTTCGAAACAGCAACACCTATCGGGTGACTTGAACGCACGTGCACTGGAGCTTCGCTATTCTATCCGCCCTCTGTTCGCATCTCAGCTAGGCGCTGATAACACGGCGGAGATGGAAGCAAGATGAAAACTCTATAAGGGAGCTATGAGCGCTCGCTTCACGCACGCTGCTGCCACAGAAACTGCGCTGCGCCAGTTGCGATCAGTGGAAAGCATGAACGTGGCGCTCCAGTGGCAAAGCAAAATATGGATTGTCAAAGGAAAGAAAAGCAAAACTATCGGTAACCGGATGCGCTTGTCTATATTAGATGCCGGCAGCAGACGGCGTGAACTGGCCGCGTGTTCGGTGCGCTGTTCACACTTCATTCAGCGCGGATAGTTCTTGTGCTTTGCTCATACTCTACTCCTCCTGTGCGTCTCATGACGAGAAAGTATAGCTCTGAATGAGTCTATTGTGGAGACTACCTTTCGAAGCACAAGAAGTTTAAAGGAGTACTGACACGAATTTAAAAAAAATTTCGGATTGTTGCTCTAAATAAAAATACTGGTGTCGAGAAACCTAAAACGACTATTGTGGTGCCTGGGAATGCATCCTATATTTTAATTAGCGCCAACTTAAATATACACTTTCGGTTTCGATATCGAGGGGGTGGCTTCTCAGTGTCGTTTCATAGCAGTGTGACGTCACGGAGATACAGAAATTCGCGACGTACTAGCGGGAAATCCGTCGTCTGCTCGTGGTGCAATAGACAACGATGAGTGAATTGTCGTCCAGTAACCCTGACAGTGATTTCTACGATTTAGGCTGCATGCAGGACGCAGAACTCGCGAACTCGGAGGAACTGTCTTGACTTGTCGGGATAATGTCCTTGCAGTGTGGCTGGCTTGCAAATACTAAGCGACGAAAACTTCAAAGTCAAATTAAAATATTTTATACGTGTTCTCCGACTCCAGTGTGTGGACAGCGTGGACACTGCATACCAACGAAGCAAAAAAAATGTCCATTTTGCGATGTCTCAAAATCGTGTCAGTACTCCATTAATTAATGCAAAGAAGCCAAAATTTCGCAGAGTTACCTACCTAGACATAAATGCTTTGAAGGAACGTTTAACGCCCGAAAGATCAGTGACTGTCAGTGAGACGGACTATTTGTGCTACGCGTGCTTTTGGTACCACTGCAATGAAAGATCTTCAGGGAACGCACTGTATAACGATGACATTCTTATGGCCCCTGAAAAAGAAATCGACGCAATTAACCAGATCACTGCGACTACCGGTGCACGTGCGTTCAAGTCACCCGAGAGGTGTTGCTGTTTCGAACTCAATCGGTCTGAGGACGCGAAAACGAGCTCTCACTGCGCCGTCTCTTACAACGAGCATCTCGGGTGCGCGCGCGCCTGATCGGCAGCCCCGCGCTCGTGGCCGCTGCAGTGACCAAATATTTTCAAAATTAACGTCTTCAGTGCCGGCAACACCTTTTTAGGTACGTGCTGGCCTTTTAATAAAAAGAAATTCAATCCTGCCTGTATTTTATACACTTGCTGGGCAAGAAGTCGGAATTGCCCATCCTTGCCTAAGGGTCTTATTGGAGGGGCCGTAACTATTAGTGCAACGACATTATGCAACATGTTTTTAATGATTGTGAAAGATGATGTGGAGGAGAATAAGTGGACAAAGTTTAAGAAATTTAAAAAATGGGTTTTTTTTTAATTGTCGTCAGAAGTTTCCATTGTTCGGTGTTTTCTTGAAATTAGCCCGATCATATCTCTTTACTGAAACGTTATATAAATATAAGATTTGGCAGTTTGGTAGATACGCATGTGAAGAACGTAATGCAGAATTTTTGTCGCTATGCTACAAGGCTTTTTTGAGATAAAGACCTTCAAAGTAAAGAAAATTTTGCCATTTGGGCCATTTCTGAGGTTTTTTATAAAAACACCTACACTACACATAAAAACTAAAAATACCTGAGCAGAAGCAAAAACATGCATACATTTAGGCAAATAAATTTCAGCTACCTAACTTTAATATATTTTGTGCAATTCATAACGAAAGTTGGCCAAAACAGCAGAGCGGATGAGCGCTCCACTCCACCTCTTCGTCATTATCGATTTCCTGTGGTTCGAAAAAATTTTTGGCGGCAAAACAAATTGCGGATCTCTTCTTTCCACTCATCAGGCACTAATATAGAAAATTTTGAAATAAATTTGAGAGGTCGACCAGCCATCGTTTGTTCGATCTTACGTGGAATCACCCTATATATATATATATATATATATATATATATATATATATATATATATATATATATATATATATATATATATATATATAATGTATAGAGAGAGAGAGAGAGAGAGAGAGAATTGGATCCGTGTCACCAGCTTGGCGACAAGATTTCTTCGCATCGCAGGTGGGATGCCCATCGCATGCGGGTGAATGGGGACCAAGAAAGAAGTACTTTCACACATCGCTAAGCCGCCTCGGGTCCCGCCATCAAGGTTTCGATCGGCAGCGGCGACTTAGCGCGGCCCTGAGCCTAAAAGAAGGAGCGGGAATTAATCACGCGGGGCTCAAATTGATCCGCCGCCACATGTGCGCACGTTGCCCGTTCCCCCAACCCGTGACGGGGCATCTTATAGCGATGGTGGTGGTGATGACGACGGGGTTAGTATTATTATTTATGGCCACGCGCCGGTTACAAGTCCGCGCTCGATTAATCAATGACGCCTCTTCGATTAATCAATGCACTAATGGTTTCATCGCGAATGTTCCGATCGCAGAATATGTAAAAAGCTATCGGGAGAATCGACGTTTGTGTACAACTGTAAATTCCACGAACTACAGAATCATCGCAAAGCTGCATAGCTTTGGTTAAACTATTCATCCCTCAAGATATATCCGTTCATAACAACACGGCTATTTGGCTATAGTTGGAATCGATTGTCCGAGGAAAGCGCCTGCCCAGTGTGCATTCCCTGCTTCGTCCCCGTTTCCTTCGCGCTCCTTAAACATGGATCTGTTCCGAAGTCATGACTACGTGGATAAAAAATGTACACTATATTCAAACGTACGGGTAACACCGTTGCGTTCACAATCCATGGCCTTACGTGAGACGTCCAATCGGGAACACAAGGACCCAACCGCGGGAGCCAAACGGCGCACACACGACGAGTCATCGAGCACGCGAATGCGACACGGCACTCTCGGCCCAACAAATCAGAGGCCGATAAGTGAAAGAGTACACACCCCCCGCCCCCTCTTCCAAACCACGCGACAGCCGGTGAACGGAAGAGGAGCATCCCGGAAGATGCGACGAGAAAAAAGCATAGATACGACGGACCAAGTGGCCACCAAAATGGATGACAAAGTGAGCGTGCCACTCCCTCCAGTGCCCTCCATCCCGCCAGCAACTCACGTCCCCCGACCACAGGACACGGGCAAAGAACGACAGAAGTACAGGTCGCGAAGTAACGAGACAGCGGCGGCAGCGAGAAAACCGAGCGCGAAGAAGAGGCAAAGGGGAGGAGTTACGCACATCGATTCCTTCCACTGTCGTTTCAGTTTCAGCGCGCCAGTGGCACCGAAGAAGAGCGCACGTCCGTACAAACTTCAGCGTTGTTCTTTCGATTCACAGCTCCTTTAGACTTCTCTTTTATTTTCTTGCTTTTTCTATATATTTCACTAGGTAGATATGCGTCTCTCCATCCCAGGCATACATACATACACAAACGCTTCGTAGATAAGCCCGGCGCGGCGATTCTCGCGATGAGCGCGGCCAATAATGAAAACCGTTGTCTTCACGCTCCGTTATTACACCCAACACCGCGAGAAGGAAATTGCGGTAACGCCTCTTCCCTGCTCACTCGAATTAGGGGGCCGATTCGACGACAGTGCCGCGAGCTTCTATTTCGGTGCACTGCGACGTTACTTTGCACGCAAGAGGAATAAAAAAAAAACGATTCGGTGCAGCCAATGACGGAACACCGGCATTACATCGCTGCAACACCCAAGACTCTGTAGCACCACACCCCGCCCTCCGCGAGCATCTCTCGTTACATTACGTTTCATCACAAAAGTCGCTAAAGAAATCCCGTAGCGTCAATACTAACTGCTGCACTCAGTAGACATTACATATAGAAATGCACTCGAATGTCAGACACGATTTTTTATTTTTTTGTAGAGATTTCGTACAGTTCGATCGGCGCCTATAGCGCAAATATTATATTGGGGGCCCGCGCAAATACCTCGAGGGAACTATAGTACAGAACACATAATCGATAACCGTGGAGTATTTCGATAGAATTAGAAGAGCAAACAACCTTCGGATGACAAATGCAGTCTAGTGGTGTGTACACTCATCAATCAAACGCAATGGGGCTCGCCGCAGTCCATTTTTCTTTTTGTCCTTCCGGCCGATTCGTTCGCGTATAATAGCGCAGAAGAACCAGCGACAAAAAAAAAAGATAGCAGCAAATTCTTTGCCAAATGCGATCGACGTTCCACAGCGTAAAACGCGCCGCTGTGAACGTCCCCGCTATCGCATTCCTCCATTCCGCCTGCGCGTGGTTTAAATTTTTTTCGAGCAGATTTTCCTTTTTTTCTTTTAGAAATTACCGGCGGTAGATGGCGCTGTTCCGACTTCTCGGGTGAATTGAAGAACGAGGCGTAAATCCGTCGTCCACGAAGAAAAAAAAAATGCAGCAGTGAACTTTATCGAGAACACGTTCCAACTGTATAAAAATTAGGCCCTATATAATAAAGAAGTCATGTCCACCTTGAAAAGGTCTCAAAACTAGCACCTCGTGCCACATATCAGACTCGACCCCAAAACCTGATAAAAAAAAAAGCACTGACGATGCACGTTTTAGCAGGTCTTGTGGATACGAGCACCTCGAATGTGTCGCTAGTTTTGTGTAGTGTTCCGACCGCCTTCCATCAGCACACTACAGAACAGTAATCGAGCAGTTCTCAATTCAATAAATTAGTGTTCTCTCCTCAATCACACCTGCTCAGAAATAAATGCTAAAGAAGGGGGCCTGACCTGTAGGGACCCTTATACACTCGTGAACCATGGCCGAGCAGCCATGAAAAGCGCCCGTTTATCCCTCGATCCGTCCGTCCAATCCAATCACATCGCATCATATCGCATTCCATCAAACCACATCACATTCTATCCACCTAGCTAGCTCAAGGTAAAGGCGGCCAATGGAAAAAAAGAAAAACATTTAAAAGTTCGTACCAGGCAAAATTTCCGGAACACCTACTGAGCTGGAACCATGCAGTTGCGGAAACATTGAAAGTGTGCTACAAAAACTGAATTTATTCTAATACAGCCTAATTTATCATATTATGGATCATTTAATGCGTTCATTGTAGCAGTGCATGACGCTGTTGTGTAAGGGGCTCTGTAATGATGTACTACTCAAAAGAAGCTGCGTCCGCGCGCTTCGATTTTCTCGCGCATCTTCGATCCCTCCAAAATGCCAGTCGAGTGGGTTTCTCATCAGTGTCTCCGTGAAAAGGACGAAAGAAAAAAACTATATATGATAAAGGTGAGCTATGCGAAAGGCGGTGAAGCGATAAGATGGCGTATTTTTACGCCCGTGGAGATATGCGGTATAGTAAGCAAAAGGAGTCATTTTGATCCGCTAGCTGTTGTCAACCACGCTCAAGGATGGTGGATGATGGATGGAGACGGCTTATCGATGTGAAGGCGCGTAAGAACTTCTAAACTAAGCGAGACAAGCAAACGTGTGAACAAAGTGACAGCCCGAGCGAGGCATGCAAATTTGGATATTTTACCGCCAAGGAACGCAGCTGTCGTTTACCGACAGCTGTCGAGGTGGAAATGACAGTCTGTCATTGTTTACTTCTTCAAATAAAAAAAACAACAAAAAACGAAGAGACCTGGCTCAGTGAGATGTGTTTCGGTCCTCAGGCACATTAGCAACGTCGTTTCGCGAGTATAGGTGTGTCGTCCTCCCACATAATTTTTTGTACGCTGTTTTTCGACACAGGGGAAGACACCCACCATTTTTTGCCCAAACACCATTCCAAGTCCAGAAAAACCAAAACATCCAATTCACCAATATTTGTGGGCACGGACAGTTATAGTAGTAGTAACGAAAACACAATGAAACGTTACTCGACTTAAAACTTATTCAGTAGCGTCATTAGTAATCGATTTTCGGAACTGCGCGTCCTGAACTACCTCCACGCATGAACAAACACCTACTACGGTCTTTACGTTTCCCGCGCTTTCGAGATACATGAAGCAGTGCATAACAACGTGGTGTTTTTGTGGCGGGCGTGACTTTCTGTGGAAAAGCAGCTAGGTGAATCGGTTGGGCCACATAGCGCGCATACCAGGACTGACGCACATTCCCCAAACAAGCGCTCCCTCATCTTTCGTTCTTTGCTATATGCAGGCGGAAACGTTGTCAAAACAGAATACATACGAGTCCCGCCCTGCTCCATTGTCATGGAAGAGCAGGCGAATCAAAGGACAGTACGAGAAGAACGCAAAAAAATAAAAGAAAGAAAAAAAAGCTTTGGCCGCCAACTTCGGGCTTTCGTGATGCGCGCTTGAGTTTACACTTTTGCTGCTCGCTCTTGTGTTAATAGCAAGTGCTCCGCGTATATTCTGCACACGTACACCGCATAACGCACGACAATTTTATCAGGGCATGGTAGCAGTACCAGTTTACCGCACTGTAAGTAAGAAAATACCGTACCGACGTGTTTTAATATGCAAGACCTGTATTATATAATAATCACCTCACCCTGTTATCGTGTACGCATCGAGCAACTCGCGCAGCTAAAACGTTTTCGGATCGATCGTGGTGCGTTTAACATGCAGTGGTAAAATACCGTAGCGTAAACGGTACGCTAATACCGTCACTGCTAAAACACCCTGTTTACACCGAATAAACACGCCTTCCGATTTCGCGCGTGTCACACGTGTCTGGCCATTTTCACGCCTTAAAAATAGAAGCGTAGACTTGAATAAAAACAAAACTTGGCTTCATAGACGTTATTCTGCTATAGTTGCCACAGATTAAAGCGTCGCAGATTTCTGTTATTTACTTCTACAAACACGACGCATGCGGTATATTTTTGAGCACACAAAGGATAGCTAGATCTGCATTGGCTCTCTTGGAAACGAGTTTCATGCCAATGGCAACATTCAGTTACAACGCTTGTTTATATATGTACGCAATAAAAGTTACGGAGGAAGCACTCAGAAATAGCTAAGTTTAGACTTAAAGCATTTAACGTACACATGATTCCTTGGCAGGCGGTACTCGAATGCGCTGGCCACTAAGAACAGGTATTCGCAACCCCCTCCTTCTTCACTGCCAGTGTTAGCGAACCTTTCTGGTGCTTTGCGCCCAACGCGGTGTACACCTCCAGGCCAGACACCGCTCGCTGCGGCACACACATTTTCTTGCTCATAAAGTAAACTGTCTTTTTTTTTTTTCTCGCTTCTTTCGCAGAGTCATGGTAGCGCACTTCGAGAAACTCTCCCTCCGTCCGCCTCGGTAGCACAGTGGTGACGGTGCTCGGCTGCTGACCCGAAGTTAGCGTGTTCGATACCACGGCCACGACGGCCGAATTTCGATGGAGGCAAAATTCTAGAGGCCTGGGTACTATGCGATGACGTTACAGGTGGTCAGAAATTCCGAAGCCTTCCTATACGGCGTGCCTCGTATTCATATTGTGGTTTTGGCCCTTAACGTCCGAGATATTCGAAACTCTCCCTTGCAGCTGCTATTGCTTAAACCCTCTAACTATCGGCGCACCCGCCACGGTGGTCTAGTGGTTATGGCGCTCGACTGCTGACCTGAAGGTCGCGGGATCGAATCCCGGCCACGGCGGCCGCAATTCGATGGAGGCGAAATGCTAGAGGCCCGTGTACTTAGATTTAGGTGCACGTTAAAGAACCTCAGGTGGTCGAAATTTAATTCGGAATACTCTACTACGGTGTCCCTCATAATCCTACCGTGCTTTTGGGACATAAGACCCTAACAATTACTACTATTACGAACGATCAGCGCAAGAGCGACAAAAAAACTGGCCAGCCGGTAGCAAGTGGCACTGGTAACATTAAAAAAAAGTCATCGCCGCAACGGCGAAGCAATAAATGCGATAGCAATAAACTGGAATGTAACGCGAAGAACGGAAAGCAGCTCGAAATTGCCAGCGCGTCGCTCGAGCCCAAAAGACGCACGAAAAGAACGCGCGCAGGACGAGCGCGAACTATCATGCGTCACAGCTCGACACTGGAAGCGCACTGCTCAAACATAAAGCAGGACGCATGAAACGAACGAACACGTACACACAGGACGAGCGCGAACTAACTGTCACAGTTGTTACTTATTTCTGTTTGAACAGCGCGCTCCTTTCGCAAACGCGGCCGCTGCAGCGAGCGAAGCGACCTTCGTACGCTCTGTGACTTAAGCACGGACATCGCGGGGAAAGCACAAGACATACAACCCCCCGCTCCCCCCCCCCCCCCCCGGCTGCCCTCTTCTTTCTTCGAGGTAAGTGCACGAAGGCGACCACGCCCTGTAGGGCGAAGAGCAACGACGTTCGCAGGAGCGGGGCGACGATCTTTAAAGCGCGCCACGCGCGCTCTTCGCGCCATCTATGTGACTAAGAAAGCATGCTGAAGTAAATGGTGTATATAAATAGCTCGCCGTTAGCAGGCTGAAAGACGGTACTGCTCGTGGCCTAACCGTCGAACGCCGCGCGCTGCGAAGCGAGAGGTCGCCCGTTCGATTCCGCGCGTCGGAAAGTTTTTTCTGAATTATTTTTCTTTGTGGCTTTTATATATATATATATACATATATATATATACGGTGCATGACGGCGGCGACGGCAAAAATCAGCCGAGACTGTCCGTATAATTGCTATCGCAATAATAAGCGCGAGACGAAAGACCATGGCCGAAGTAGAAAATGGTTTCATATATCATGTACCGTTCATGGCCGGCAGATCGTGTAGATAAACGTGGGGGGATCGCGCCATTCGAAACACCTCTGACCACGTGCCTCCGACGAAGCGTAAATAAATAAGGAACAGCGTTGGAATAGAATGAGTTACATTATCCCAGCCGCCCGAACTCACGTCGTGGTCACGCGCGTGTGCTCCTTCGATGAAGCGCACCATTAATGATCGTGCAACGACAGACGCCAAATGGGCACGGAGTCGAAAAAAGAGGCTGCAGCGAATCTCGGCATTCATTGTTGCCCATGGTGGCGGCGTGTATATTATACGCGACGGTCGCGAAGCCTTTCTACGTCGAATCTGGGAACGAGTGCACGGAACAGAACGGAAGCGAAGCCAAACGCGGCACCACGAAAAGCCATCCGAACCACCTGCGTGTACGCGGCGCTCGCTCGTGGTATCCGCTGAAAGGCTCAATGAATAGGAATAGAGAAGGAAGGGAGGGGGGTGCTTTGTAGGCCAGGGAATGGTGAAGCAATGAAGACGATAACGCGAATGCTTGCAACACGTGGCTCTTACGACTATGCTTGTTTTCTTGCTTTGACATGAAAAAAAAAACATGAAAACATGAAGAAAAAAACAAGAAAATGAAGAAAAACATGAAGAAACATGAAAAAAAAACAAGGAGAGGAAGACGAGAAGGGCTGCTGTCTCCTTCAGCACAACAATATCGGCGTCCGCGCGCACTTAATATACAAAGTCACAACTCGACGTAGCGAAACACAATTTCAGCCTATTTCAATTGAGCGAAGCTTCCGATTTCTCTCGCCATTTAAGCAGACAGCGCAATGCGTTCAAGGAAGCAAATAAGACACAACTTCGCGGTAACAGTGAAGCAATGAATTCGACAGCAACAAGTACGGTTAGCAGGGAACTCCTTGAGCATCCGACCTGGCGAAACTCAGCAAAACGCTGACGTAAGGAAACGCGGCCGCGGCCGCGAACGAAGCGACCTTCGCGATGCCTATCGCATCAATGAAAACTTAGCGGTGAGAAGAAGACAGCGTGTAGAAAAATACGAGACACCCCCCGCTTTCCGCGTCACGGTGAGCGCCATGACGTAAGCAATGTCTGTAACAATTGGAGCGTAACATGCAACGGCCCAGAGGCAGAAACGCTTACTATAACCCGCCACGTAACCCTGACAGGCTTATTAGTAGTGACAACGTTTACTATACCTCTCATATATTTCCGTAGTAGTAATACGTTAGCGACACGTAGCAAAGTTGGCATGGGGGTAGTGCTGCAGTTACTAACTTTCACTGTCTTTTCCTTCAATAGTGTGTCGCCTTTGCAAAGTCAATCAAGCGAAGGTCGACGGAGCTCGCCGCAGTTAACGAACTGGAAAACTTGAAAAAAACAACTGCAAGCGTGCACTTTTCCACCGACATTGCCGAACTCCAAACGAGGAAAAGAGCGATCAGCGGGCGGAAATATCTGGGAGGGGAGTGGAATACGAAATGAAGACACGCGGTGATCGGCACAGAAACGGGAGGGGGGGGGGGGGGGGCGACACGTCATCATCAACGCGCGAGTTCTGATACTTTGCGCCGAAGTTATCATCATTCGAGCTGCGTGCGCGGCTCCATATCAACGGCGGCCGCAGTAATTTGCCGTGGTTTGCAATAAGTTTTCTTTCTCTGCCGTACAGAACAAAAGCAGCAAGTCTGCGGCGGGAGATATGTAGACGAAGCTGCAGGTATGGCGACGAACGGTTGCCATCAAGAACGGCGCCGGTCGGGGTGGGTAGTGAAGAACCCGCAATGAAATGGAGCGAGAGAACCGAAAGGGAATCAAACCGGAAGGCGAACTATAGGAAGCAACAAATACAGGAGAAGAGACGTATATATGTATTGATAGAGCAGAGGAGACGAGGAAAACGCAATATCCGAGATAGTTAACAAAACAAAGCAAAAAAAGACGAGAAAGCGAGCGAGCGAGAGAGAACTGAAAATTTCAATGCCGCAGCCAAGTAACTTGCGTGTGTTTGCTGCCAGTACGGAACAGTAAAAACATAATCGTTCACACACGAACGTACAACTACAAGGGCAACATCACCGTGCCCGCACAAAGAGCACACACCCCGCTATAGGCTAAATGTATTTCATCTCACGTAATGCATTTGCAAACGAAGTTATTCACATTTAAAGCGTACGCATAAATTAACAAATGAGAACCTGGAAAGGTGGTCGAAACGAACATTAAAAGACGGCGGTCGGAAACGCTGACCCCCCCCCCCCCCCAAAAAAAAAAAAATGAACGCGGAGGAATGAAATAGAAGGGTCGAAATTGAAATAAAGCATTTGAGGTGGATCTTGAAATACTTAAATGTAAAAAGAAAAAAAAAAGATGGGAGGAAAAGGAGGGATTTGACTGCGGGGCGATACGAAGTCGCTGGCGAAACAGACAGTATATATACGGTTTACGCACGAGATCCGAAACGTGCCGGCGATGTAGCGAGCGGTAATGAGGTGTGAAGGCGCAGAGCAAAGCATACTCCTCCGCTGCGGGGGTGGTATACACGGTATAACGCGACAGAGTGAAAATGGAGAGACGAGCGGGACAGAAATGGCAGAGGGAAGGCGTAAGAGAGGCGATCGTGCCGTGCCTAATGAAGATGCGGAACGGTGCGAAGAAAATGAGGAAGAAAGGAAGAAAACGAGGAAGGAAAAAAAGAAGATTACAAAGCGGGCCGCATGTCTCTGACGATGAAAACGAATAAAATCTGCACTGACGATACGGGAGAGAAAGAAGGCAAAGGAAATAAATAGCGCGTAGCCTGCGCTAGCACGCCATGGTTCCGTCATTTTCTTATTGACTTTTAGATGCCGACTTTTGAAAGCTCGCCTCCAACTGTAACACACTTGCCGGTCTCTATAGGCTGCATATAAAATTCGCCACCTCTCGTACACCCCTCGCCTCCGTGAACCTTTATATTTCACTACTCGTGACAAGAACAAAAGCGCTGCAGCTGATGTGCGTCCGATCTGTCTATATGCGAAACGGCACTTCCATTTCGCCTCGCGGCCGCACTATAAGCGCGAAGTTCCTTCCGGTCGATGCAATTTCTCGATGTCTGCGCGCGCTCATATGCGACTCTTTCGCTTTGCAAGACGGAAGAAGACAATGCGTAAATAATTCCCGCTGTCGGGCCTTCAGCACCGCAGCCTTTACTCGAACGTCTTGCATGACGCAAGCGAACGTCAACGGACCACGGAGTTTCGTGTTTTCTTTTAGCATAGCGAATAAATGAGCATTCGCGTCGGTCAACGTACGCAGTAAATTGAATACCTCGACATTGAATCACGGCTGAGGGTATGCGTGGCGTCGGACAGACAAGGTGGCCGCTGTCACACACTTTTATCTTTCAGAGGGTACGGCGTGCATGCCCACAATATGAAATAGGGAGCGAGTACACGATTGCAAAAGTGGACAGACGTGTCCCAAGCGAAGTCTCTCAGCCCTTTAATGCGCGAATGAATGTATGTTTGCGTATAGATATCAAATATAAATAAACAAATCAATGAATAAATAAATAAATAAATAATTTAACGTGCCCAGGAACAACCGTAACGCAAAAGAAACATTAATAATAATAAGCAGCACAAACAGCCAATAATAATAATAATAATAATAATAATAATAATAATAATAATAATAATAATAATAATAATAATAATAATAATAATAATAATAATAATTCGTTACGTCAGTTCTACACCATAATCGGTGTTACTGCGTAAGATATACATTTTACAGATTGCAAGCGATAAGACGAACGTGAGCGCGGGAAGACTATAGCCTTAGGAGCAGTAACTGTTCTATACTAGCTGCTGGGTGTCAGCAGCAGCAACAGCAGTAACCACCGACCCCAGGCCCAGCCTGTGGTCTATGCTGCCTGTATACCCTCTACCGCACGGGTAGGCTTCGGACGCGCCTGGATATTGAGAAGAGGAGAACTCCATCCCTGGAAGGAAATGTTCCGGTCGGGGCTGTCCTCTTCCGATTTAGTCACAGAGCCATTCCCACGTTGTCTGCACCGATTCGGCACAGTCGCATAGGCGATTTTGCGAGGCACCGAAGGCCCCGGGGCCAGGGCGCTCCGGCTGCAGCGCGAAGCCACTTACGCGCTCCACTCTCGGCAGCGATTTCCGTTCGGTGCGCAGAGCCGCGGCAGGCTAACCCGGGCGCGGACACAGGCGCGCATATATGTGTATAGCGCGTGGCGGTTGAGGCCCAGGCACGGGAAGAGCAATGAGGGGAAGGCGGGTATACCTTCTCTCGGCGAAAGAACGTGGAGCCCATGCATCCGGACGAGAACGATCCATCGATCGCACTATAGAGGCCCGCTCGCCATTGTGGCCACTATAGTATATGGCATATAGGCGGCCGGTGGTATACTACGTGCTGTACAGAAGCAGGACTCGCAGGTATCCCGCGACAAGCCGGTTAATAAAGGTACGGAATGGTCGCCTTATATATATACGTCGCTAATACACACACCGTGCGATGCGGATCAAGCAGGAAGGCCCTGGGAGAACGCGCGCGCGGCAGAAGCCGACAGCGGTTGATCGAGGAATGAGCGAAAGAACGAGCAACCCTGTATTACATTACTGGAGGCCCTCAATGCACGATTGGGGAATGAGGCGACAAGTGAGTGCACCAGAGGAAGCGGCGGAACGAGAGAACCAGACGGTCAATTACGCGTCTCGCTTCGGTGCCAATTTTCGAAAGAGCGGCAGGAAGCGAAACGTTCATATCGCTTGAATGGCCGCGATTGGCCACACATCGGCGACTGCGGCTTTATACCTTTGGCAGACCATCAAGGTATATTGCCTGTCAGAGACACAAAGACAAGGAACCGACCAGGACTGGTGAGGTCAGCGCCAGTCCTCCTAGTCGGTCCCTGCGTGTCTTCCGCGCTGTTTGCGTAGCTGTGCTGTAGACCGCGCGTGGCGGCAGAGCCCGCGCAGCACGTCGTTGCACAGGCAGACCGCATATAGTGAGAAACCACTTCGTGGTTGCTTTCACGCCAGATAGCAAGCACGTCGTGCGCACGCGACTTAATCGGCTCAGGGCGAACAGGATAAACCTCCGGCATTAAGGCATACATCGTAAATTTTTCTGGTAATTTATGGGGTTATACGTGCCATAACGTCGATATGATTATGAGGCAACACGCCATAGTAGGGGTCTCCGGAATCAGGGGCGTAGCCAAAGGGGGAGGGGAGGTTTAGGGGTTTAAACCCCCCCCCCCCCCGAAAATTTTCAATTTTGCTTGCGTCACGCACACCTACAAACACTCGCACGAACATACATAAAGTACGGTTGAACCCGCCCCCCCCCCCCCACCCCAAAAAAACATTTCTGCCTACGCCCCTGTCCTGAATAATTTTGACCAGCTGGCCGGCCCGCTCCGCTAAGCATGTTGTAGTAGCGCAAAGTTCGAAAAATAAAAGAAACAGGAGAACGACAGGAAAAGAAGACCATCTGTCACCTGTGAGCCGGCATTTGTGCTGCCGCTTCGCTGTGCAGCACAAATACCGACGAATGAGAGAAATGAGGAGCTCCTGCTTTCCCCGCATCATGTATACAGCGCGCCACAGAAATCTCGCTATAGCACGTGCTTTTGCCACGAAAGGTAACGGAACATGTAAGAAATAAATTACCACAAAGTTGGTGCACATAACTGACCTATAGATATAAGTGCAATTACTTCGCTGCTGCTCGCTAGAAATAACGCTGTGCGTGTCACCATGCCAGCAGTGAACTACGCGTGGCCGCATTACCTGTACCAATGAAACAGAGATAATTAAGCCAAAGAAGGCATAGAGGGCGTTATTTGTTGTTGTTTTTTTTCACTGTAGTGTAATGAGTGTGACGTAAATTGAAAGGAATTAAAGTCGACAAACAAGCATCCTTTCGGTCGCTGGGATCTGAACCCACAGCCATCGAATTACGCGTCAGAGGCTCTACCAATTGAGGGCGCTCCCTCGTCGTTCCATCGACGGAGGGCGCTCCATCGTCCACATTGATGGGTATTTATGTGCATTTAATCAAAAGGAGTGTTAGACAGCGCTGTTGGTTTCACTGGTTGCGTCTAACAAAGAAACGAGCACCTCGAGCAATTCCCCTTCTTTCGTACTTTCGTAGCGAGGCCTTCATCTTCGTCCCGGCAGGCTTGATGCCTTAGATAGCACGCGAGGGTTTATTGGTCAACTGCCACCTCGTGAAAAAGATCACGTGCCGCGTGGCGCCCTCCGACAAAAAGAGTGTTCGCCACTCGCCGCCTTGGCGACGAGTGGCGCTGGCTAACACTCCCAGAGATTCTTTCGTCCTACTTTCGTTCTTTTATAGCGCTGCAGTTAAGCATTATGCGCACGGCGTGATGGGGATCAAGCGTTTCGCTCGCTGCCATTAAACGAGACCCTTGTGAACACACAAATCAATCCACCGCGGGAGCCCCATTGTAGCCAAATAAAGTGCGAGCGCCTGCTTGTGGGGTTCGCGTTAGGTACAAATAAGACGGCTAATCTGTTATTCTATTTTTCTTTGACAAGCGAAAGCTCCAGCAATTAAAGTGCAGCCACAAAATCTCTTTTTTATGATGAGGGCTGAAGATTCGTCGTTGCATATTCAGTGCAGTTATAAGAAGAATTTCTCTAAGCTTCGAAGAACAACACATCAAGGACAAACAGATCCAGGCATGCTGCGATATTTTCTCTATACATAAGGCAGCATTAATTAAAAGATAAGGCAGGCCCTTAGTCAAAATATTTCTATCATAATAATTCATTTACTTAAAGCTAAGTTGATGATTAATACAGAAAGATTGCGGAGGAGGGCATTACTGGGTCGCGAAGTATACTTATTCCTTCGCCAACATGTTTACTTCTGTATTCAGAGAGAGAGGGTACTAGAGAGAAGAAAACGCCGGGAGAAATATTGCTTGCCGCTGAAGAACTTCGTGAAAGCGGTGAAGAAAACGCAGCAGCTTTCCTTTTTGACCACACTATACGACCGAAAAGTGATGATAAGCTTATACGCGAGTATATCCCAAATAATGTCGCGTGGAAATAGCGTCCGGACAAGCCTGCGAAGATTAGGCGGCATGAGAAATTCACCACATTAGCCATCGTCTGCTGCCGCGCACAACTATATATGGTGTGAGAATCCACGTTGACACATCACACACCTCGCCGCTGCTTATTAAAGCTCACATTTGCGCGACAAGGCGACCAAATCGACGAGGAAAAATGTTGCTGACGTTCCTGGAGAGAAAATGAGCTATACAGGAGGCTCCATGGCGCGACTGCAAGCAGTATTCCGATCTCGTAAAACATTAGGCCTGTATCGCAAGACAAATGGTCTCTCCGCCTGCAGTACATTCCATACGCTCAATGCTACATATCGCCCTCACGCAATATAGTATTTCGAGACGCACGTCTCGAATGCGCGAGCTTCCCAGAGCCCGTCATTGCAATTTCATCCGAAGCTTACTCACGAGGAAAATTTCCACCTTGGAAATGTCTCGCGCGAAGCAGCTGGATGAGACGTCGGTGTCCTGTATGTACATGAAGATATACAATATGACGCCGTTTTCCGTTAGCCTCGCCACCTCTGCATGAGTCCTTGCATTTTCATCTATTCGCGCTGTCAAGGGCATAGACTCCCGAACTCACGTCTAGTGCTGTGCACCGTCGATGTGTATACGCAGTGCGTCCGAAACTTCAACGAAGGAAGAAGAAAGAAAGAAAAAACTTGCACTGGCGTTTCCTCACTGCTGCATGAAGCGGCGGGCTGGAGGCGAAAAGTCGCAATCACGTGTACGAAAGTCTTCATAATTTTCCACACACATTGCGTGGAGACGCAAAATGTGTCATGGCGGCCACGACGGACCCTTTCACGTTGATGGCGCAGGTTATATAGTGTCACGTGGTACTAACCGTCAAGAACTGTTTATTGCGCGAACCTGTGCCCAAAAAACTAAGGAACTCAATATGCAAGCAATGCATTATGTGCACTGACAGTAGCAATCACAGTCGTTGGCCGTTCGGTAATCTGATCGTCGGCGGAACGCGTCGTCTTTTATGCATCCATGATCGAAACTTCCAGCGTTCACGCTGGTGCTCGTGTAAGCTCCCGAATAAACTTGACTACTCGCGTCCTGCGCGTAACCTTCACGGAGCAATCTGAAACAATCGCGGAGCTTCATCCATACAATGCAGCGCGGCCTGCGCCGAGCGGTGCGAACAGTTTCTTCGTGTGAAACCGGATCACAGCGAAATAAAGAAATAAGCGCGCGTGGCAATAGACTGCCTTCGAACACTTGCAGTGGACGGCTCAGTAAAAAATTAAGCGCGGACAGCGACTAAAAATAGCCGCTGTCCGCTAATACAGTCGATCCTCGCTACAATTACGATCAAGGCGGCTAAACAGATGCTTCGCCAGGTCAGCCCCGAAGCGAAAAAAAAAAAAGTTCGCCAGCATGTTACACTCTGTAAAACTTGAAAGGCGAAGGCTTTCCAAGCTTTACAAACTCGGTCGTGCAATTAAGTTATACCATGAGGACCAGACTTCCTGCAGCAAGAGATAACGAACAGCATGGGTGAGAGACACGCACTAAATTGCCTTGACGTTCTCAGTCGACTGCGTTGTTGCACACGTCTCCTCTTCCATGATTTATTTTGTCCGCCAGTACTTCAGCAGGCTCTTGCCGATTTCAGCCTAAACGCTTTAGACCCCAGCGTTTTTGCAAGGTACTAATTGTCTATAGGATTCTGGTAGCATAAATATATTTGCGCATTCTCTTGGGATATTTTCAATCACCTTCTTACTTTTTTTTCTTCCTTTTTTTTTTTCAGCAGACACACCGTCTCGTCGTGGATTTTCAATCTATACATGCATGTTCTCCTGCTCAGGCAGCCAGCTCGGGGCTCAACAAGAAAGGCATTGCTCTTTGCATTATCGGATTTTCTTTCCTGATTTCCTGTTTGCATAGTTGTAGAAACAGCGATTCTTCTGTGTTTCCATGTCCAAATTACCTCCAGCTTCTCTCACTTTCCTGGTTCCGTGTTGCCAACTTCCAATCATACACTGCACTTGGTATGCCAACTTTCTCATCCAATTCCGTGTCCATGCCTTTGAACAGATATACGTGTGCAGTACGACTGCTCTGTCTTCATCCATGCTTCTCCAGTGTGGTGGCTACGTCATGTTTCTCGACTGGAGCTCCTCCCCTCGGTGATGCTCCTGCGCCCGGCTCGGGCTCCTCGATCCACACGACCCGGAGAATAAATATGAGTTCTTTTCGCTTGCTATAGCCTGGACGGTCGCCTACCTCTCACCCTAGCACCGATACGAGCCTTCCCTCGAAGTGCAGCCGCTCTTTTTTCATCATCCATGCTTCCTGAACCTTCCCTCGAAGTTTTTTTTTTTCCTTTTTTTTCCCTAGGTGCTTCCCTGAATTCAAATAAGACATGACACTACGCACTGAATCACTCGTGCGTTTTTACCGCAGGCCGCTAATGCGAATCGGCCCAGCGAACTTCGGCTATACCTTCCAACTACGAAAAAGTCATATTTCAAGCAAATATTGGTGCTATGGGAAACCTGAGCGCTGACACCACTACAACCTCCGCGGTTTCGTCTATCCACTCCAACGTGTTCTGATGCGCCCTTGTCTAATATACCCCTGCATGCAATCTTACTAGGGTCATTCCATGCCAACTGTCCCAGTCTGGGCGCTCGACAAAAATCAATTTCTCTGGAAAAATCTGCGAAAATTACACACGTATAGAGATTAGTCCTGCAGTGTTTTCCCGAAATATTTTGAGCGGCAAAAATTTTTCGGGCACGTGAGCGCCATTTGAACTTCTCGATATGGTGGAAAACCAGGTACGAAAGAAAAATTCGCTATAAATGGACCGTTTCACGCATTCATTCGAAACTTGCTTTTTTGTGTTTTAAGAGCATCGCGCTTGTATTATAGGACAGTTGCTTAGAGTAGCTTTATGTTTTTCACTCCTTGGCGCGTAGGTAAAATTGGGTAAATTGCAGCGTTTTCGGGAATTTTTTACAAAAGACGACTGTAGATCAAATACATCAATTACTTTTATAGAACTCTCCATAAAACGTACTATTGCCTAAAATTCTTGTTATGCCTGTGTGCGGCGCACAGGCTTTAAAATAAAATCCTGAACTTGGAAAAAACGCTACATGGCCTATGTTCAGACGTCTGTAGCAGCCTAAGGTGGTCCAAGAAAAAATAAGTAGAAAAGCGCATACGATTGAGAATCATAACAACTTCGTCCACAGAAAGTTTTATCGAAGTAGTTTTTGTTTTAGTGAAGAAAAACTTTTTTGAAGTTTAGTCCCACCATTGCATTATTTTGCTATGGGGGCAGTACAAACCGACTGAATTTACTGCATAAAAAAAAAAAAGAGGTAATGTATTCGTAGCACATGGTTTTCAGCTCCTTTTGTTAGTACTTTATGATGTATATTGCATATCAAGAAGACGATAAACAAAGGTAAAAATATAACAATACCATTGGCTTAGGTGCCGAAATTCCCCAATAATGAATCGCGCTACTTATTGCATGCGGCTCTGAGAATCATTTGGCGTCAATATAAGTTAAGTCTCAAAGATCATGTAAATCGGAGAAAGGAGGCGTGAGCGTGGTCATTTATAGCGGGTCCAAACGGAGCTCATCTAAGTATTCCGCGACGAAGGGCACATGATGTGACAACGCGCCGCGTATTCACGCATTCCGTCCGTCGACCACGACACTACGGACGGGATATGCCAAGCTATTTTTCACATCCTTATTTGGATGGTTGCAGGCAACAGATTTTGGTTAAAGTAGAATTTGTCAGTCTGGTAACATGCACTGTTTTACAGCTGTTATGAAATCCCAACAGCCTATTTATGTGGCGTAGTTGTCTGGCGCCGCTTCCTCCGCCTCCGGTGTGCGTAAACAATGCAATACGTAACGCGATTCATTATTGGGGGAATTTTGGCATCTAAGCCAATGGTATTGTTATACTTTTACCTCTGTTTATCGTCTTCTTGATATGTAATATACATCATAAAGTACTAACAAAAGGAGCTGAAGACCATGTGCTACGAATACATTACCTCTTTTTTTTATGCAGTAAATTCAGTCGGTTTGTACTGCCCCCATAGCAAAATAATGCAATGGTGGGACTAAACTTCAAAAAAGTTTTACTTCACTAAAACAAAAACTACTTCGATTAAACTTTCTGTGGACGAAGTTGTTATTCTCAATCGTATGCGCTTTTCTGCTTATTTTTTCTTGGACCACCTTAGGGTGCTACAGACGTCTGAACATAGGCCAATGTAGCGTTTTCTCCAAGTTCAGGATTTTATTTTAAAGCCTGTGCGCCGCACACAGGCATAACAAGAATTTTAGGCAATAGTACGTTTTATGGAAAGTTCTATAAAAGTAATTGATGTATTTGATCTAGAGTCGTCTTTTGTAAAAAAATTCCCGAAAACGCTGCAATTTACCCAATTTTACCTACGCGCCAAGGAGTGAAAAACATAAAGCTACTCTAAGCAACTGTCCTATAATACAAGCGCGATGCTCTTAAAACACAAACAAGCAAGTTTCGAATGAATGCGTGAAACGGTCCATTTATAGCCAATTTTTCTTTCGTACCTGGTTTTCCACCATATCGAGAAGTTCAAATGGCGCTCACGTGCCCGAAAAATTTTTGCCGCGCAAAATATTTTGAGAGAATACCGCAGGACTAATGTCTATATGTGTGTAATTTTCTCAGATTTTTCCAGAGAAGTCGATTTTTGTCGAGCGCCCCGGCTGGGACAGTTGGCGTGGAATGACCCACTATCTCAGAACGCGTTATAGGGAGGGCATCTATTTTCCTTTTCACCATTTGTGCCACCTGATTTTCGTTCATTTTTGCGCATCATGTATATTTACTACGTTCCGTCATTACCTCTCCCAACGTTTACGGTTCCATGTTCACGACCGCTATACCTAAACTACCACGTTTTGTAGCAGCCATTTTGGAGCCAGCATCTGACGCTAATGTTATCTAGAACACAACCAACTATAATGTTACAACTGCAACGACAATGCTCTACCTGTCGGGTATAGCGCGAAGGCGTCGCGACAGCGAGTAATACATAAGCGTAATATAGACCTCGGCGTTTTTACGGCGGATCTGTTATACACGTTAGTTACCAGTGAATCGCTGCGTGCGAATACCGAGCGCGTAGACCTCTGGAGAATAAAGACATAAACGAGTAAAATAAATTCTCATGGCGAGCGGGGTTTGAACCCCGCGATGCTAAAGCGAGTGTGTTAACCACTGAGAAGACGAGGCAACCGAAAATTCGCGCGCGCGACGCCAGCGCCGGATGCTCCCCTGGTGGGCCGATGAAAACTTCGAAGGTCGTCGGCGCGCCCGTGGAAGCGACTGCGCGATGCCGCGCGCGCATTTTCGGCAGAGCGCGTGCTGCCGGCGATTGCGTTTCCAATTGCGAAGAAAGCCACGTCCTTCCACAAGTCGGTACGCACCATCCTTATGCCGCGCAGTGCCGCATCAGCCTTGAGAAGATGATAAGCACTGAATTGAACTGTGAAGTCGCATATTCAAGAAAAATAAATGCACAGGCAAAACAAGCGCCAAGCTGTACGCAGATTCAAATCGTCATTTATTTTGCGTGCCTTATTTTGACCATTGCCGTACGGCAGATCGAGTGGTCCTTACGCATACAGCAATAAAGTTTAGTCGCCTCCCCCCATATCGTCGCGCCCATTCAGTACCTCCAGGAAAGAGCACACTGGAACACTAGCTGATGTGAAAACATGTTGATGTTAAAACAAGCTGCAATAACACTGCGCGCTTACGCATCCCTTAGGCAACTTACAAAGGATATTTGGCGCCCGTCTGCTCCGCTGATCACCTAGCTTCAAGGAACGGAATGGCTGCATTTTTTTTTTGCTCCCTTCTGCGAGAAATACTTGTGGTGCCTAAATACCTTGCTTAGTTGTATTCTGGTTAAATGTGTCACAAAATGGCGCTGCTATCAGAGCCTGATGTCGACGCAAACGCCGCTGCAGTCCCACCACGTTTATAGTCACAAGACGGCGCGTGATATTCCGAGCGCTTGTATTTATATGTACACGTCTGCGCGTAACGTGTTTTTCAGTTTAATACGTCGTTTGAGAAGCGACACAAGAATTGACTGTCCGGCCTTCTCGAGTTCCGCGCTACGCCAAGCATCGAAATTTTTCACCGCTCCGAAGGAATCGAGATTCGAACGACACGCAAGACGCAGTCGTTCAGCCTTTGCGGACGCATTTTCGGTGGTCTCTCTCCGTCTCGTTCCTTAGCCGTAATTTGCATTGAATATTTAAAAAGGGTCGGTGGGCGGTTCGATACATGCGCGTTCCGTTAAGGCTTGGTGGGTTAATGGGGTTTAACTTCCCAAACTGACAGACACTGCGTCGAGGAGGGCTCCGTGTAGTTTCGACCCCCTGGGGTTCTTTAACCTGCACTGAAATATAAGCACACACGCGCCCCTTCAAGTCCACTGTTGCGTGGATGCCCCCTGCGAGTGCACCTCGAGTCCGAAGGATGTTTCTTCGCACGCACCGCCAACAACAACGGTGAGCTGCAGTTTTCGAGGGCGAAATGAAACGCAGGAATTCCTCCTGGGGGCCACTCGCAGCGACAACCAGGGGCATAGATGCCAACACCACCACCACCAGAGAAGGAGTGTGAGCGATGCCAGGCCACCTCAACAGATGACGTCAGAAGAGAAATTCCCCCCTTTTCTGGTCGTGGGCCTATTAACGGAGTCGCGTGCGTATCAGGGCCAAGAGCCGATGAATGGAAGCGACGCGAAAGAAACAGAATGACGGCCGACGTGCAGTTGAAACAAACTATTCAGTAAAAGAACTTGGCAGAGAGTATTCGAAGAAACAATGAACGGAGGCGCACTGCCCCTGAATGCCGCACAAGCGCGCCGCAATGAATGCCGATGCCTTATTTTCTTTCTCCGCAACGCTGCCTCGGAAGAGGGACTGCAAACAACGCTTTGCCCAGCAAGCTTTTCGTTGTTATCGTTTTTTCAGGAGTGAGCGCGCCAAGCGTGTGAGATCTCGGTGCTGTTTTACGCCCCGAAAAAAAATCGAGCAAGGCTGCCAGCTGGCACCGGCGTGAAGAGCTCATGTTAGAGGCGGCAGCCCTTCTTTCCAACTGTGCACCCATCCTCCGCCTTCCTTCTGCGCCGATCGCAATAGACTTGTACATCGTGGTGTTCGTTGGAGCACTCGCTGAACACGGCGGAAATAAGAGCAGGACTCAGAGGACAAAAGCGTTGACGTGCAATAAAGAGACAAAAAAAAAAATCGGCGCGTACGTATAAAGGTTAGGTACGAGGGGGCTTGGAATGAGGAAATCCCGTCGATCCCTCGTATCAGAGAATTCGAGCGGGTATAGGGAGCTAAAAGAGGCAAGCGGGTGAAGGGGCACTTCCTTTCCGCGAGTCCGCCGAACACTTATGCCGCGAAAAATGCTTCTGGGAAAAGATGCCTCCGAAATCGCTGAAAGCAAACTGCAGGGGATGAAACACACCATCTCTCGCTAAAGAGGACCATGAGGCGATGCGAAGCAGTGTTTCGGCATGTAGAGCCGGCGTTTCAGAGGGGAGTGGTGAGGGGGAAGAGAGCGGGAAATGGAGAGGGGAGAGAGGAAGTGGAGAGGGGGAGGGGTAGTGAAGATGGGGAGGAGAGAGGGTGGGGAAAGGAGAGGGGAAAGGGGAAGTGTAGAGGAGGAGGGAAAGGGGAGGGGAAGTGGAGAGGGTCTGCGCATGCGCAGTAAGGGTGGTCACGCCACACACCACCACCACCACCACCACCACCACCACCACCACCGGATTGAACTCCGCTATAAGATGCTTCACATCTAAAACGCGACTAGAACAAGGACACTAATGGAACGAATACCACAAGACATGCGCTTGTCCTGTGATATTCGTTCCATTAGTGTCCTTGTTCTAGTCGCACTGCTTCATCCTCTGCTCTAAATACGAACAAACGAGCCCTCATGGAGTCGATACTAAGAAAACTGCGACGGATCCAACCAACGTACTTTACACTGCCCCCCCCCCCCAAAAAAAAAAGTATGAAAAATTGGAGCGTCCCTCATTCTTGACTTGGGTCTCTGGTAGTGGCACTCGCACCTCGGCGTCCTTGTGCCCTGGTGTGTCGCACCACCGAAGTGGATCTCAGAGGCCACGTATAAAGAAGCGCGTGGTCGAGATCTGCTCCGCCAGGTGCCGCAAGGATCCCAGCTGCTCACAAGAAAACCGCCTGCTTTAATGAAATCATTCAATTATTTTTAATTAATTATCCCGACGGTTAATTGGCCATTAAGTAAACTTGTGCCCCGATGTCATGTGTGTCTAATATAACTTTTAACTTGAACGAGAACCATCCATTTCGTACCAGTTTTACTTGTTAAATCAATTTTCTGAAGACCGGAAGTAAGTGTTCGACCGGAAGCGCTTGGAAGAGAAGCAACAGTGTCATTCGTGGCTCGTGCCACGAATAAATGCATGAATGAATGCCGAAATGCGAGCAACAAAGCTTTCGTGAAGAGATTAAATAAATGTCATATTCCGCACAGCTATCCCCACGATCGCAATCGCGTGGCCTGCAAGGCTGCAGAAGTGGGAAGGGGGACCCACGTGATCAGTGCGGTAGCGCATAAGGATGGGACCCCTTTTCTAATACATTGTTACCAAGCTTGTCGGCGCGTCTAGCCCAGGGATAGTGCAATACTACAACTGCACTTCACAGGTGAACGAACGACCAAGCAGACGCGCCAAGCCACGGAAAACTATAGGTATAAAGAGCTTTGCTTTAAATAAAGGAATTGTACAGTCGCGCTCGACACGACTTGCACCACGCGAGAGCGTGGCCTCACGAGCTCCAAGGTCACTCATGTCTTCCACTAGCCCTTATTTCCACAACTAAACACTGTTTTGATTTGTGGATGATCTCAAATAAGAAATGTCATTTAGTTGCGGAAATGAGGGAAAGTTTAAGTCCCGAGCAAGCGCCCCTACCCGAATAAGCGCCCCCCACCCTCCTTTTTTTGAAAGGGACTTGAAATAGGCGCCAATGACAAAGCAAGCCCCCCCCCCCCCCCTCCCCTCTCGCCATTTTCACTGTTCTATTCACTGTTTTGGAAACAGCGAATGCATGCGCACTCAAAGCATTTCATTAAAGCACGGGTACGCATTTTTCATTCTTAGGGGCTCTTCCGCCGCCATCTTGAATGTTGATCCGTGACCGAGCAAGACCCCCCCCCCCCCTCCAAATATTATCGGATTATCTTTCACTGTAGGGGGGAGGGGGGAGGGGGCGCTTGCTCTGGATCTTACGGCACTCTCGATTATGTATATGTGTTACAGTGAGGAGATTCGAGCATCGCTTATCGGTTTACTGCATAATTCAGCACACAGTAAGAGTCAGCAGCCAGTAAGCCTGTAGAGGCGCAGTTCACACGAACCCACATCCAAGATGATTCGAGCGGTGTCCTGCGACGGAAGCAGCCAGCAGTATGACTGCGGGAAAGCTGTGCTTAAAAAGCAAGCAAGGTGACCCAGCAGAAGCCCTTATGCGAGCCAACTGAATGGCTAGTCGCTCCTCTGTCTTCGTTTGGAAGGCGCACGCAGAAAAGGCCGGCCACTCGCTACAGAGCTCTCTCCAGTCCACTTACTTCCCTCGCCAAGAAAAAGAACTATTTTACGCGCCAAACGCATTCCGGCTTGAAAAGAGCAGGAAAAGACAATGGAGGGAATTCTCCGCGGTCCGAGAAGCACTGAGACACCACACTACCGTAGAAATAATATAGACGACAAACGGAGAAAAGCGTTCGCGAACCGAGATTGGCTCGTAACAAACGCGCGAAAGAATGTGCGCAATGCTGTAGCTGAAAACGAGTTCGCAATCACCTCCCCCTCCCCATTTTCACAACGCCACTCTACACACCTCACTTTTACTTATTCCGCTACCCCCACAAGCGCAACCATGCCCTAGAAACGCGCGAGAGATCTGCCAGCATGCTGCGCGCGAGCTTGGGCTGACTTACAAATGTGTGTTTATTAAGCATACGCGGCAGCGGCAAATAGCGTGGTTACATCAGTCTCTGGGGTGACAGCATATGCACGTTCTCTGTGCACGTCGACAAGCGGGTGGGAGCACCCATTTTCCAGCGCGTCATAAAAGCAAGCACAGAGGGTGCTACGGAGTCTGCTACTCTACTCTATGCTAAACTCCTGGTCTCGCACAGTGTGCGGCCGTCACCAAAATAACATGCGCGGTGCGCCGGAGGGTCTGTGAAAAAACAACAAAGCCTCGGTATGTAACCTAAGTATGAAGGCTCTAGTTCGGACATGACATTGCGAACATCGCACGGCATTCGTCAGATTTAGAGATTCAGGTTGTGGGCTTAGAAAAAGAAGGAACTATATCGTTTTTTTTATTGCGATAGCAATTATATGGACACTCCCGACGGGTTTTGCCGTCATGTCCCGTATAAAGTCCAAAATGATAACATCCCCTCGCGCATCGTATGTTCTACCGCGGGTAAAAGCGCGCGAGCGGGGGCGACGAACGCGGCTGAAGCAGAGATCAACGAGCCCGCCCATCTCCGTCGCTCGGAGGGCGCATGCCATAACATCACCCCGCTCGGGAGGGCTGCCATCGAAGCAGAGAGTGAACGCCCCGGCCGTCTTGAACGTGCATGAAAAGACGCGAAGTGGAGGGGGGCGGGGGTATTTCTTAAATTCTTATAGTTCGCACGTAAATTATTGGGAAATTTGACAGCTCTGTTTTAGCGTGTCTGTGTAATGTGTGCTGCGCTTTACAGAACACAGTAAGAGTGTGGACCGGCAGATGATTATGATGACGATGATAATTATTATTACGGCACCCCTCAAAGGAACACTAAAGGCAAATATTAAGCCGCCGTTGATTGTTGAAATAGCGGTCCCGAAACCTCGTAGTGCTACTTCTGTGCCAAGGAAGTGCGTATTTTGAAATAAAATCACGTTTTAGTGGTCCGCATCGCGTTAGCGCACTTCAAATCACCCGCCTGAAAGCGGTCTTTCTCACGTCACTGTTGCCGTGCCCAACGTTGCCCGCCTTTGCTGCGCGGCGGCGTGCATCATTCGGGCATCCGGAAACATCACATGCATGCGGCATTTCGTCGAACTTTCTGTCAGAGCGAATTTCACAAGCGCGCTAAACACATGCGACAGCACGCGATACCGAAACTACCACTGAGCCGCGACCGCGTGAACCAAGCAGGGTGCCGGGAGAAGCGCGGTTCGGCGAAAACGGAACCTTTGAACCCCGCGCGCCGTTACCGATGGCAACGCTAAAGAGGTTCCTTTTTCCATGAATCAAACAGAAACGAACAAGCAGCATTTTATTACGTCTCTTGATGCACGGAAGGTTCTTTTTTTATTGAGCTAGTTTGATTACGAGTGATTAATTGTAGTCGGACTCTCTCACGTCATCGGGATCATTTCCAAAATGTCCCGCTCGTGGCGCTCATCGTGTGATACACTTAGCTTAATTTTTCGGTTTGCCGTTTAGACGCTGTCATACACTGAGATTTCACTCTGACATAAATTGCTATTTGCCTTCAGTGTCCCTTTAAGAAACGAGGCGGCGACCAGTAGTCATGTATACAGGCTTCAGCGACAGGACTGGCAGCGACATCTTTTGCGAGATTGTTCAGCCGTGACGCGCGTCACAAGCTCTCTTCTGTATTCACGCTGTTCTTGCCGAATGAGAAGAGCCACTACGGTATTCGTCGTCATTTACGCCAGTAGCTAAGGAACTCGTTAGCCTGACATTGCAAAATAGTTCCGTTCCTACAGGCGTTTCAACCCGTGAGGAAAACGGCATTAAAAGTTGGTGGTGCTTGCTGCAAGGGGTAGCAGTGTGGGAGAGTATGCATGCACCTTACTACTGTTTCCACCATCGTCTCCCGTATTTCTCGCGATACACTCGTCGCGGTAGCTCATCCGGCTGAGGTGTTGCGCTGCTAAGCTCGTGGTCGCGGGTTCGATTTCCGGCCACGGCAGCCGCATTTCAATGGGGACGAAATGCAAGAACACTTGTGTGCGCTTGTGCACGTTAGAGAAACTGAGGTGGTCAGAATTAACGCAGAGCCCCCTCCCCCATCTAAGGAGTGCCTAATAGCCATACCGTGGTTTTGACTCGTAAAACCACAGAAATTATTATTACTATAAATTTATAACTGACAATGCGTCATACGGACATTTTAAAGCTTTCTAAAATGAGCGATATGAATACCTTTTTTTTTTTTTCGAGTGGCACGCCAGCATAATGAACACGACGCCTCGCCGAGAATGTCACGTAGACGTAATTTGCACACCGAATTTAATAATGCAACCGGAAGACCACAGTACAACACACGCAAAAGGCATACGCAAAGTCGACACGCACGACGAACACCATAGGCCGATAAACACTGCATCGACCACTCATTCAATACGCTACGTGATGGCAATAAAAAGAGATAAATACAGAATCTTCAGGCGACAATACGGGCGTCCACAGTATTTGCGAAATCAGCATTCATTTGAAGACGAAACAATGTTAGAAGGAACGTGCGATACAATCGAACGCCCTTATTGCCTTAAGTGTATTAAACCAGCATATATAAATAACAGCTAGTAATACGTGATTCCGTTGCGCCCGCAGTTGCCACAATTCGCATTATATAGAGAGTACATATACAGAGTATAAATAGCGTCAAAAGAAGTCGTTAGAGCAAATACAAAGTTTAGCAAGTATGCAAAGCATCCTAAGATTTATTCCGTTTTAGCCTTCTTTATACAGTCAAGTTACATTCGTTCATGGGCGTGCACCACACGACTTGGGAATGGGTCTATAAAACGAGTAAAAAATGCAAGCGTGCCATGTCCCGCGAATGAAAACAAGGACATATCGTGGCGTGAGAGCCTGGCAGAGTTCGTTGAACCGTGCGTCGCAGTGTATTAAGCGCCGAATAAACAAAATCAGTGGGCCACCAAGATCGATAAGGTCTTATCGGCAGCGGCATTACGTAACGATGGTGTAACAAGCTGCAGCGCTTTCCGTGCACGCCTGTAGGACATACACAGGCCGCGTTACCTAGCACATGCACGCAACATACACCGCGTCTTGTGCAGACTGAACGGCAAACGAACCGGAATGAATGAAAAAAAAAGGCATGGTGAAAATTGTACAATGTCGAGCAATGATGTCGTGACAGTGTTACAGCAACAGCGCCGAGCGTAAATGGATTCATAGAAGTGCAACGTACTGCTAATGATGCCTTTTCCCCAGCGTTACTTTTTTCCTGTTGGCCTACGAAGTTCCGCATCGTAGGCCTGTTGGCCTACGATGAAGACACCGAAATTCTGGTGAGAAACTACGGAAAAACAAGCAAATCGCCTATCCACTTCGGAGTGAGGCGTTGCAGAATTGCCGTTAGACTACACAATCCTTCATGAATGTACACGCTCTCTTGAACGTTAAATAATGTAAAGGCTATACAGTGCAGTCAGGTTTCGTTCGGTCAAAAATATAACACTGTGCTGCTAAGTGATTACGTGTTGTGCGTGTAAGCCGCATGTATTGCAGTACGCCGTTTTAGCGCCTGCGCCCCAGGAACCTCGCCCCCCCCCCCCCCCCCCCCCACACACACACAGTTGCACCCGAACGCAGACAGGAGTTTCGATGCAGTTGTGATCATACTTAAACGGATTAAGATACACTGCGGTGCCTGACCGATTTCACGAAGACTTCTACTGCTTCTACGTACACCCGCTATAGAGAGTGTACGTAGAAGAGATAAAAAGAGATCTATATATATACAGAAAAGAAAGGAGTCCAGCGCGGGCGCAATATGTGTCTATATATATATATATATATATATATATATATATATATATATATATATATATATATATATATATATATCCCATATCACAATGTAAGCTGCCGTACCTCCCCTCCCCCGCAATAGATAGAGAGAGAAAGGCCAGGAAATAAAAAAGCACGTCATGCCGTCTTGTATGATAAGTGCGGTTTCTATACTGCTTCAACTCCTCCACGAAGATAAAAAAATAAAGATCACGACCAGAGCTCCTTCAGAAACAGCGCCGTATCCCAGGTTTTTCTGAAAGGGCCCAAGTATCCTCTCGCCGCTCCCATTGTTGCCGGCCGACAACGCGGATCGCTCGCTTATCGACCGGCAATTTTCGCAGCCTAATTTTTGTGCATGTACCAACCAGGCCTCCCTCGTTTGAACCGTGAAAGGCAACCGAATGAGAACATTCCGTTCAATCAGAACAACTGAGAGAAGAAAGAAAGGAAGAAAGAGAGGTGAGCCACAAGTTACTCACGAAAAACTGGCTATTTAGCCGGCAATGAAAATAAGGCACGCATGTACGCAAATATATATATATATATATATATATATATATATATATATATATATATATATATATATATATATATATATATATGAGGAAGGAAGTGTCCTTGGATCCAGTGTCCTTGGCCGGGGACCGGCCTTCATCAGGTTCCCTGATGAAGGCCGGTCCCCGGCTGAAACGTCGGATAAATAAAAAGTTTTCGTGTTGCACGTCCTCTGCTTCGCAAAGCATATATATATATATATATATATATATATATATATATATATATATATATATATATATATATATATATATATATATATATATATATAGTTGAAGGAGTGGTTGCCGTATAAGTATGAGAGGTGGCACTTCAAGAAAACTTCGTTTATTACGTCGACGGTTCGGTCAGAGCCTGATCTGGTCGGGCTCTGACCGAAACATCGACGTAATAAATGAAGTTTTCTTGAAGTTCCACCTCTCATACTTATATATATAGTCTGGCTGTCTATTGTCTTTAATGGATCCTCGGGGGAAATCCATCTCTCCCCTCGTCATGACTCGACGAGTGGTTCGGGCATTTAATACGTGTAAACCGGCAGACGAGAGGATATACTTGCAGATACGCGGACATGGTCAAAAGGAAACTGCCGGCCACAGCTCAGTGACCATAGTCTTTCCAAGCGCAACTGGCATTTTCGTACTAAATTGCACTCGCTCGTACCAATAAAAATACAAGCAGGATGTCAAAGTTTTACAAAACTTCAAAAGCTTTTCGAGTTACGCTTCGCGGATTCTTTTTTCGTCACATTCACTTACAATACTTCTTCGTACAAAGAGCGATCGCATACTGCTCTCCTTCTGATGAGCACAGGATCACAAGGTTTTCCCGTAACTAATTCTCTCTCCATATACCAATCGTTTCTGCTCATTTCATCGGGAATCGAACCCGCAACGTTTCAGATTTTACGTGTATACGGCGGGCTCGTATTCCGCGGTCACATCGTTAATGCTCACTCTGCCGGTACACTCCACTCCATCACGCCGTGCACGTATACACCTCCGCCACTTCGCATACGCTTCCGTTAAAGCACCTCGAAGTTCCGAAATGTGGCCCAAATGCATAACGCAGAAGCACGAGCGAAATGGTCCGCATGAAGCCTATTAACAGCCCAAATTACTGCTCGAGCTTGGTCATATAAGACGACATTGCGCCTTGCACAGAGACTGGAAGCAATGCTAAGAGCGTTTAAAATAACGACAGCCGGTATTGCCACTCATTCACTTAAGTAGCGCGCGCTTTATCTTTAAAACCGTATTAAACGAATGACACTTCTTTTTTTGCTTACTCGCCCGGCTTACTAAGCTTGCAACATTAAATAGCTTGGTACTGCTCATGGTTATTACATCAGTTAAGCGGGAGCCGTCTATTGAAGTGGAAGAGGATATGCTTTTCCTACTTGCACCGCTCACACAGCCAACGAAAAAGGGAAACCAAAAAAGCCAGATTATTCAGAGTGTGAGGACCATAGTGCAAGGAATAAGGGTAGAGAGGCATTGCAGGCGAGTGGCGCGGGAATGCTGCTCAAATATTGAGCCTGAAAAGAAAGAGAGAGAGAAAAACTAACGCTTGCAAGGAATTCTAGCCCAAACCTTCAATCGATAGGACATTCACCGGACGAGAAAAGTGGCGGGTATAAAGAACCTCGTCCATAAAAAGCCGCGGAGGCCGTTACGCTATGCAGCCAGATAACAAAGACCAGCTTAAGCGGCACTTTGGAATAGAAGGGATTTTTTTCCCCGCTATCTTGTTACACGAGCGACAATAAGTAACGGCGAGAGCAACGCTAGAGAGTACACAGCAAACACCACGCAAACGAGAGCCCTCGCCATTGGAGTGTCGAACATGCTTCTCTGAAGGGTAATCAGGATCAAAAAGAGCCGAAACGTACACAGCAGATCGCCGAACGAGATCGTTATCATACACGTATCTCCGCGACCACAGTCTCCCTATTACACCGTAAGAAGAAAAAAAGAGAGTCCTTTGACTCTTTCTTTTGCGAGTCCTGACTTGCCACGTACATGACTCTCTTTAAAGAGACACGTGAACTCTCTCAGGAGATCATTATAACTCTCTTAGGAGAGTTGCTGGACCCAAAAGAGAGTTAACGTGTCTCTTTAAAGAGAGTTAAAGAGAGACGGCGTCCCAGCAATGATCAGTTTATCGACAGCCGACGCCCAGTTCGATGCTATCAGTGTACAGCGTGTATTGCTGTAGTTTGAGTTTTCATTTCCCGGCCACAAGTTCGGCCAAATAAAGAGTTTCATCTTGAACACGCCGACTGCTGTCTTCGTCGACCTCACGACCCCACGACAATATATTGAGCCACAGCGGGCCAAACCAACAATAGGAACGGCAAAACAACTAACTAGAGACCAAGCTTACTAAAGTCGCTGCGAACTGTTTCGAGAATGTTGGTATACTATACATATCCAACGAACGAAATACGTGTGTCACGCTACATACGCGTATCGTTCTGGATTTAACTTCGTATTGCAAAGGAATGGAGTGCTCGTTAAACGCATTCGAATCCTCCACAGCTGCGAACGAGAGCTGAATGCACAGTGTAGTAACTTCCATTCTCTAGCACGTTTATGACATCCACAATCTTTGAAGAGTAGATTCCATACTCGAGGACATCATGGTCTTCAAGGAGTATATATATAGTTGCACAGTGCCAAATGCGCAGTTTCACCAAAGCGAATCGCGAGGAAATGGCATTCGTTCTCCAGCCCGGAACCTTTCCTCGCTGACAATAGCGGCTAAGGGATGAACTGTCGCCGAAATCGCGAATCCGTCCATCATCGATCACTGCAGATGCGTCCTTTATCCGATGCTGCTTTGTCAAGCTCGATACTACGCGTCACTCCATCCCCTCCCCGTTCTTTTATTTTCTATCCTTGCATGAGCAAGCATCTATCGCTATTCGTGCCGTTTGCAAAGGTAAAAACGCCATAGAGATCGCAGTAACCTCGACAGTCACTAAATTTTTTGTTCAGTGTGCGGTCGTAGAGTTTCATGAATTACGCCTTTGGTTTTGGGTGGGTAGTAGAGAGATATTCAGTCGTTATACTCACGAGCAGCTATAGCACGGCTGAAAAAAAAAGGAACGCGGGTGCGAAAAAGAGACTTTCTGAACGGACCCCTTTCAGATTTCGCCGAACATGCGTGGTCGCCACACAGGCACATCCCACTAGCAAGATGACGACGCCTACATTTAGTACGTAGCCGACTCCGGCCATTAGGGAAGCGAAGAAAATGAGAGCCCATTCCAAATGCCAGTGACCTATGCTCGCCTAACCACTGCACGCACAACCATCACACCCGAAGTTTCACTAAACTATAGCTTGGCCAACGCCTCCTATTTTTTTCAATGCCAGTGCAAACGCTCGCTCTTCAATGGAAATCGTTGGTCCGCTTTAGTTCAGGGAGTTGTCGAGCATTTGAGCGCGTTTTCGTTGAGATGCGGTCAACGCGCCGTCCCTTTCCTAAATCATGCGTCTGTCAGATTTGTTCCTTCGTACTTTCCTTTCTGGCTCGAAGCAATGCCGCCGCCGCCTAACAGCGGCCGTGAAGCCAGCGCATGCAGCAGCATCACAGCGACGCGTCCCCACTGGTAGCACGTTGTGGGAATCGAGCGCATCACCACCCGATAACAACACGTCCTGCGCAGTGGGGATGCGCGCGTCCTACAGATTGCCTAGAAAAGCGCGAGCCGACCCGAAGGGCAGGCAGTTGGCGACGGACTGGCGAAGTGTATGTGCGCGTGTGGTGGACGGCCGGCGTGGCGAAGGCTGAACTGAACCGTTGATGGCATGTGTTGTGGCCACGAGGACGTTCAGTTGTTAGATTAACTTTTGGCCGTTTCTTTTACTAATAAATGTTTTTTGAGTTGTGAGGCAGCGCTGTATCCCGTCATTTGACCAGACGACGAGAACCCCTACAAGTGGCGCCCAACGTGCAAGTGGCTTCGTCTGACCAGCAAGATGGATGCGGCGTTGCAGCGACTCCTGGAGACAATGGAACGCCTTGACGTGGTCTCAGCAGTATACTGCGCGGCGCGGGGACACGCCGAGTCCGCGGCCTATTGCGCGACGAGGGGCGTTGCGGTCCCGACTATGGACTGCGGGCGATGGCCGCCGCTCCCAGTTGGGCGCAGATGTACGCCAGCGAAAGACAACAACAATGCCGATGGGAAGGCTCCAGTTGGGCCGCTACCGGTGGACCAGGCCCCGGCAAAGGCGGTAGGCCAGGATTACAAGGACGCCGCGGCAGACGTTACTACAGACGGCGGAGACAAGTGTCCCGCGGCCGAGGAGGCCATGGTCGTGCCTGCCGGCGACAACGACGACATGGAAGCGGGCGAAGAGGTCGATAACGAAGCCGCTGCAATGAAAGTGAGTTCAGGAAGCACTAACACGCCGAAACATTCCCCGGTTGTCGGCACCGCGACAAAGACCACCGGAAAGGCGGCGGCGGAGGGCAAGTGGGACGCCGCCGTCGGCGGTGATGCCGTTGCGCCTGAACCAAGGGCTGCATTCAAAGTAGCGAAGACGACCGCAAAGGCAACTACCGACAAAGAGCCCGTGTGCAGCCTGCGGGAGAAAGGGCTGGCCAGCGCCACAGGAGAGACCCACCTCACAGCGCTGCCCGCTAAGCACGAGCCCACTGGTCTTCTGCGAAAATCTGAGGGGAAGACTGGAGCGGCCGTGGCGGCAGCCACGAAGACCGCGACTACTGCGAGGAGACACAAGGAGCCCACGGCTCTCAAAGTGGTCAAGACTGCGCCGACGGCAACGAGGACGACATCGCTGTCAGGGATGACATCGGCGGCGTGCCAGGCGACCGTGGTAAAGACCAGCAACGATCCTGCCGAAGGCGGCATTTATAACAACCGGCAACGAACTTTTTCTCAGGGGGGGAATTTTTTCTCAGGGGGAACTTGTAGGGGTTCTCGTCGTCTGGTCAAATGACGGGATACAGCGCTGCCTCACAACTCAAAAAACATTTATTAGTAAAAGAAACGGCCAAAAGTTAATCTAACAACTGAACGTCCTCGTGGCCACAACACATGCCATCAACGGTTCAGTTCAGCCTTCGCCACGCCGGCCGTCTACCACACGCGCACATACACTTCGCCAGTCCGTCGCCAACTGCCTGCCCTTCGGGTCGGCTCGCGCTTTTCTAGGCAATCTGTAGGACGCGCGCATCCCCACTGCGCAGGACGTGTTGTTATCGGGTGGTGATGCGCTCGATTCCCACAACGTATAGCGCCACGAACGGAGATGCGCCATCTCACAACACCGCGTCTCTTAGAGAGCCAGCGTGACAGCCAACATAGTGATCATGAGGGATGCAAGACGCCGCCACGAGGATAGAAACACAACTGAACAAACAATTACCTCATCTTACTTCCGTCGTGAGGCACCACCTAAAGGGTGCTCTCACCCATGAACGCCAAGCAGGTGCGAAGGCTAGCCGACGGGGGAGAGTAGGAGAGGACCAGAGGAGAGGGTGGTGAATTGTCGCATCGGGCGCATCTGACTGGCATTGAAAAAACGGGGGAGGCGGTGGCTTGGCAATATTCAGGCTTCTTATTTAGATCGCAGGCGCTTCCAGGTAATGCGCATTAATGACTTAATTTCCGGAGTTTTACGCACCCAAACCACGATATGAGCGGAAGACTCCCGATTGAAGCGTGGAAACTTGCGCAAATTGGTAGGACATAATTGAATATAAGAACAGCGCAATAGACAAGGACGACCTGTAGGGCAAAGTACAGGTGGGGGCGCGCGCGCATCGCAGCGAGCGGGGCGACGACCTTTAACGCGCAGCCTTCGCGCCCCACGCGCCATCTCGCTGGTGATAACGAAAACAAGTGCCTCTGAGCTCTGCGTACCGCCAGCGGTAAATGATGCATATAAATAGCTAGCCGTTAGTATGCTGCAGAACGTAGGCTTTGTGGCCGAGTCGTTTCGCGCCGCGCGCTGCGGTGCGAGGGGTCGTTGGTTCGATTACCGGTGACGCAACTTTTTCTTCTTTTCTTTCTTCGTCATCTGTTAGTGTATATTTTACAACGTCATATCGCGTCAGTGAAGTCTTTGTGGACCGCGGCGTAAAAACACTTTCGTGTTAAAAATAACGTCGCTAGAAAAAAGAAAAGAAAAGAAGAAAGAAAGCATTGAGAGCAACGTCGAAGGGACGACTGAGCACACGAGAAGCTTCACCAACCACTTCAAGAAAACAATACGCAAAAAAAGTTCATTTCCTATAATTAGCACAGTTTAAATTCTATACATGTATATATATGCGCCTTCTCTCGCACGTGCATTCCCATATGCGCGCGCTTTCGCGTGGCTTTACGGCTGAAGTCTCGCGTTTAATTCTGCCCGTTGCGCACACTAATGAGCACGTCAGCCAAAAGACTCGCGGTCGGCTTCGGAGCGTTTGCGTCCGCGGCGGTGACCACGCTAATTGGCCGCACGACAGAACACAACCACGCCTGCAAGCTTCAGAGACCGGACACCGCAGAGACAAAGATGGAGAGGGGGAAGGCGATGAAAAGGACTGTCTTTATATCGGAGCAGGTTGCGTTGTTAGGGATGCAGAGCGAGCCACCGAGGGCCAGTAATTATAGCGCGGCGAATGGATAACGCGCGAGTGAAACAGGATGTGCCAGAAAACCGACCGCTGCTCACGGTTTAAAAGCTTGTTTCGACCACGATGCTCCATGGCAGGGGACGGCAACCTGCGGCCCGCGGGGCAGTATTATGCAGCCCCCGGCACGAAGTCAGAACACCGTCCAGCCTCTCCTCGTCACTTCCTATCTGAAGGCCGACATGGTAGTTTCGACCTCAAATGGGCTTAGAGGAGCAAAAATAAAAATAAACATGATTTCTATTCCAATTTTGTACATTACTGTCAATTTGCCGATCTTTTTCCTCTGCCTGAAAAGAACCCCCCCCCCCCTCCCGGTTTGCCGTGCGGCCCCCGCCATGGCAGCTTCATGCAACTCGGCCCTCCGCCTCAAAAAGGTTGCCGACCCCTGGTTATGTTTAGACACTTTTCAGTTATTTTTTTAACACACACACACACACACACACACACACACACACACACACACACACACACACACACACACACACACACACACACACACACACACACACACACACACACACACACACACACACACACACACCAAGAAAAGCATTGCACGAGAAACTACGTTTTCTCTTATCTACTTTCATCTGCCGATATCTTCTCGTTTGTATTTCGACCAATTAAAAAAACGGAGTACGCTTGAGCTTCGTCTTCAAGAGTAGAACGCGTTGGTGTAATCGGGCCCCGTGCACAACCGCGTGCCGCAAGGAAACGAACGTCTGTGCGTGTAAGATGGGTGGTGGTGGTAGCAACTTTATTAAGAACTCCGGCTAATTCGTGGCCTGGGCCTAGGCCGCCCCCGAGGAGGACCGGAGACCCTGTCTCCGCGCCGCCTCACGGGCTTGCTGGATGGCCCACAATTGATCTTGGAGGTTCGAGCTGCGTAGCGCGGCCGTCCACCGCAGATGAAGCTGCAGCGCGGTGTAAGATGGGCCGTTTCAAAGTATTTTAGAATGCCTACTGCAAGTACAGTTGCGTAGTGCCCACTACGCCATAATTCTTCCTTTTGCAAATCAGCGAAGCACCCACTACGCACCCGTAAGGCAACGCGTGAACCTACGCAGCTGCTCACTTTGTTGGTGCTTTTGCTGATGATGATTACTAAATATGTCTGAGCGCTTTGTAACGGGTGGGCCTAATAATAATTGTTGGGGTTTAACGTCCCAAAGCCAGGATATGTTTATGACAGACGCCGTGGTGGAGGGCTCCGGAAATTTTGACCGCCTGGGTTCTTTAACGTGCACCTACGGGCCTCTATAGCATTTTTGTCTCCATCGAAAATGCGGCCGCCGCGGCGGGGATTCGATCCCACGACCTGCGGGAATGGGTGAGCCTTTAAAATGCCCACTCGTTGCGCAATTCACATGTTATGACGCCTGGCGCGATTCTACGCTTCTGCCACGCAATATTACATGCATTAAGGAGACTCTTTCCACTACATCATTCATATAGTGTTTTTTTTTTTTCGAAGCATTTTCAAGCAATAGCGTTGCTCTGTGGTAAAACACCCGCTTGCCACGCGGATGGCCTGGGTTCCATTCTCACTCGAACCTAAGACTTTTATTATTTATTTTATCGGCACCTGCCCGATTTTTCGCACACAACCAACGACGCCGACACCGGAATTTCAGCTCTTTGACGCTGTCGCGTTAAAACGCATTTTACCCTGTGCGTTTATACGTTTTCACTGTCTGTTCTGATGGCTTCATTTGTTCGTGACTGAGACAAACGAATAAATTAGAGCAGCACTAAGGTAACAAAATTTTGACTCAAGTATAGCATCCGCTCTGAACCCTTAGAACTACGCGCATACAATACACGTAACGATTGATCGAGCTATGTCGCAGCACCGTTTCGACATCTACACTTCTCTGCGTATGTATGACTGTCCAATACAGGTATAAACCCATTATTTTATGCACACGCTCGCATTCGTGTCGTTTTACCTGGTTGAACTCCTTTCGACCATATCGGGACTGTTCATTGTATATAATCACACTTGAATCATTCAGCCTTCGTTTCTTTCTTCGGGGATGCGAATGCGATATTTAAGCGAGCGAGAACGTATACGCAGAATTCGAACGCATTCCCGACCACGTGCACGGTTCTTCAACAATATCGTACATTAGTTATGAGGAACAGCCAGTTTCCAGCGTCTGCGTTTGAATCCACTATAATTTACGTGACGGTCACAAATACCCCTGTACGTTCATATGCCAGCCGCCTTTGCCACGTTGGCGTGACAGAGTCGTGTTAATGTCTGAATTGAGCGGTCGGTGGTTGCACTAAACAAGTCTGCCTTTTTCGTTTTTCTCAGCGAACTGCAGGATATTCCGCCCCGGACATAAGTAGCGCCGAAATGATCATTCTGTGATCATTTATGCGTGATAAACAGCTCGATCACCTTGTGCTGGATGATCATACAGGATGACTGCCTATAATCATACAAGTAACCTTTTTTTAACAGTGTTTATCGCTGTTAAGTGCGGACATAAAATACTGCACGAATTTCAGTAAATTGCAGCCAGCGTGCACGCTATGGCAGCTGCCAATTTCGGTACGCACGCATAAGACACATGTCGGGCCAGCAATTTAGCCGTTTCCTTTTCCGAGAGCAAAAATTAAAAGCTGGAAAAACAATGCGGAGGAAAGCAAAACACCTTCACGCGGAAAACACGTCCGACTAATGTGGAAGCGCCTGATGGAGGAAACACAGAAACCGCCGCGTGGCGCACTTTCGTTTATCCCGCATTACTGTGCCGATAATTTGGCACAGTAATCATACGCCACGCGCAAATCCACACCCTTCGAACCCCACAGGCCTTGACTAAGCCCAGGTCAAGCATTGGTCAAGCGACGGTCAGTAATGATCAAGCGATAGTCGGTAGAAGAAGAGGGAGGTGAGCAAACGGCATACTGCTTACGCATTCTAGACAACTGCAGCGGAGTTTCCGCGGAATTTTTTTTTTTCTACGACGACACTTTTTTCTCCTTTCCGGTATACAAAGCCACAATAAAATGATTAAAACGCCGCCTGAGTACTCCGTAAAGAGAGTCAACCTGCGAAGCCTATAAACGTGCGGCCCCGTTGTTCATCACTGGGTCAATCTGAACGGTTCGTTAGTCTCCCTCAATTATTGGTTATACGCCTGTCCAGAAATCTAATTAGTGTGTTCCCGCCCGTGTGTTCTCTTCTTCATTGTTAGTGGACTATATATATAGTTGTGAGTACCCAATTTCTGTCACACACGTAGTTTTAGCCCGTGGACGACTTCATTTTTAGTAGACCAGTGGTGAGTACTGGGGCTTGCCCAGTTTCTGCGGGACATAGGCGCTTGGAGCTCTTGCGCACATATGACGGATGAATTTTGGTTTCGCCTAGCATTATAAACCTTCGCTCTAAAAACTGAAACACCTCTTACCATTTAATTATCCATTCCCACATATACGCTCACGCTGTCGAACTGAAAACGCTTCGCACGCGAGAGAATAACAAAAAAAAAAGAGAGAAAGGAATATTTTTTTACCCTTGTTTCTTCCCTAACAAGTTTAAAGCTGTGCGTATGACGAGCGTCAGCTTCGCTCCAATTAGTATACACGCGTTAGTTGTATCTATTCGAGGCACCTTTACGTGTGTATAAGTTAAAATGAAACGCGTGCACACGCTTGCAGCACGCTGGCGGTGACAGCTACGGCCGTTTATATGATCACCGGCCCAATATATCTACATATATATACACATATACAGCACGGTATACATAGCCGAGTTCAAGCACTCGCGCTAATTGCCTTTCCACCGGCTTGGCACGGCACTAACCAAGCGATATGAACGACCACGATGAGCGAGCGCCTATTAAAGGGGCACCGCATCCGTTCGAGCGGCAACAATGCCATATAGATATATCGTTCGCGAGAGTATAGCAGCGCTTGGAATACAGCTTGCGAACATAAATATCATGCACACTGTGTACAGTACATAAGTTGTTAAGCCAGCACGTCTGCGTGCTGTTACAAGCTCTGCCACCGGCAGCGAGGGGTCAACCGAAAATCCACAAGATCACGGTCGGCAATCCGCAAACGGGCATACATTATATGAACCAGTTATCGTGGCGAAATTAATGTTGACATTACGCAAACCGACAAGGAAGATTGGTTTATGTCGCTTGTTACAAAAACAAACAACACATGCACTACGCGAGTCGAATTATTGTTCTGAGCAACACGCATGCAGTACTTTAGAATATTTCTTCCAATCCGCCGGGCTATGTAATTAACAAAGATCGCTTAATTATTCAATAGTATAATTGTAGCGAAAAATCCTCCATGCAAAAGTTGTAGCACTTGTTCTGAAACACGCGAATATTTCATCCATGCTAAGATAACTGGCAATCTGATAAGCTGGGTGATTAACAAAGATTGCTTAATTAACCTTCAAATAGTAACTAACGAAAACTATTCAGTAGAGAAGTTGTAACACAGGTTCAGAAACGTCGGATTAGTTCATCTGTGCTAAGGTTGCTGCCCTGTTTAATTTTTTTTTTCGCAGCTTTTATTTAGAGCACGCGAAATTAAAAAGTTTACTTGGCGCACGTTAGCTGAGACACCCCGTAGATGCCTGTACTGAATTCCTACACATTCACGAATGCACATTATTATGTGCGTCGCGGCGTGCGTGCATCTCACCTGTGGATTATTGATGAAGCTATAGGCACATAACGAGTTCGCGATAATACAGAGGGGGAGAAGCTATTACGAACCCTCGACCTGCAATACGACAGTGTAACTACGCTAACTTATAATTGAAGACGTATAAGCGCATTATCAATCCACGAGAAAAAGAGAGAGAAATCAAGCCCCGATGAAACGGGCCCGGCGCGTAAACATGATAACAGGCTGATGTGGATGAGGTTTGTTGTCGTTTCATTACAGCGATCAAGCGATGGAATTAAGTACACTTACGGCAAAAGGAGAGAGAGAGAGAGAATGCCCATGAATCGCCTGTAAAAATTACGATACGGCCAGCACGAAAATGAAACAAAAATGAAAGAGATAGTTTACATTGTTAATATACAAACGCTCAACTCTGTATATATACTACGAGGTCAGAATAATCGCGAGCTGCGACATCACCCCCAAGAGGCCTTCGGTAATTTCCGCCAGGAGGCAATTAGGGTGATAAAAATAATTCGTGCCCCACCGCCATAATATAGTCGATCGAGCGCAGATTCAGCACGCGTCCTCTCTTTATTATCTTTTTTTTTTTCTCCCACAACTTCGCGCTTCGCCAATCGCGGTTTTCCGTTTCGCCGTGACGTAGCGCAGAGCCCTCTCGTCAAGCGTTTGAGTGGATAATCCGGTTAGCTCGATTAATACGAGGTCATTGCTGTCTCCATTTTGACTTTTATGACTTGGCGGCCTCAACCCGCGTCTTAGGCTATTACGAGCTTCCTCTGCTCAGTACCAGGCAGCGACGGCCGCCCCATAGGTTTCACGAACCGGACAAAAGACAATACACAGTGGAGGCTGAGCCCAGTGCCTCGCGCGACAGACTCATTGCATAACACGGCATCCGCCAGCACTACAAGTCATCTCGACGCACTTTATCCCCTTCTCACTCACCCCAATTCGAGGGAACCTGAAATCCTATCTTATGAAACTGCAGACACAAACAATCGCTACTCTGTCACTCCTGAGTAAGCTGTACCCCGATAAACCCGCCTTAAAAGTGTGGAGTTGTAAGGGGCTGCCTAACACAAGCCCGAGTCTGGTCTGCAGGACGACGTCCTGAGCTATAGGCCGTGTAGGTCTACCGTGCGTAGAGGCACTCTCGCCTCCCACCCTCACAGGTCCTATGGGGCTTTAATCCTGTCAAATGAGGTTATTTATTGATTAACACAAAACACACATCGCGGCCCCCCTGCCTTTGTCGCAAAGAGAACTGGAACAGCTAGTCGAGAGGAAGCAGGAAAAAAAAAAGCATTCTAGCCAGTTCGACGCCGTAAAACCGTGCGATAGCGTAAGCTGTCGCCCCTTCCGTCAGGCAAAACATTTTACTCCCAAGTTTCGGCAAAGTTTTCACTAAGGATTTCTGTGTTGTTTCTTTCTTCCTCGGGTTAAGCCATGTGGATCCCGCGCGACGATATGCTCATTCACGGCCGCGCTAGAATTCCACGGTAGAGTTCCATTGCGGCCGTGACCCATTCTACCCGCCCACTAGCCCAAAACGCCTGTCAATATCACAGCTGCACAGGAACGCAAGCGGTGTCATCATACGAGTGTATTTTTTTTCTAAACGATCCAAATACAGAAACCGAAATGGGTTGAACTTCATGGGAACATAAAGCATGCCTAAGTGTAGTTCACTTTCAGAACATTTATAATGAGAATTGAACAATTCCTGATTGCCAACGCGGAATAAAAACAAAACTGTTCCGTATAAGAAATGAGCCAGATCTATTGAACAGCGCTGCGTCAACACCTCGTGACCAACACAACGACCACGACGACGGCAGAGGGTAGACCGCTTCGCCGTGAAAAAAGTGTGAACCATTGCACTCTGTGAAGGCGGATGATGCGCGAAGGTGTGTAGCACACGTAGATGAGGCGGCACGGCGGAGGCCAGCTTGGTTTCAAAGGCCAGTTTGTGAACGAGCCCATCAACGTTCAAAGCACTGTGCAGAGTCCACCGCGACACATCGACGACAACACCGCCATCGAGGTATGCACAATAAGCGAGGTTTGCTCGCCAAGCACACCTATACGAGAGCGCATTCTCCGCTTCACGGCGGGCGCCACCTTGCATGGATTAGGCGCATGCGCCTGGCATTTTGGGCACGATTTTCGCGGTCGCCGTCTTTTTTCTGCTTGAGTGTAGAGTTCACTGCAACGCGCAATGTGGGACAGCCAGCTTACAACGCCCCTTCCAAGCACAAATGCATTATTGCTCGGAAAATATTGTTCCAGGGGCAATATAAGGTATCGAAATGTGATGGTCCTCGCAATTTCTTTTTATGATATTATTTGTTTTGCACGGACCCCTAGCCATATATAACTTCCCTGTCAAAAAAATAAAATAAAAATAAAGGCTACACATGGCAAAAAGTGAACTGCTGGGTACAGGACCTGCAGTTTAGGAACGACAACGCAATTGACCAGTTCACGCAAGTTCGAGCTTTTCAAACAGCAGTCGGAAGTTTCTGTATGCGTCTGTCTCTGCTCGTGCAACACTCATTGCGTATACGTGCTTCCCCTCAGAGCTAAGTCGCTTCCCAGGCCGGTCTGCGCAAACAGGCACAGGCGTTCGTATCACCCAGGCCTCGAGCGGTCGGACGCACCCCTCGACGACATGACCGGCACCGGGCGGTGACCGTAGCTGTATACATACAGGCGCACAGAGCACACGTTCCAGGCGCCTGTCGTGCACAGGCGCACGCGACGTGCAAGCACCAACAAACGCAAGTGAGCGCGCGCGAAGCGCCGGACACCCGACGGGAGACGTGCGCCAGTCAGCGCGTGCCACCAGCCGCGGTAAGCCCAAATCCAATCAGGTGAGCGAGCACACACACGTGTGCGCCTCGCTTTATAACCGCCTCTCCCCGGGCTCTCCAATTTTTTGTTTACACGCGCAACATTTGTGCGCGGTTGTTTGGGACTTCTCCCGCGTTATGTGCACATGGCGCGCCGGTTACTTTCGGAGAGTGATCGAGCTGAAATCCGGCGTGGAGACGTGCAAAGCTCAAAAGTGGAAGGCGCGAACAGGCAGAATCAGAGGCTTTTGTTGACCAAGGACGAACCGCATGAGTGCGACGCCCGGTTGCCAGAGCTTATTTAGCAAAGCCCGAGCGCATGTATACTACAGCTTGAGCGTTGCGTATACAGGCGCGGCTACAAGAAATGGAAAAACGCCTAACCTAGAGCATGCAAGCGAAGGAATAGATGCGTACTGCGGACGTTAAAGGAAAACGCCGACGCTTCTTTAACCGCAGGTTTTCAAACGATCCTGAAACAGGTTCAGCTTGCTTAGAAACTCATCGATAACGCTACATAACGAAATAATAATGCTTCGAAACCGGAACGAATATATACCTGCTTCGTTTAGCGTCAACGATGACGGTCTGGATGCGTGAAAGAGCTCTAGTTGCTGAAATGGCGCAGTTTTTAGATGGACCCGAAAGGATGGGTCGATCTAAAAACTCGCTGGAGCCATTGCAGCATCTCGAAAGCTGTACTAATAGGACTGAATATATGAAAACTGTTCGCAAAGGTACCTTTGAACCGGAAGTATATATATATATATATATATATATATATATATATATATATATATATATATATATATATATATATATATATATATATATATATATACGGTGGCGCTGTTCAGTCTATGCGGACAGAGTACGTCTCTTCAGGGCGCGTTATGTTAGCCCCACATGAATTTAAAAAAATAGAAAGACGTGAAAGTGGTCTTCACGAATGATCAGTATACATATCAGCAGCCGACCATGCGGTACGGCGCACCTCCTCGTGTGAGAAACACTAAAACGAGGGTGCGGGCGGCAAAGCGAGCGTTTCTTCGCGCACGGCTGCCGACCCGGAAGTGGAAAAAAGAAGGAAGAAGCGAGCCTGGCCACCACCCCGCCAATCGTGAGAGCGCCAAGAACGGGCGGAATGAAAGCGCGCGACCCTGACAGGCGGCGCGTGTCCGCACAGCATGATCCGGCTACGACATCGACCCGACTGACGGACGGCGCAAACACGGGGCTAGCGACGCGGCCGTGTTGTTTAATGGGACAGGACGGTGTCACCGAGTTGGCGGGAAGAAAGAAGGAAAAGAACAAAGGTCCCAAGCACGGAGACCGTGCGTATACGTTACGGAAACGCACGGTCCACGCGGGGCGAATTGTCCCCGGCAATCAGAGCGGAGACCTCCCTCTGCTCGAGATTCGCAGGAGACGTGCGCGGCGGCGAAGCCAGCGTGAACGATGATTATTATGCGCGCTGCAGAAAGAATCGCACTCGGCACATTAGCGAATACCGCGCGCCCCCTCGTTCCCATTCAGACCGTGCCCGCGCCAGCGGGATGTAGGCGGATGACCGAAACCGCCGCTGCTGCTGCTACTTCTCGGTATTTTGCCGTTTTCGACTGCAAAGAAAGTATAAAGAAAACTTACAATTTAACTACTGCAGCGATTTTTTTTATTCATATTTGAAGTCACGGGAGGGTGGGTGGCCAATGCAGCAAGCGTGAACTCGTGTAAAACGAAGGATCATCGCGCAGAATGGACGCAAGAACGGCGTAGACCACTGAATTCGAGTGCAGTCCTACACTCTTAATCAAGTCCTGGCTAACGCATGCCCTGTAGGCGGGACGCTTCAAAACTCACGAAAACTCCCGGCTATAGTAGGGATTCCAAAAAGAGTTAGCCGTGACAAGTGTATATAAAAAACGTGCACCCTTCACCGCCGCCTTATAGACGGCCTGCAATATTAGTGGCGCGTCGGTGTGGGCCGCGTAAGTGAGAATCCTGGCTACAGCTCATCGTATGCTCCCGCGTGTTATAACTTGTCGGCGCAAGCGTCGGTGTATACGAATGCGCCGACAGCGTCAGCCGCAAAGGCGAGCTATGCTGCGAGGAGGTATTCGCAATGCCCATAGACTGTCGCGCCGCCAAGCGGAATTCAGGAGCGTCCTCTCGAAGAGGGTTAGTAGACGACAAAATGGCAGCACTACGCAGTCGCTCCCTTGTTCGGCTGTGCTAACCTCAGTGTTAACGCGTTGTCAAGGAAGGAACACTACGACTTGGCATGTTCCCTGCATCAGTAAACAAACCGGGCCCTCCGTGACACGAGAAATCTGATTCGTTCTTGCGAGGCGCGAAGTTATCGTGAAAATACGTGGCGACTCGCGCTTTCAATGCTAGCCCACAGCGTACGCATACTATCAGCTTCGCGAGGCTTTCTGTAGCCACGTAGGTTAGTTAAATGTTATCGTCTGACATATTCAGTTGAAGCTCACCCTGTTTTACTTGTATATAGCATTGCTCAGTGTTTCTTGTAGTGCATGAATCCCATAACACTGTACGCGGGAGGTCGCGCCGGCTCGCGATGTGCTCTTGTAAAACTGAGCGATCTCAAGTTGTCGATACATTCAAATATGCCTCTATCCTTTGTCAGCAAAGCGCTGTTACTAATCGTGCGAGCGACGTTTCAATCATTCGAGGACGCGTCTGCTCCACGCCTTTCGTGGAGCGAACGCGTTTCACGCCGTCCTTCGCCAGTGTGTTGGTTTCATAGCCAGCGCTGCGCCGCTTGTTTTTGTACGTTTGTTGATAGGTGGCAGCACACTGCAAGCGATTTGCTCGTTGACCGATCTGAGAGCGAAATGTTCTCCGCGCCCAGACGTCTCTGTAATTGTAAACGTGGTGACGCGGAGTGGTCGAAGTTGTTCGGCGGAGGAAATTCTTCAGATTGCTTTCAGCAGCGATGTTGAAAGAAACCATCTTGACGACGAGGATTTTCCACTGGACGCAGAAGACTGTGAAGGCACCGAGAGTGACAGCGACGGTGAACGATCAGCTGCTAACTCACGAGGAGCGAGTTGCACTTCACGTCCCCTCGTGCGTTAATGTTCTTTCACGCTCGTAAGTCACTTTGATTGTATTTAATGTATAATATCCTTGAGCGAGATCAAAATAAAAGCATAGTTCCGCTTGTGCATTGCATGCATGTATTAATTATTGTGGATATTATGGAGCGACGCATGCCGCCAACACGCTCGAGCTCGACCAGAGAAGCGAAATGGTTAGAGAGTTGGAACGTGCAGTCACAGCCACAATCGACGCCTCTCGGCTAACTTCTTCGACGTTGCGAAAAGGATACGTGTGCATTCTTTTCGATATTCGTGTTTCGAGCCTGCAACATGCGAGTGAAGTGAATTGCACAGGGTTAGAGTCTCAGCATGGCTGTGACACAAGCGCTACTGAATGGGAAGTTAAATGCGTGTGTTCCGTTGAAGACGTAACTCCGCGTTCCCGACTGCACAAGTAATGACGACGGCGTATTATGTTTGCAAACCATCATCACGTTAAACGCCCCGTGCAGCAGCGATGGCGCTACTCGCTGACTGCCTACTACTGCGGCAAATCCGTGAGGCAGGCTCGGTACAACGTATCTATAAACGTTGGCTCGGTACGTACTACCTCGGAGTGCCGTTCTTATACGTCAATTTTAGTTCATGCAGTTTTATGTAGCACGCACAGGATTTCGCAAAGCATCGTTATGCACGGTAACGGAGCTGAAATATAACCTTTCACACCACAGCAAATAATTAGGTGGCGAGTACTTAGCACTTTCCATGGTTTGGGAAGGTAGCTTAGTCTCATATCCAATTCAGCACAGCTCATGACTTCATCCGGTGAAAGTGGCACGGGCCGTACGTCCGCACGTACTGTCTGTTCCTAGGCTAACAAACGGGTTGACCCTCCTCCTGGCGCCATCTTGAAAAGCACGGCGCGCCACCTATAGTTCGTGGGCATTGCGAATACGCATGGAGCTAACTACGCGCTCTCTCTTGCGTGCGTGAGAGAGAATAGGGGCTGCAACACTCTCCATTGCACTCCGCTTCTGCTGTTTTTGCGGGAAGGAGGTAAAAACGAGAGTTCGAAGATATTGTGCGATGGGAAAGGGGTTGCGTTTTTGGCGCGAGTGGTTAGTTTTAGCGCATTCTACGACAGGCACTGCGCCGTGTTGCCTATAGGCAGACAGAAATTAGGTGCCTTTTTCCCTTTCCTTAATAACCACAGAAGAAGATTCTACGAGAGCGGCGGATGTTTGATAGGTTGGTGTGGTTTGTTGGGCGTGCCGCGTGAGCCGGCACTCGGCCGCCATGGAAAAATTCTCTTATGTCAACATTAAGGGGGTGTTGCGAGGACATAGCGACATCCCCTTGCACGTGAAATGGCTACACTCAAGCAGTTGCAGGATTACACGACGCTTTCGCGCCATTTCTGTCTCGCTGGTGCGCTCACTGCGGACACAGCCCGGCGCATCGTACCCGTCTGGGTGAGTACTCATCTTTCTTCACACATATGCTCGAGCTGTTAGCGTTCACACTGTTGCATGCTTGCGCTGATATATATGAATGACGGTATTGAGCTGCCAGAATATTCTTTGGACGGCTTTTGAAATAACTATACGAGTATGCGTACGAGTAACTATACGAGTATACGAGTACTTATCTTTGTTGTAATCGTCATCCGTCTGTATAGTCACGCACGTATTGTCGTGCTGGTCGCATTCATTGTGAACTCTCATACAGTTCAGAGGCTTTCGTCGCTCTTGACAGGTGTCACTGAGAAAATCAGTTCGTGTTCCTTGACAAGCTGTGCAATTTTAGCTCTCGCATGGCTTCTTATCTTTCGGCTAGCAACTGTCCTCTGCATTTATGGTCAATGATACAATGCGGCAATCAAAAGAAGCATATTTTTGCTAGCAGTTGAATGATGTTAGGACATCCTTTCATGGTAGGTCGTTATACTTCGCATTTACATTTCTTTGATTACCTTTGGGAAGCGGAAAAGTTTTTCCGCAATCAAAAAGTAATAAAACTGCACTTACGAGCACCGAAGACGTTAGTACCGTTTCATTGGATCAGGCGCTCATAGATACTAGCGGCATCTCTTGTTTTTAGCAGGAAAAATCAGCAATTTGACTTTCTGAATAGCGACGGTCTTTAAAGCGCATTTTGCTGCCTAATTTCTAACAAGTTTTAAAGCCAGCCTCATTCATGCTCGTGAATACACTTGCGTATTTACTGTGCCCCTTCAATGATTTCTGTGGTTTCGGGTCACATTTGCCCATTGGTCTTATGCAGTGCCAAGTCAAGTGTGGACAAATACATCAGTGCATCATGCACCGGCTGTGGTGCCTGTGAAAACTGCTGATCTCGATGAAGGTAAAGTAATGCGTCGTATGTAATTAGACGTTAGCTAGTTGATGGCATTTTTGTTCTCTCATCCATCATTTCATGCGATGCAACAGCGATATATAACCGTGGTTGTATAAAAGTATTGTTGTTTTCGTTGGCAGCTTATTATTTATGTTGGATTGCTCATTGTTAATGTTACTACAGAGAAGTGAAGTGCATACAGCAGTCGTAATTGACCTGCAGCAGCGAATTAATTTTTAATCATGCATTGGCTGCTACCATTCAAATATTCGCCGTGACTGTCATTCACCTGGTATGGAAGAAAATTCGTTTGCGATATTGTGCTGTTGCAATGTTGTGCAATATTGTGCAACCAAATTTTAAGCCAAGTTTGCCTGCCACTTTATTTACTTAACGAATGAATCGTGAGTCTATTGTAAAACTGCTTTCCTTGTACGTGATTCTCATCAAATTGCGACTGCGCTGTGGTTTTTACTTGCAGCCGACATTCGAAACAGAGCTTCACTTTTAAGAAAAACTGGAAGTTTCATGGAGAAGTGCAACAAGGTCAAAGTCATACTCGGTCAGGTGTGCAATGCGCGCATGTATTTCGTGGAGATCGATGAGTATTTCTGAGGAAATCATGCTAAGCTTTTTCTCATAGCTATAGTAAGTTTATGGTTGAAACACTATTAGAAAGCTTCATTAGCAACTTCTGAAAACACTTTCATATTTGTAACTTCTGTGACGCTGTCTACATAAAATTCGTCAAGGTGCATAACAGATTGAAAACGTCCGTTTACAGTTTTTGTGTGATGGGCGAAAACACCAGGTGATCTAAGAACACAACGTCGCATGTATCCTCTGCTTTTCTTTTTTTTTTTTTCGTCAGGATGACATGACAGCAGCCCGCCCATCGCCTGACCGCAGAATTTGGAGGGAGTACTACAACAAGGCGTTCTACTGCGATCAAGTGCAAGGGAATGTGAAACTTTCGGCTGGCACACTGCTAGATAAAGCCCTTATTTGGTGCTTGACGATGTACTATATTAAGGACCTCACATATCCAACTGTGTATTCTCAATACTTCGTCTTGTGCTGAGTATAATGAACCCAGTTGTTTCCCAGGTGTTTTAACGGCAGGAAGCTGCTGAAGACATTGACAAGATCAAAGGTATTCGTTAAGCAGCAGAATATATTTGTCCGAAAAAAACATCGGATGGCACGTTTACCGTTTCCTTCAGCGCTGAGCATTGCTTTTAGCGCTGTTTGTATTTTTTTACAATAAATACTTATTTTTACACGTGAGCAGTACCTGTTTCTCGCATGTACACGCTAGACACAGCAGGTACTGTTGAACTATGAAGCTGGTATGGTCCGTCAAGTCATTCTCAAATGATTCCGCTGAACGGTACATTTATGGGGAACGCGGTGCGTCCATGCTTTAACCACCGCTACTAAGAAAAAAACGATGCGAATTTTTATACGCATGTCTAAACACACTGCATGCTTATAGTTTCCAAGCTCACTGTTAATGGTGAATCTAGGTACCCAAAAAGGGGTAAATGAGCGCAAAAACGCTCATATGTGATGTAATCGGTTCACGTTAAAAAATCCACGTGGTTAAAATTAGGCAGTATTAGCATACGCTACCCAGAGCTTCGTGTGCACAGTTTCTTGTGTTTGTTGCCACTGCACATCTGTCAAAGATTAGACACTTGTGTACGCACGTTACTTTCCGAATACAGTATAGCGTACGTGCCCAGCCATCGCAACGTCTGCGCACACAATTCTAAAACTCTGTTAGCCAACAATCAACCACTACACGGCGTGCCACTTGACGTCAAGGGAGTCCGCATTACCGATACCGCAACCTGACTGCTTTCTTCCTTCTTGTGCATGCCACAAACACACAAAAATAGTAATGAAGACGCTGGATAGGATCAATGGGGGATTAGTGAAGAGACCTTCGTCCTCAAGTGGACATAAGATAGGTTGGTAGTGATAAAAAAATCACAGCATATCCACGGAGTGAATGATGATGAGTGGGCGAAGCTGCGAAGGTTCATCGGTAAACCGTGAATCTTCCGTGAATTCTGCCCAGTACATCATCACCGACGTGAGATCGGGCGCGTTTATACTAAAGGTTCGATTAGTTATGACGACTTGCAGCTCACTTTAATTTTACATGTACGCTGTGAATTTTCATTGTTTAGAAAACCATTGCTTTAGAAAACATCTGGCGTCTTTCGTTAAGCAGCTGGCGTATTTTCGTTTTGCTTTAGAAACATCTGGCGTTCTTTCGTTTTTCTTTTACAAAACATCTGGCGTCTTTCGTTGGTTTATTTCATCAATCAACGGCGTTTTGAACAAAATTTTTATTGTTTAATCACGCACAGGAGAAATCTCACCAGGCACTACCTTGGAGGTAAAGAATGGCTGCTAATGGGAATGAGAGACAGAAGAAGTCGGCTTTTAGCTAACGCTGCGAATTTTTTATTGTTCAACAACGCACAGGAAAAATCTCCCACCGGCACCACCTTGGAGGTCAAAGCGTAAGACTGGTTACGCACGACTACGACGACTACGAGGGACGAACGGGTGCCGCCTTAAGGAGCTTCGCCCCTAAAACAAAATGCTTCCTTGGACAAATACGCGAATCGTTTGCCGTGAAATGTATATATCTAATTTAATGCTCTACTATTAGTAACCGCATGCTGTCGAAATCAAATGCAGGCAGTAGAGCTTCCACGAGGTGTTCTAGATTTCGCAATACCATTCACTCTTTTCTCCTAAATCCGCGGCAGGCAATGTCTAAGTCTGGAAAACAATATTTGCATAATTAAATTACCGTCCTCTGGAACGTACATATGTGCCAGCGCGAAGTGCGCACGCCTGTGGGTGTACCTCGTAATAACATCGCCGCATTGGCTAAAAAAGTCCAGAATTCGTTAAACACCCTCATGTTCGACAAATGGCCACTCTACGTTAACTTTCTTACGATAATATGTCATAAATTAGCAGTTTCAGTTCCTCGCAACGACTGCCACACTGAGGTGCAACCGCTTTGTATGTGCGCAATAAAAAAATCCGCGCAAACTCTGCAACACTAGAACCTATTACTCGATGGTGTCAAATTCATTTCCCATTAATGCACCACTCTACTATGTTCTGGATTTCTGCTGTACGCAACGCCTCTCAGTAATCCGCACATAAAAAATTAAGTGCGTGTATACGTAAAACACTCCAGAAGGCTATCCCATGCACTCTAGCACAACAAACTAACATTCCCCAGTCGCGTGCGCTTGCAATTGCAGCTGTGTGGTTGTAGCTCGTAAATGTTTGCGTGTTCAGCCGTATTAATCACGGCGAGATTTGTCAAACATTGATCAAAAGGTGAGACTTGTACACAGTTAGGCACTGCATGCCCATGAAAGTGCCGTTCGCACCAATACTATACTTAGTACATTGCATGGACTCGGGCTTCCAGAAAATGTTTAAGTAAACTTATGTGAAAAATATAGCATCATCCAGTGTCATTTGAGCGCGATCTCAGCTTTAAGACGAGTATGAGGTGATTTAAATAGCGCGGCGGGATATCAGCGTGAATCTAGAAGTTCTCAAAAATATAGCCACAGATGGAAACGTAACAGAACGCCACAAATATTTCTGCGATAAGTGCAGCCGCATGTAAGATCCAGTCCATGTTAGCATCATATTCCTGCCTGCGCACTGCCAACACCACCTACACTGTTGGCACTACGCGCCTGAGAACGGCAAACGGCGAGCCGCGTCTCCAGCGTGCAAAGCCCAATTCACGAGTCACGTACGCCGCGGCGTCCAACATAAACGGCATTTCCTCCGGGGCGCAGTACGGCGAGCGACCGCGTAGCTGCATGCATTCAGCGCCAGCTCCTCGCTTCCATGGTCGACGCAAGTGTCGGCCACATTTTTCATTGAAGCTAAAATAATGTCTACTGGTTATAGTGTCATTCATTTGAGGGGAAGCGACGTGTACTATCCAACGTTTAGAGCCAAGAGGAGTTCCTTTACAAGTGAAGTTCATCTGCAGTGCGTGCACGGCGCACCGCACCTGCTCGGGCGTGTTCGAATATTGTATATATGGCTGACAATACCACGATTGTCAGCGCATGTTCATTTCAGTGTGTAATTATTGCGGGGAGAGGGTCGAGCCAACGACGGTAACAGGTAAAACATTCTGGCATATGAGCTTGAGCGGTTTGTTCTGAAGCACGGTCGACTACGGCTTCAAAATAAACTAAATAGGCTTAGTGACGATATCGGCTACCGGCCTGGTAACCATCGGCGGTGAAGCGGCCAGCGACGTTACTGAGAACACGGTGATTCTCCGTCGGCAATCGGCTACGTCGGTGTGCGGTTGCCGTGGATGGATTCCGAGCACACGTTCCACAGCAAGCTTGCCCATACCCGCGCACGCGAACTGTCCCACCGTGACGGGCAATCGGCATCTAATTTTGGGGATGGCATCCGGCAGCTTGATTCTCTCCTCACCTTTAATGAGATCTGCAAACATTATCAATTGGCCAGGCGTAGCTTTCCACTCCCGCACCCGCAACTCTCGAGGACCCAGTCAGTCACATTAAGAATGCTGCAAACGGGTACTTACCCGTCGCCTTTAGTGTACAGCAAATTTATTGACAGCATAAAGCCGCACTGCCCTCATTGCGACGAGAGGCGATGCACGTTAGCCCACATGCTCTGGCAATGCACGGCGCTGCGCGATTGCGAGAATCTCAGCACAGAGGACGCCTGGAGGACGGCACTCACCAGCTCGGACCGGGAGGTCCAAATCCGGGCTGTCCAGAGGGCCCGCTATTTGGCGGAGGGGCTCGCTCTTCCTGTCCCCACGTGGGTGCGGCCCGCAGCCGACCCTCCCTCTTGAGGGGAATCGGCTCCTCAGGACAATTTATAAATAAAGTTCATTGACTGACTGACTGACTGGGATGTCTTGGAACACGGAGAATGACAGCTTCTGTTTCCATCCTATGAGCATCTTGCACTTTATTTCGCAGCATGAAGTGACCAAGCGTTTTGCTCTACAAGCTGTGGCAAGGTTTTATGACCCGTTAGGTCTCATGTCTCCCTTTCTTGTGACGCCAAAATTCTTTAAATGTCACTGAGGCGCCAGTGCCAAATGTATGCGGAACAGTTTTATCTTCTTTACTAAGCACGCAAATTCGCTTGAAGCATGCTCCCAGCAATAACTTGAGTGACGCCGTATATAGTTTCACGAATGTCATTTGAAAAATGTCTCCTTGCGTATCAGTGAACGCTACATGCTTAATAACGACCTCCACTGCACTAATACGCCAGAGCGTGTAGCGACACATTGGTGCATATAAACCCCCGTACTTTTATCACTGTGGCCGCGGCGTGACGTGGTGTAGTGGTTAGCGTACGCGCTTGCTGATCGAGTGTTCGCGAGTTCGAATCCGCGTGTGTTCATTGTGAATTTTTCTGTGGTTTGCTTCTGATTGTAATATGTGTGTATGGACTACGTATGTCATAAAACATGTGTGTAAGTCTTCAAATACCCCTTAAAAGGTGACCTTAAAAGGTGACCTAAAATCTTATTTTTTTTTTTTCGCCGCTTCGTACACCGCCTATAGCTAGTACGCGCCGCAGCTGGGACGCACCGTAGGTAGGACTCCCCGTAGCCAGGACATCTGGTCACGTGGAACGAGGAGATGTCTATAGGCGGCCTTCAACTAGCCGGGATTCGAGACGAAAAATCTCCGGCCTATATTGAGTCCCGCCTATGAGATGAGCCGCTGAGAAAGCTATTACGCCGAGCGACGGCTACGGGTGGCACCGCCTACAGGTTGTGCCGGCTAAACAGACAGTCTATAGGCGTTAGATTTTTCGTCTCGTTTCCGGGCTATAGACTGCCACTTTAAGCAGGACTTGATTAAGAGTGTAAGAAGCACTTTATGTCTCGGCCCTTCGAATGGTGTTGATGACAATGCGGATTAAAAGGTAAGAAAACTACATCACCTTGCTCCCACCAACCCCAAAATTTCGTAGAAGCACCCGCCGTGGCAGCTTAACAAGTAGGGTGTCGCGCTGCTAAGCTCGAGGCCGCGGGTTCGATTGCCGGCCACGGCGGCCACATTTCGATGGGGGCGAAATGCAAAGTACACCCGCGCACCAAGATTTAGGTGCACGTTAACGATCCCCAGGGTAGTCGAAATTTCCAAAGCCCCCCCCCCCCCTCCCCAATACGTCGTCTCTCATAATCATATCGTAGTGTTGGTACCTAAGACCCCAACATTTATTAATAAAATTTCGGAGAAATCAAGTGAATTCTCCGCCATATCCCCAGTGCCTTACCGCAAAGCTCACGAATTTGCGTACAGTGTGAAGCACATCACATAGCGTATGACTTCTTTTTCAGCAGTAGCAAGTTTTAGTACTACGTCAGCAAAGGCATTGTGTACGTTAGAAGGCTGCGTTTCGCTTAGTGCTCATGAGCAGAAGTTCTGCGCACGCGCTCTATGCGAAACGTGGCGTTCTTACGTACGCAATGCCGTTACGGACACTACGAACGCAGTTTTCATCCAGCATGCGAATTCGTTTTACGCATGCGTTCAAGCAACAAGGAATGAGCCTTACATACTGACCTAGAAACGCGCCGCGTGATTATTTTTCCTTTTTCGTGCACCAGTGAACGAACATATACTAAGAAAAGCTACCACGAACGCGCCGAATATTACGGGCTGCTTGTAACAGCGCTTATCAGAGCGACTAACCTCTCCACACATTACGCTAAACGTCCGAGAATGTTTGGGAATTCCGGCGCATCGTCCGAAACACCGCGCTACCCCGCGGATCTCATGCGTTGCACGCTCAGGTCGTGATATGTACCTGGTAACCTATTCTAACACCGTGACCTGGTGTGTGGGAGTCGACAGACAAGCGTGCGACCCACATGGTACAAACACGAGTGTAGATGTGTCCAGCGCGGCGCACTATAGCCACGGGTATATACGGAAAGGAAACGAGACAAAAAAAAAAAAAAAAGCAGTGCCTGACCGCGCGCGGCAACCACCACCTGGATAATGCATCAGCGTCGTTTCCACTGCAGCGAGTGCACGCGGTCAGCCACCGGAGCGAAGCCGAGCGTGTACGACAGCGAGAGAGCATTGATCTCTGCCATGCCACCCCGTACACCCCTCGCCATACATTCTTTTTTTCCTGGACGTGAGCAGAAGGACGAGCCAGCGTCGACGACGGAAGATGCGGAAACAAGCAGGTCACGCAAACAAGGACGCGTTCTCTCGACGCGACCTCCCTTCTTCAGGGCGAGTAAACAAGTTGCTTTCTTGTTCGTCCATTTCTTTCCCCCTGTATGCGAGCGCCAGGGAAGCGCGGCTCTGGGTGGTGCAGGGTTTCTCCGTCGGACACGCACGACAAGCGCAGATCAGGCAACGCGCGTGTTTGCTGCAGCGCAGGCTCAACTATACAAGACGGAAGCGGTGCGGCGAAAGAACGGCGGTGAAACGGGTCCCGTACGAAAGTACAGAAGAATAAAAAGACACCGGTGTTACAAACACGGCGAGGTGGAGAGCACAAGGAAAAATTATAAAACGGCACACCCTTTCAACCGTTTTGCATATGCAGATTCGTGTTTGCTAGCGCAAAACAGTGACACAGACGATCAAAAGGACAAACATTATATATAGTCGGATAGAACTTAAGAAGTCCGGATAGGCCCCGCCCTGACGGCCGAAGCGCGGCAGCCGATCGCCTCCGCGGCTAAAGAAATAGTCCCGCTCATGCACTCGGCAATGTTCTCCGAAGGCGGTATCACCGACAGTCCAGCTCATGACGGCAGTCCGGAGCGCGTACCCATTGGTGCTGGCTCGTGTGCCTCCGCCTTTGAGGAGGAAATGCCGCGGACTTGTTAAATTGAATCCCACTCATAGAGTTTCACCCTTTAAAACTACCTTAACTGGTGTCTCTTACTCTTGTTAAACACACACACACACACACACACACACACACACTATATATATATATATATATATATATATATATATATATATATATATATATATATATATATATATATATATATATATATATTGCGCTGGTAAGCATGTACCACCATAGACACCAGGATAGTCCAGCCCTATTTAAATACACGGAATTTCGGCATTACGTAGATGAACCCTAGAAAGTGCAACCTTTCTGCACCTATAGAGCCTGCTCACATGGTTTTGCAGTGCCTCCGGCATCGGTCCATAAATGACCAAATGACAATGTTATGTAATGACGTCATTATGTGACTTCACAATGACGTTGCACACTTTGGCGATGTGTGCCGTCACGATGATGTCATCGCGTCATGATTTTTTGCATCACTTCGCGATAACGCCGACGACGGTCCCTTTTCGCGTTTGATAAGGCATCTGAGGCTTTTGCCTAAACAACATAGACGCGTCAAGAGCTTCGTGCCAAGGTCGAAACGAGCGGTGGTGGAGACCGGCAATCAATCGTCAAACAAGCTACCGGGTCCGAGAAGGAAGCCCCGCCAGCGGCTCGAGCTTCCCGGAGCACAAACCCTGAGGCACATCCGTCGGCCACGATCGCACTCGGGCTCGCTGCCAGCTATACCGAAAGAAAGCGAAGCCACGGCGCGCCGAGAGAGTGAGGGAGGAGGTGAAATACATCTCGACGCTGCAGCACGCAATGTGATCCCGGGGGTATACACATGCGGGGAACCCTGCGAGTGAGTCACGGCGAGGCTATAATAAAATACACACGAGAACGAGGCGCATCGAGGGACGCAGAACTGGCGGACAGAGAGAGAACGTTGTGGCGAAGAATAAAGGAACAGGAGGTGAGTGGTAGCCAGGTGAGCGCAGAGAGCGGCACGAAGGTCAGTGTCGAGGACGAAAATAGGACCAGTCACGCAAGAAGCCGAACTCCCCGCAGGGAACACGGTCTCGCCTCGAACCATCGGCCATACGCGCAGAATCTCGAGGCGACTTTGCGATTCGAGCAGGGAACGCAGACCCCAGCTTCACCAGTCCCCTACAAGTGATCTCCCTCTCTCTCTCTCTCTATTTATATATATATATATATATATATATATATATATATATATATATATATATATATATATATATATATATATCACTTGCTACTCTTTCTCCTGACTTCCGTTAACTCTCTCTTGGAGATCATGGAGTGTCGTGGGAGGCGAGACTCTCCAGTCAATAAGTCTTTTTAAAGAGTTATGTACAACGCAGCAGGGGACTCTGAGGGGGGCGCACGGTGGACAGAGCGGTATGCCGCTTTCGCTCTAACAGACGGGGCTTGCACGTAAAGCGCGCCAACTTGAAGGTCATGAGGTGAAACAAGCCGACGAAATTAACATGGCCCAAGTTATTTCCAGGTTGAGAAAGTAACACTGATCGAACCCACGTTCACACAACGAACACAATTCCTTCACAATTCCTTCACACAATTGCTTCACAACGAACACAATTCCTTCTCCCGCTTCGATATAGTTCAGAACGTGAACCCTAAAAGTAATGGAATTAGGGTTTCCAGAAAGGTTAGAATAATGGGATGTTCAGAGCTAAAAGAGAGAACTGTGATGCGGAAGGCAGGCTAGTAAACAGGATAATAATCCGCAGTGATAAACGATAACTGTAATGCTTAGCAGACCACTTTCCTGTGAGTGGACAGCGTTCGAATGCCACATGCAAAGGGAACACAGAGAAAATGCGAACACCACACTAAAAGACAAATTTCGGATCGTTTTATTGGTAGCTTTATGTAAAACGCAAAGCTGCGGGTAAAATAAGAAACCACTTAGACGACCGTTAGACGAAAAAATAAAGAGCAAGGTAGCCTTAAGAAAAATAAATGTAGGGCGAAGTTAGGGTACGAGCCTCTCGTGTCCCGTATTCTCGGCATCGAAGAGGTGCACTGTTCAGTCGTGCCATATTGACTACATGCTGGACAAATGGGCTGATGTGAAAGTAATCGGCTAAAAGGGATCCACCATCGTCTCCATGGCGACGAGCTCGCCGCTCATCTATACGCTATGGACGACGCCTTTGTTTCTTTCTCCGTCCGAGTGAAAAAGAAAGTGCAGTGTCTGGGTGAGATGCATGGTTTGAAAGCAAAGGGCACTGCGGAATCTAGACAATGTCCTTGCGAAAAAAAAAAAGAAAAAGAAGAAGACGTCCACTGTCAGGGAGCAAAGCGACGACGGTGGCGTGTCTTCTTCCGCTACAAATATAGCGTCTTCAGCCGCGGCCAAAGCTACGTAATAAGCACAGCTTTTGAAGCTCTCGCAGATGTTAAGCAAGCAGGTGCCCTCATGCTCATACATGTATGTTGTATTGCTGGTGAACGCAGACAGACGACCATACATCATATTGGTTAAATAGCCGATATTGTACGAGTTTCCCCTTTGGCTGACAAAGAAAGAAAATTTAAACGGGTGGTGGATGCTACCAACGTTTCTTTCTTTAACACAAATGCAATAGATGGTTTACTTGTTGTTTTCCGCTTGAAGCGGGACTATCCTTGCTATGAACCATTTGCCTACAAGAGCGTGAAAAGAATAGCAGGGATCACGGACGATGCAGACCTCTCCTACACAAAGATTTAATAAAAATAGCGAACAATTAAACATTAAATTCTAGAGTTTTACGTGCCAGAACCACGGTACACACGGCCGCAGTACCCGGAGTTATCTGCTGCCAGCGCGGTTCTTTTCCGTGCATCCAAATTTAAGTGCACGGGCGTTCTTCGCTTTTCGCCCCCTTCGAAGAGAGGCCGCCGTGGCCACTTACTTCTAAGCTCGCGTCCAAGAGCTTAACAGCGAGGCAGCGTTGCCCCTAAGCTACACCATAACAAGAACGGTCTTTTTTTTATATATATACAAGACAAGGATGTGCTGTGCAAATTAATAAAGATCCTAAGTTTACAAAGCGCACAAGGCGCCAGCTACATTAATAATTAAGAACGGAAGTCAATTAACAGCGCAACCAGACCACGCAAGGCGCCCGGTGATGTGACATTCGTGTAAAGCCCACGAAATTACCGGGCGCTTATCATGGGGCACAAGACAACGCGTCAGATCGCGAAGACACTCGCGCGAAGAACAGCCGCGCTATACATACACGAGTCAGAGACAGCGTTTTAATCAAGTCTGCGCCCCAAATTCGCTTATCTCTGAGACTGTCCTGCACAGCGCGTTGAAAAGGAAGCCTCCGATTCATTTCGAGGGCATTACGCGAATACAGCAGGGCCGGGTTGAAGGCTTAATGGAACGACGTCCACGCGTACGAATGCGCTCGCATTAGAGCTTAATTCTCACAAAAACAAGCTAGGAAAAAAAGCTCCTCACTTTTTTTTTTTCAAAGCTCCTTTCGCGAAGGCGGAAGCTCTAGTTAAATTGTCAATTTTTTTTTTCGGTGGTGCCTGAGGTGGACAAGTAAATGATTACGACATTGATGGCGTTGATTTATGTCAATGGGTGTGTGCGGATATTCGAATAGAAATCGATTACGTCGATTGTTGCGAATAAATTTTTTTCGTCCATTCGAATGCGGAGGAGTATATACCGGGATATTACGATAAGCGAACAAAGTTCTTAACGGTGTTGCGGGTGTACTGTTTCGCTTTTACCTGTGACACCTCTTTTACGTGTATTTTTTTTTTCTATATCGAAAAAATCGACGTCTACTTGAATATTTCAGCGCTTCATGTGGAGTGTTGTTCGTTTCTATGTTTCGTCTTCGTTTTTACCGCACTGTTTCCGGATACAAAGATATCTCAAACTCGTTTTTTTTTTTTTTTTCAAAATACGCGATGGGCTCAATTTGAAAAGTTCCCTATTCAAACTGCTCTCTATAGACACTCGAAATTTAAAGGCCGATCATGTATTTGTTGCCAGTAAGATGGCAAAGTGAAATAAATAAATAAATAAATAAATAAATAAATAAATAAATAAATAAATAATAAATAAATAAATAAATAAATAAATGGAGACCAGTCGAGTCGCGGCACTTAACGACAGCGCAGTGAGATGTGCCCGTGCTGCATGTAGAGTGCACAGCACTGCTTACACGACGCAGTTATCTTATTTCATAGTTCTACTTCAGAGCTGTATGGATGTGCCAGATATAGAAACTAAAAAAAATGAAAAAAAGATAAGGTTGTCAAAAGCAGACAGTGGTAAACCAAGGAGAACAACTTCCATCCCAACTAAAGTTCTATATGTAATGGATGGATGGATGGATGGATGCTATGAGCGTCCCCTTTACAACGGGGCGGTGACATGTCTGCCACCATGTTCCAGCAGGATAGCGCCCTCTGCGCTCACAAAAACAAAACAAACCAGCGAAGAAGAAAAAATCGTGCCCCCCCCCCCCCCCCCCCCCGGTGTTTTTATCACTGGGTTACTCACTAAAGTCTCCCTGAATTATTGGTTATACGCCTGTCCAGAAATCTTAATTGGTGTTTGCGGCCCGTGTGTTCCCTTCTTCACTTTTAGTGGACCAGTGGTTAGTAGTGGGGCTTGCCTGATTTCTGTGGCACATAAGAGTTTTTGCGCTCATAGGACGGAGGAATTTTGCTTTCTCCTAGCCATAAGCGGCATGAGGCCCGTGTACTAAGATTTAGGTGCACGTTAATAACCCCAGGTGGTCGAAATTCTCCAAGCCCTCTACTGCGGCGTCCCTCATAATCATAGCGTGGTTTTGGGACGTTAAACCCCAACCATTATTATTAGCCGTACACGACTTCGCTGTAAAGAAAAAAACAACGCCAAAGAACTAGATTTTAGCTTTTCGTACGTACTCCACGAACACGAGGGTGACTAACGCTGCGCTTCATTTCATATCCCTTTCATTCGTACACGAACACGCATAGTGACAGTGGACAAGAACTCGCATACGTCTATACTATACATTCCTCTCGTATTCGACAACGCATCAAGTATCAGAGAATCTCCTTTCTCCCGCAGAAGACGACCCGAAAACTCCCGCCCTTCCAAACTCTGCAAACACTCGCGGAGGCACGCGCTTCCCGATCCAGAAAAGTACAACGCCGCGTGCTCGCTGATTGAGCCTCCCGTGCTGTATATAGTGCATGCGTCGTCGTCCTCGAGGGAACGGCGACGAAATTTCAGAGCGCTTCCCCCACTGCACAGTACGGATGACGGTTTTTCCTCGGCAAGAGTTCCCCCGTTTCCCGTCTCCCTGCCCCGTCCCGTTACAACCACGCACCCTCAGTGCCAGACTCGCGCGAAGCCGGCCTGCTCTTTACTCCACAACCGGAAGCGAAGCGATCGAGCAGCGGCGGCGGCGCTCGCTCTCTCGCGAAGCACGTTTGACCCAGTTCGAGGAAGGCCGCGACACACATACACGCACCGCATACACGCTCGCTTTCAGCATCGGCGTTCCAAACGCGAGCCTCAAAATCGCATCAGAAGCCCAGTGCATCACGGCTATCAGCGCGAACTCCCGAGACCCGTCTCTTTCGTCCCCTCCCCCCCTCTTCCTTCTCATACAGTAGAATTTGCCCAAGCAGTGAGCGGCTGTCCTCGTGCACCATCTCCCCACGCCTGATAGGCGCGCGATAGAGACGTTGAGCGACGGCGCGTGCAAGAACGGTTCGCGAACTCATCTCCTCCGCCCAAGATATACGGCGTGCGCAAAAGGACGCGAAGGCGGTGCCGGAATTTGCAATGCGATGACGCAAAAGAGCGCTGCCACTCCTTCCCCATCCCGGTGCCTGCTCGCTCGGCACAAATACTTCACGCTCCCTCCTCGGCCGCCTTCCCTCGACTCGAGGGAAGTAGCGACAAGCAAGATCGGAAGGCGCCGATCTCATCCTGATTGTAACCTAAACGTGATCGCACCTCCCGATCTGAGCGGCTGTGTCTGGCGCAACCTTGACTGCTGACCCGAACGTATACCGGGATCGAATCCCTGTTGCGGCGGCTGCATTTCGATGGAGGCAAAATTCTAGAGGCCCGTCTACTTAGATTTAGGGGCACGTTATAGAACTCCGGGTGGACGAAATTACCGGAGCCCTCCACTACGTCGTCCCTTATAATCATATCGTGGTTTTTGGACATAAAACCCCAACAATCATTATTGATTGGCGGAACCTTCCGCGCGTAGGAACGCGACGGAGTGCGCCGTGCCCGCATCGCAAGGGACCAAATTTCGATTAACGTCCTCGAAGCCCTCTGAGATTGTCTCGTACGTCGCCAGAAGCAAAACTTTTTTCCAGTCAAGTCAGGTCGGTCCGTGCGTCCGATGTACACCAAAATTTGCATGGGAGGGTAAGAGGATTTGACGAACATAACTGTCGGGTCATGGCGTGAATAACGTAAAAATCCTGTCGCGTACCGTCATCAAACCCTTACCTCCAGACACGTGTGGCACATACCAGTTTACCACGGGCCGCAGTGTACGGGTATGCGCTACAGGTGATTGACAGTTTATGTTTACCCAGGAACGGTGAGAACAGACATTGGTAATTTAAAAGCGAGGGCCTTAAGAAAAAACGACATCGGCAGTACTGGCTCGACGAATGCAAAGAATAAAAAGCAGGAACCCAGCAGGAATCGAACCCAGGCATTCTGCGCAACAGTCAAGCTTTCTGCGAAGAGCCACGGCAGGTACTGAAACTGCTTTGGAAAAACACCCTGTGCAGGCGTAATGTCGGTGCAACGTCAATTGTGGTGGCAGTGCTGGTTATCTAATTTATAACAAAGCAATAAACATTACATATGTATTCCTATGATATAGGCGTCATGTCGGGTTACCGTCAACTGTGGTTTCACTATTGGCTCTGCTCTTATAGCAGTCTAATAAATATTACATTTTCATCCCTATGATTCAGCAAGCTATATTCAAGCGTTGGCCGACCCCGTAGGAACACGCTAACGAAAGTTACGTATGATATTCACATCATCGCACCGTAAAGTGCACTTCGTTTCAATAATACTGATGTCTGTGCTCTAACGTGAGTGCTGACGTTACGTCAGACTATAAGTTACTCTTTAAACGTCAGTGTAGTCGACATGCCTGGTAAACCCAAGATGTGCACACAACTACTACACTTACAAAAACACGTCGATCCACCTCGTAACGCTTGGCTCAAGGCCAAGAAATGCAGCATAGGCAACTTCTCGCTGACTGCTTCGCATGAAACCGATTCCCACAAGGTCGTGGGATCTGCCGATCTTTCTTTTTCATTGGAATGACATCCAGAGATGAAGAGAGCATTGTATAAACGTGTGGCGACACACTGCGCACAAACCGGCGCAGGCACCGCCTCGTCATTAGCCAGCCCGGTGTGACATGGCCGTATGCTGCACCACGCCTCCGATAAGGGACAGCGCCACCGCAGCGTCACCGGAGGCTTACGTCACCGACGGCGGTTATAAACCCGAGCTGCTAAGCTCGGAAGTTATCATTCCTTCGCCACCCGACTAAGCGCAGCGTCGGAATGCTCGCCCCGCTGCTGCTACTACGATAATAAACAGTCGTTATGTTTTACGTTTGGATGCGTCCTTCCATCGACACGGCATCCCACATCTGGTGACCCGGAAACCGAACAAACCGCACCGCTATGGCCGACCCGGAAGCCCTTGCCGCTCTTCGCCAGCAAGTGGAAGAACTTCAGCGTCAACTGCAGGCCCTGCAGCAGCAACATCCCGGCAACGTCTCCGCACCCCTAGCCGTACCTGCCGGCGCCAATGAGGATGTCAGAGCCCCTGCAGAAGCCATCCCGCACGCTGCCTCATACGACACCTGGCGTGTCGCCGTCAAGCTTCCACCGTTTTGGGCGGACTCGCCCGAGGTCTGGTTCGCCCAGGTCGAGGCCCAGTTCTCCCTGGCGCGCATCACGCAAGACCGGACCCGCTACAATTACGTCGTCGCCCACCTGGACGCACGTTATGCCAGCGAGGTCCGGGATATCCTGGCCAATCCACCAACGGCCAACCTATATGAACACCTGAAGACCGCACTCATCCGCCGCCTGTCGCTCTCGGAAGAACAAAGGGTACGACAACTTCAGTCCGCAAAGCTTGCCGAGCGCAAACCATCGCAGCTCCTGCGGCACATGCGTGCGCTCGCGGGCAACATGCAAGTCCAGGATTCCTTCCTGCGAGCGCTTTGGCTCCAACGACTCCCGCCGCACGTCCAGGCGATTCTGCGGGCTCAGGTTCGGCTACCTCTCGACGAACTTGCGGAGATTGCTGATCGCGTCGTCGAGGTCTCCTTGCCGCAGCTGTCACCCACCATCCAGGCTGTCGCCGCACCGCTGAACACCGCGGAGCTTGCACGCCGTATCGACGACATCGATCGACAGCTCACCTCCCTTCAACAACGCCTTGGTGAACGTCTTCCGATGCCCCAGCGCCGCCACCCGCAAAACCGCGACCTTAACACCACTTCGTCGCGGCAACCCGATAACGGCCCGTGTTACTACCACCGACGTTTCGGGGACAGAGCCCGGCAATGTCGACCACCGTGTTCCGCTGGCCATGCGGAAAACGCCAACGGCAGCTCGTAGAGACGGCCGCAAGCTGCCAATCCGGAGGCCGTCGCATTTTCGTCACCGACCAAATCACGAAGCAGCGGTTCCTTGTCGACAGCGGTCCGGACATTTGCTGCTACCCGCGATCCCATCTTCAAGGTCCTCGTCCGCCTACGTCTTTCAAGCTCAGCGCGGCAAATCGCTCCACAATCAAGACGTACGGCTCGCTCCGCCTGCACATCCAGCTCAGGAACTTGCGCCGTCACCTTTGCTGGAATTTTGTCATCGCCGACGTCGCCGAGCCAATCATCGGCTCAGACTTTCTGGCCCACTACAACCTCCTTCCGGACTGCCGCAATGACCTCCTCATCGACGCGACAACGGGACATTCCACACCAGGCCAGCGAACGACCGCCCAACAGCCAAGCATCAAGGTACTCAGTGTTGACAACCATTCGCCGTACCACGCCATCCTCGCCGAATTTCCCGGATTGACGCGCCCCAGCGGACTGCCACGCAAAGTGCAGCACACCACCGTGCACTACATCCGGACCACTTCAGGCCCCCCAGTTTTCTGCCGCGCCCGTCGCCTTGCCCCGGACCGCATGCGCATAGCCAAAGCAGAGTTCGAGGCCATGCTCCGCGAAGGAATCGCCCGCCGCTCTGACGCTCCATGGGCCTCGCCACTTCACCTCGTTCCCAAGAAGACCGAAGGCTGGCGGCCCTGTGGGGACTACCGTGCCCTCAACGCGCGCACCATCCCGGACCGGTACCCCGTCCACCACATACAGGACTTCGCCCATCGCATTCATGGCTGCCACGTGTTCTCCGTGCTAGACTTGGTGAAGGCCTACACACAGATACCCGTCAATCCGGATAACGTCCCGAAAACGGCAATCATCACTCCCTTTGGCTTGTTCGAGTTTCCCTTCATGAGCTTCGGCCTGAGGAACGCTGGACAAACCTTTCAGCGCTTCATCGACGAAGTCGTCCGCGGCCTCGACTTCTGCTTCGTTTACCTTGACGACATACTGGTATTCTCCCGCGACGCCGAAGAGCACCACAGGCACCTTCGTCTGCTGTTCCAACGCCTCGATGACCACGCTCTACTCGTCAATATCCAAAAAAGCACGCTAGGCGCTTCCGGCGTCCGCTTCCTCGGCCACGAAGTTTCATCTGAGGGAACTCGGCCCTTGCCTCAACGCATCTCGGACTTGCAAAATTACCCTCAACCCGCCACCGCTAAAGACCTTCGCCGTTTCCTCGGCATGCTGAACTTCTACAGGCGTTTCTTGCCACACGCAGCCGACTACCAGGCTCCCCTCCATGATGCTTTGGCTGGTCTACGAGGAAACCAACCCGTCACGTGGACACCGACGTTAACGAAAACGTTCGAAGAATGCAAAGCCGCCCTCTGCACCGCCACGCTTCTCACCCATCCCGTGCCAGACGCTCCCTTGGGACTCTTCACGGACGCATCTGGTTTCGCCATCGGCGCCGCCCTCATGCAACGCGTGGACAACACCTGGCATCCCTTGGCGTTCTTCTCCAAGAAACTCGCACCTCGGAAAACGGCCCCTTCAACCGCCAGTTCCGCTGACGAAACCACGACAACCGCCCCGACAACTTTGCCAGCCTACTACAGGGAACTTCTGGCGATATACGAAGCAGTGCAACACTTTCGCCATATTCTCGAAGCACAGAACTGCACCATCTATACCGACCACAAGCCTCTTACCTACGCCTTCTCTCAACGTCGCGACAAACTCCCGCCTGTACAGCAGAACCAACTCTCGTTCATCGCACAGTTCACCACCGACATCCAACATGTCAGCGGGAAAGACAACGTGGTCGCCGATGCGCTTTCACGTGTAGCAGCCATCAGCTCTGTGCAGATAACAGCGGACGTCCTCGCCGAGGCCCAGACTACAGACCCCGAACTGCAGGAACTTCTCAAGGGCACGTCCTCACTACAGCTGCAACAAGTCCCCATTCCAGGGTCGACAACCACAATCTGTTGCGACATGTCGACAGGACGAAGCAGGCCCTACGTGCCCCTGGCCCATCGCCGTGCTCTTTTCAACCAGCTCCACAACCTCAGCCATCCCGGCATACGCGCCTCTACACGCCTCGTGGCTGACCGCTATGTCTGGCCCTCCATGCAGCGGGATTGTCGTACCTGGGCGCGCTCCTGCATTCAATGCCAACGCGCTAAAGTCACCAGGCACGTCACGTCACCACTCGGAACATTCCCTCAGCCCTCTGGTCGGTTTGAGCACGTCCACCTCGACATCATAGGACCCTTCCCCCTGGCTGGACCCTACCGCTACTGCCTCACCGCCATCGACCGGTACACTCGATGGCCCGAGGCATGGCCCCTCGAGGGAATCGCCGCGGAAGACGTTGCCTCAGCCTTCTTCACCGGCTGGATTGCTCGTTTCGGCGCCCCCCGCCGCGTAACCACCGACCAAGGACGGCAGTTCGAGTCGCATCTTTTCAGGTTCCTCGGGCTGACCATCGGTTTTGAACGCTTAAGGACCACCAGTTACCACCCCTGCGCCAACGGAATGATCGAGCGTTTCCACCGACAGTTCAAAGCAGCCATTATGTGCCACCCGGACTCAACCTGGCTCGAGGCCATCCCAGCCGTCATCCTTGGTCTTCGCGCCACCTTCAAGCCGGACATCCACGCTACACCAGCAGAGCTCGTCTACGGGGAACCACTCCGCCTCCCAGGTGAATTTCTCGCTGCACTGCCATCCAGTACTACGACGTCAGATCCCACCGACTTCGTCGCCCGGCTCCGACGCACCATCGCCGCCTTACGCCCGTCACCTGCAGCCCACCACAGCAAGCCTACACCGTTCGTGTTCAAGGAGCTAGCATCGTGCACGCACGCTTTCCTCCGCGACGACACCGTCCGCAGGCCTTTTCAGCCACCCTACAGCGGACCCTACCTGGTCGTCAATCGCGACGACAAAAACTTCACTCTGCGCCTGAACGGGAACGACGTCCGCGTCTCAATTGACCGGCTCAAGCCCGCATACATCGCTGCGAACGAACCGGGCAGCACCACTCCATCCACAGGCATCTACCCACAGACGCCGACGTCACAGCCCACTCCTTTCACAACACGCTCTGGACGTCTGGTACGCCTCCCAGATTTTTACAGACCCTGAGGGCTCTGCACTCCGCGGGGGGGTGATGTGGCGACACACTGCGCACAAACCGGCGCAGGCACCGCCTCGTCATTAGCCAGCCCGGCGTGACGTGGCCGTATGCTGCACCACGCCTCCGATAAGGGACAGGGCCACCGCAGCGTCACCGGAGGCTTACGTCACCGACGGCTGTTATAAACCCGAGCTGCTAAGCTCGGAAGTTATCATTCCTTCGCCACCCGACTGAACGCAGCGTCGCTATGCTCGCCCCGCTGCTACTGCTACGTTAATAAACAGTCGTTATGTTTTATGTTGGGATGCGTCCTTCCATCGACACGGCATCCCACAAACGTCCTGCTTCATACGGTATACGCGTATACGCATGTTACTAAAAATTCCGGCTGCGTACGCGTATAACATGAGCCCAAATTGCTAAAAGAAACGCGTCCAACCGGAAGAAACTAAAAAAGAAAGTACAGCCTTCAAGCTTTTTTCGCGAAGGATGCGGCGCGGAGGAGGAGAGAGCAATTAAAGAGGGAAGGACGAGCACAATCTCGCGACCAGCGGCCAACAACGCGCGTATTTTTAAATGACGCTCCACATTCCGTCGCTCCCTCCCATTTCGCCGCTGCTTGTCGCAGTGTGCCGCACATACTCTCCGAAGCTCTCGCGGGGCAACAAAGATCGTCTCCGGAGATTTCCGCCGGTTTTACGTCTTTAAAAACGTTTTGCCCCTTCGCGTAAGCCTCGACGAGCAAATACGGCAGTCATGCGCTCGCTCTTTATTTATTTCCCTTCTCTTTTTAAGAGCGACAAGCATCCAATTCTCGTACGCGCTTACGGGGTAAAAAAAATTTAGAAGTGACACACACACACGCAAAAAAAAGGGGGGAGGGGGGAGGGCTCTTGGTGGCATGCCCGGGGGAATCGGTCTTGTGCTCTCGCGAGCCTCCACCCACATCCCCGTTTTTTTTTTTTTATTATTATCCTTCAGCCGTCGTCGGAGAGTGCCCTTTCCGCGAACACTGTAAAAGCGAATGTCAAGACGCGCAGCAGTAACAACGGCGGGCCGATACGCGCGGGAAGCCAAGGAGAAACTCTGCGGAGAGCACACAGCGGAAGTTCGGTGCGGGACCGTCAGCTCTCCCCTGTCGTGCTCTTCAAGTGTTACAAACGCGAGTGTAACAAGACTGGAAAGCAAGCGGAGCACGACGAAGGATAATGGAGGAAGGATGAACGCAAAAGGGAAGGACGCTGCCACACGAAGAAGGTCGCGAACACGCGGCGACCCCGCGGGTCGACTGTATAAGAGAAGGTTGCCTCGGAGGAGCCGCCGCCACTACCAGTTCGTTAGGCATGGTGAACTACTGTATGCTAGTTGCTATGGGTTTATTATTATTATTATTATTATTATTATTATTATTATTATTATTATTATTATTGTTATTATTATTATTATTATTATTATTATTATTATTATTATTATTATTATTATTATTATTATTATTATTATTATTATTATTAAAGAACGAGTAGATAAGGTAAGCATCTAAAACTGAACAGAAATATAATTGTTTGAGCTAGGCTTGCCCCTTCGCGTCTATACAGCACTCTAGAGTAGAACGACAACTCCAATCATACTTGTACAATTCAAGCTGTTTTGTTCTAACCGTCGGATACATTAGTGGTCATGGTACTCTTTCGCCACAGAAGCCCTTGCGCTATTATAAAATCTATTTATCTATTTAAAGCAGGAGTGAATGGGGGAGAGGATTATGAAGAACGACAGAAACAAACCAAACCAAGCACGCGCTTCAGAAAGTCATACACGACGTGAAAGATCACCGATGTTCCTGAAAGAAACAAAGAAACGACAACCAAGTGTTCGCTCCGTCGCCAGGCAGATAGATCTAACGTCAACGCCTCGCTCCTGACGACGCCGAGACGCTCGGGTCGAAGGAAACGCGCCGCGGTAAAACGCTATACTTCGCAGGGTCGTAACCGCTAGGGAACCGAATTGCCTATACAGTTAGGCTCCAGCTCTAAACATGCATGCTCGCATCACACTGCAGCTCGATCACTCGCGCTAAGAAAAGCGTACAATCTGGCCGATCAATGCGACGTCGTAGAAAAGAAGCCGACCTAATTAGGTTTTCGCGCCTAGCACAAGCTTTACGTCCGCGACCGCGGCGCCCTGCCAGGTATAAGAAAAAGTAAATCAAGAAAGATCGTCTTATAGCTGAACGACGCATCTGGCGCGTATTCGTTGGGGCGTCGGTGTGAGACGAGAGCGCACACGCACGTACCAAAATATACATGCATACAAAGGCGTCTTCCAAAGTAGCTGCATCTTCCTATACGAACAATAACAACAACAGCCGCTCATTCAGCAAGCACCAGCGTCGCCTGCCGACCCAGATTAGCGCGCTCCCACTCTTCGACGGCATTACCCGAACTGGGGAGCGGACGGAGCCAGAACCGCGCGAACAGCGCAATCCTTTGTTGCTGCCGCTACCGATATAATCGCGCGTTCGCGCACGCTCCAGTGCACTCCAGCGAGAGCGCGCACTTCGCCGTGCTACGAAGAACAAGCAAACTTGCCTTTGTGCACGTGCTAGCTCGAACTTTCTCAGCGTTCGTCTCCCCTTGGGTGTCGAGTCATTTCCCCCCGCCGGAAATCAGATATGGCGTCCGTTCCTGTATCTATAATCCCTCTCTTACCACACACTGCAATCTTCCGTGCGCGCTCAGAAGGTATGCAGTCTCGGTGCTTTATTTACAAGCTCGGATCCACTACTCATACGCGAGAGTGGGCAGTCAACAGCGGGCTTCAGTCGTAGTAGTGGAAGGCCGGGAAGAAAGCAGAACGACATAGTTTGCTCGGATTGCCGCAACCACGCCAGCACTGCGGCTCATGTTCACGGAGAGCTTTGAACTACACGGGAGTCACGTACGGCCACGTGCGTATGCCCCGAAGCAAAGGCGACGCAAAATTTCTAAACGCTCTCATGCGTTCCCATATCTGCGATCTGAAAGGAGAACCGCTGAACAAGCGATTGCGAATACAAGGCACCGCCATCGAATCCGCTGGCTTCGATGGAAAGCTCACGTTCGATGCGAGCAACGGGTCGGCGCAAAGTTATGCTAGTTACGATTAAGGTAATAAGAAAGCGATCGACTAAAGAGGGGAAAAAATATATCGTATTCTGAAATTACCCTTTAACAATACCGAAAGCACCACTTCTAAAGCGAGAGGGCGCTTGGTAAGCGAGAAAACTTGCAAAAAGAAAATATAGGTGGCGACGCCGTCTTGAATTTCGCGCACCGGCCCGCCCTGACGTCAGATTTTGACGGCGTCTACTCGGGTCAACATAATGATTTATCTGCAAAAATGAACTGCGTTGCGTTCTAAAGGACACAAAGTTATAACATAGCAAGCTCCAGAAACATTCATTGAACCAATGTGGCCAAAATATGCGAAAAATGTTTGAAATTCGTGACGTCACACGGACGTTCACGTGCTGAAGTTTCGGCGCTAAATTCGAGAAGACAACTCATGTTTATCTCCTCTACTAATAATTAACCTATAATGGCGAAACTAACGACCACAGAGTTCTGAAAGATTAACTTATCTGCTTAAACTGATTTAATGTTTCAGTTTAGTGTCCCTTGAAAGCATTTTTCGTTTGCTTTTTTTTTTTACGTCAGGCACGAACAAATGGAACAGGGCCAGCGCCAAGGTGCACGCAAAAAGATCGATCGATCTTCAAGGCACCTAGTGTCTCGTATATATAAGCTTCGTTATTTTTGTTTCAGTTTTCTTCGTCGGCCGACTTGTCGCGGTGAAATTGACACAGCCAATACCGGATCTTCCCGCAGTCACACTTTAAGTAATCCGCGTGCGCACGGATGCGACAGTTTAGCGTCGAGTTTCCCACCATTTAAGTCTGGTTTCTTTCGCAAACGCGTGCTAGCTGTCCGCGAGGACGCGAAGCCATGAAAACTGCGATTTACTGCGAATCGAAAGTGGCGAGCTCCGGCGTGCACGCGCTTGGACCACGGCCAAATTCTGCTGGCAGCGGGCGCCTGCTGCCCCACATTTTTTCCGAGATTCCAGGCTGAACATCCCGGGTCTGGGATCCCGTGACCTCTTCGTAGGCGGAGAGGAAGAAAGAAAAAAAATAAAGAGAGAGAAAGAACAGGAAATGTATCATGGTTGGAGCATTTTGTGGCCACTAAAGATAGGCGCACGAGGTAAACACGAAAACCGGCAGCATCTTCCATGCCGCCTCGGAATCGTAAGAGCGGAAATGATTCTTTAGATTGCTACCGAGATATGATGATGATGACGACATCGCAGAGCCGCCGCTTTCTGCTCCTTCCAGAAAGCGAAAGACAGGGCAAGCAGAGTTCAAGAAGATGCAGCACGAACGGTCGCGCAAAAAAAAATCAAAGATAAAAAACAAGAGGGTATACACGTCGCCGAGCGAAAACACGGCTCCGCCGCCATTTCGAGAGCCGAGCCAAAGCTACGCGCATTACGTTTACATTCCCTCATTCGTGTAAGCACGAGTTCCTTCCTTTTCACGCAATATTTTTTTTCTTTCTTTGGCGAGTTGTCTTCGCGTTTGTCTTTAAACGCCTCTCGCGCTGCTGACGATATTTAAAAAGAAATAAGAAAAGGCGTCATTAGCGTCCACCCATCGTTGTACAATAAACAAATTCCTTTTGCTTCAAGCGTGGACACAACAATCTCGCCGCTTCGCATCATTTGCGCTCTTCACCTCGCTACAAAATTTTACAGCGCTGCTTTGTGAAAGCGCCGGCCCGGCAGAAGTGTAAAAAACAGAACGCAGTACGTGACGGCCGTACAGTGAAAATTGAGCGAACGGCCGTTTAAAAGTCTTAAGCAATAAAATACAAGAATCCCACACCACCAGGTTATAACGATTACACTTTCTGCATTTTTTTTCACCGTCCCCGTATTATATGTGAACGCAAATCGGAAAACAGCACAAAAGAAAGCATTAGGCTACACGCGAAGAACGAAACAGCTTTTTTTTTTTTTAAAAAAACCACGGAACCTCCGTTTCGCAGACAATCCACAAAAGAACCTTTCTCGTTATAATAACCGTTCTTTCTTCTCGCGCTCGCAAGTTGGTCTCGTTTCGTATAGCGGCAACCCTAATCACCTCGAGTAACTGCCAACCCCCCCTCCATTTCTACACACACTGCAGAGTAAGAAGGGGCTCGTATCGAAAAAACCTGAGCACCGCCAGGCCACAAAATGGGGAGGGCAGATGCCTGGCAAGCAGAGGCGCGGCGGCAACGCCGGCCGTTGCGCTCCATTGTTCCCGGCACGCCGTTTTCGCGCGCACACCCCCCGCTTTTTACGCTTTTATAGCCACGAACACTCGAAAGGGTCACCTCACGACGCGGCCCAGGGGTTTATTTTTTATTACGGTCCTCTCATTTCTTTTTTTCTTTTTGGTTTCCCCCCAGACCTCGAGCAACGTTCGTGACAACGTAACAAATTGAACTCGCGGTAAAAGTAACGAAAAGGGAAAACGAATAAGCGAGCAAACAGATCCGCCAACAACCGAACGAATGGAGATGAAATAACGAGAAGAGGTTATTCGGTGCCCCGCGAGACGCGATTTCTCGCTGCACCTTGCAAAAAAAGCTACACTCGGCGCCAGCTTGGCCGAGTGCGCGTCAACGATAGCGTCCCCCCTTTCCCCTTCGCGACGACGAGCCAAAAGCGACGCAGAGCTTGGAGCTCACGTGTAGCAAAGGGTTGCGGGCGTTTAAAGCGCCGACGCGAAAAGAAACAAAAGAAAAGAGATATCGCGATTGGGCGTGCGCGCCTTTCTCGCAATAAAACGCGCGGACACATGTACGTGTGCACAAGATGTTACGACCTTTGACTGCAGTAACGGAGACGCGAGGACGGTGAGAATGACCAGGCGGCAAAAAAAAAAAAAAAAGAACTAACGAAGAAGGCTTTGATCCAGGAAACAGCGCAGAAAAAACGAACAACACACCACGCGTAGCGCTGACTATCAACTGCTGATAGTCAACGCTACGTATGGCGTGTTGTTCGTGCCTCTGCCTTGTCTTGTTTTTTTTTCCCCGCGCTGTTTCCTGGATCAAGGTTCTCAACCAAATGGTAGACAAGTTTACCTTGTTAGTGAAGGCCAAGCGACCTGTGGCCGGCAACACTGCTCGTCTGGTATGACCATGCTCAAGCTTACTGGATTGGTTCGTGCGGTTTTGAACCTTCCGAAGTAACAGCGGGGTTACGAGAAAAGCCGCGGTCGAGGGCCTCGGTTTGAGCACCCGTGATTATTTAACGTAAGCATAAAACAAGCACACGAGCTTTTTTTTTTGCATTTCGCCTATATCTGAATGCGGCTAGGAATCGAACCCACAACTAAGTGCTCAGCAGCGCAACGACAAAGCCACTAAGCCACCGTGGCGTGCTAAGTAGAAACTTTTAATCGTGCGTTCGTGTATCATTCAAGGACAAATTTAAAAACATTGTGTCACTCATCTGCCACAACCGTTACAAGTATTCACAGCGCATGCCCGTCCACGCATAGCAAGCCGCCTAAAATGGACGATCTGACACATGGGCGCCGCCACCTGAGGCTGTTAAGTGAATGTTTTCATATTTTTGTATATCGTGATGTGAATTAATAAGGCTATGAAAAGCCGAATGCACCAACCCAACCATTTTCATGCGTATGCGTCTGCCGTAGAACTGTTCGTTTAGTTGTTAAAAATGCAAAACGGCAATGCAAACCTAATACGACGGCCCCGAAACCAATCTGTAAAATAGTCTATAGTCGACTATTGACTCGTCCAGCCTTGGTGCCAATAGGCTGCAACAGTGCGCAAATGTAAATGGGCATGCGGCAAAGGCATTTATTCCTTCTTGCATAGATCTGGTCCAGCGCACCATAAGTGTTCCGGAAATGATTATATCCCCCTTCGCAGTCCACCAAGTCCACCGGCACGTTGATGTGTACAGGCCCGGTACACGCTCAAAGGAGAACGACCGCGCAACGTTTCACTGCGCGACATCCCGCACGTTCACTTCCGAATCGAGGCGCACGCTAATAGCGAGCATAGCGCAGCGCGTGTCGCTCGGTGCTCAACCGACGGGGCGTGAAACGCGGTTCCAAGTGCGGTAAGCAAGCGTCTCCGCCGAAGCGTGCTTCCCCGCGCATCTACGGAGCCAGCGGAAAAGCGCGCTAACTGCGGACGCAAGAACAACGGGTGCGAGAGGAATGGAAGCGGCGGATGGCGGGGAGGTTACGCTCTTCAAATTGGATTCTCGCACCGAGCCCGATAAGACGACGAACTCGGCCAGTCGCCGATGTCCATTCGGAAGCAACTGCTGCTGCTCTAGGACTTGCGATACGGTACGAAACGAGACAGTAAATAAGTAATGCGATAGAGACGCGCGGCTCACGGTGGCTGGGCTTCGAGGAACGGAAGTCCCGGGCGCGAGTGGCGCCTCGTTTTCTGGAAAAGCGAGGCTCGATAGCCTGTACTGTGTTGTTGTTGCCAGGTTTCGAGACGAGCCTTCCGGGCTCGGACACCCAAACCCGACAAAAGAAAAATAAAAGAGCAGGAACACTTCCGGCGCACGAAAACTTGGAGGCAAAGAAAGGAGAATTGCCGGCGCATCTGGAAAGGACACGACGACGAGGATGAGGCGGCGATGTGCGCACGGCGTGACATTGTTCGAAGATGGCCCCCGCTCGTTGCCGCTTTTTTGCTTCGTCTCTTTTCCCTACCTATACACGCGCGGCTTTCACGCGAGGCGCTACACTGCACTGGCGACAACAAAGAGAAGTACGGCACAAAAACGAGGAAGCCCTTCCAGAACAAATCGGAAGCGTACAGCTACCACTGAAGCCGTGTCCAACCCATCTCACCACTGCACTTGTCCTTCCTGCAGTGTAAGTGCAAGTGGCGATACCTTGCGAACGTCAAGAAAAAGTGCCGGTGCGGCAAGTGCGTGGATGAGAACAAGTACCCCAGTGAGTCGCTTGATGGTTACGCTGCTATCTCAGTGGCTCAGCCGATACATGTGCCACCATTAACGGCTGCAAAAGAGATCAAATAAAAGCAAGGCGTCAGCAATAACAACACTAGTTGTAGTCAACTGGCAGCACAAAAGTGGATGGACTCGTGGTAATTGCAAACAAACTTGCACACATTGAAGGTGTTTGGACAGCGACGTCATCGTAAGCCAAGTCTGGAATCTAGCCGACAGGAGCAGTATAATGATGCTGGGGTCGCAACAGACATACATGTGGACATCGTTGCTTACAGCCACACTGAAGTTTATGTTGGTTTCACTTCACATTACCCAGCACGAAGTTTGATCTCACTGCAAGCATCTTTCGCGTGCATCGGCGGCACTCCGCTGCATCTCAATAACATGCCAGAGCGGCCCGCGGAAAGTACGCAGTGAAGAAGATGGTGCGCTGGCTACAGTTGAAAAGTTTTAAAAAAGACACAACACGAGGCTCTAGCGAGTGCGCCGCGCAGCCCGCGGCCTTAATAAGAGCTCAGTGTGAGTAAACACTTGTTTTGTGTTTTAGCAACTCCGAACTTTCAAGCGTGAATGGGGCAAACAGAATAACGCGTAGCAGCAGAGCGGTGAGCTAGATCATTTCTTGTCCCATTTGCGCACAAAAAAGGGCCGAGAAAAAGTTGAATTAGAAGGGTCTTAACTCTTACGTTCGGGATTACACTTTCGCGAAAATGTAAAGAAGAGAAACGTCCGCTACTTCAATAATAGTCCGATGGCAGGGATATCAGGACGAAGGCGTTGAACCAATAAGCCCTCGCATCGAGCGCCCATATCGCAGGATATATTGCTTCCCGCAAAGTAGCGCTCGAGTTACGCAGAGCGTTAGACATTCTTGGACGTCATTTTTCTCTAAAAAAAGAAGAAGAAACAGCAGTACGCAGTAGGAAATGTGGCGGACGGTATGTGGAGGGGAAGGGGGCCGTCTAAATAGCGGAAAGTCGCCGCAGAAGAATCGATAAACGATAGAGTAATGGTGACCGATGACGAAGTGTGTCCAACCGCACTGCATCGATCAACGGGACATACAGGCGCCGCAGGGAACTTGTCCCAGCAGGCGAAGTCAGCGTAGAGCGCGTTCTCGCTTGAATTCTTTCTCGGCGGCAGACCGCACATATATCCGTGGAGTCCCTTCTATAAGCGTCGCTTCTGAGGCTTAATACGGTATTTGCGCCGACAGTGGGAGTAAAGTTTTTGAGTCCTTTACCCGCGATCGGATAATCGCGTTTCAGCCAGAGGCTGATCACCAGGCTTGTGAAGGTTCGTCACCGAGGTGCCCCGTCAGCGACGGTCGTGGTGGCGATTTGCAGGCAGAGGCTCGGAGATGATGGAGAATTAAAGCAGTTTATATACAGATGGTTACAAAAACAACATATTTACAGCATATTTACAAAGTCAGAGCGTCTACGTTGGACATAGCCCACACCTCGGGAGACCCGAGTACTGCCTCGCAGTAACACCGCCTTGCTCAGACTGACCTACTTTCCGCGGTCGGCCTCTTTTCCTCCTTCTCGCATCCCTTTCCTCAATGCGGCCACGTGGTCCCGCCAACTCTGGCGCGCCAGTTCCTAGAACCCATGCGGCCGCACCCGCAGAGGGAAAAGCGCTCCACCGAAGGGATGACGTTACACAGTGTTCCAAATGAGGTCACCTCCCGAGTTGTTTTCGCGGCTGCACGCACTCGGGGAAAGGGGGGGGGGTGCTTTCAAGAAACGACGCCGGCACGCCGCAACCGGCCACCGACTGCCTTCCCTCGGTGCCAACTTGCTCCTGGTGACAGATGTCTGTAAACCCCACGCCGTCCCTCTGTTTGCGTGGGGCACGGTGCCGGCAAACTGGCGCCAACGGCCCTCCCCGAGCTCTCTGTTTTTTCCCGAACCTTACACGCCCCCCTTAAGCTTCACATAAGAGGCCGACGCGTCTTATGGGAACAACAATGAAACAAAAAAAAGGTTTGGGAAACCTTAAGTCCTCCGTACTCGGCTAAGGGTTAATGGCCCTTCGCAACGCTAAACATGTATGCACCACGACACTTGCGTCAACACGCTCTCGATTTCCCACAAGAAAAAAAAAGGAACACGGCAACAATGTCTAACGTTGCGTTACGCGGCAATAAACACAGTGGGCCAGGGTCTCCAGTTACAGGGGAGACCCGGCGAAGGTAAACAAGAAAACAAATAACGTTCATGTACGTCCGTCCACTGCGCACACACACTTCCACCTCGCAGTTTGTGGGTGACACGGTTTCAGAGGCGTGCAAAACGCGTGCACAAAATGTCAACCGCGGCACGGAGTTCACAGACTTAGTTCCGTAGCGCTGGTGCACAAAGGGGAGCACTCCCCCCTCCCGCCAACTGCCCGGCACTGTAACTCGGATACCGACACGCATTTGGCACGCGCAACACCGCACCCTCGTTGACATGGGCGCTGCCCTTTCTGTGATGTGCAGAACGTTCTAGCCCTGGAGCGCCAGCGACTACCGCGTTATCTTTGCCCCGTCGGCGTCGCCAACGGTGTCTGCCGCGGACCCTACCCGGTCCCTTCCGCTTAGGGAACATTTTTCCGGAGCACTGATCGTCGAACGCTAACACGGCCTCGCTCACTCGAACCCTCGACGGCTTCGCCCGCATATCAGGCTGCGGTGCGTGCGCGGTCTGTTGTCTAACTCTATCCGCCTCCTTGAGCAACTTCCACGCATCCTCGGACAACAAACAGTCAGTGCGTGCCCTTAGTTTGTCCGTCAGCGCGCACAACACCGGCACTGCTGCCTTACCGTCCGCGAAGATTACTGGGCCACGCGCGAGCGCCAGCGGCAGCATTGTCAGCCTTGCACGTACCTCTTCCCCGAACGCGGAGATCAGTGTAATTGACCCGTGCGGCTGCACAAGCTCCGGCGGGACTACGCTCTCCCGGACGACCGTGACGTCAGTGCCCGTGTCAAGAATGGCGCGAACCCCAACGTCTCCGCAACATAATCCGATGGGCTCGCGTTCATGCCCTCCTGCAACTATCGCCGTCGCCGATACGCGTGCGGACAAACCTATCCTCTCCTGAGAGCCAGACGCCGCGGCGTCGCGATTTTCCGCTCGCGGGCAATCCGCCTTCAAGTGTCCATGCTCACCGCATAGGAAGCAACCCCGCGCCTTTGTGGGCTCCCGCGCTAGTGGTTTAGCCCGATCCTTTGGGCCCGTGGTCATTGTATCAATGATTTTGCGTTCCGACCTTTTCACACCACTGTTTTCGCCTTCCGCTTCCTCGAATGTTACGACTAACGCCGCAATTTCGTGGGCCTTGCGCCAGCTCCCTCCCTCTTGGAGCGTTACATATTTTAAGGCGGCCTCCGACAAGCTGTCTTTCATCTGGTCCGCGGTAAAAAGGTCGACGAGCTCCTCAAAGGTACTCACGCCTCTCGCCTCCACGTAACAACGCAAGTAGCTCTGCAGCCTGGTCGCGAACGCGCGCCACCCTTCTGCCGCTCGCTTCTTCGCCCCATGGAACCGGCGGAGGTATTCTCCTGCGGAAAGCTTCATTTCCTCGAGTACCGCGCCTTTCAGTACCTCGTAGTCCCTATGCTGTGGTGGTGCCAAGCGCGTCGACAAAAATGGGATTTTTTCCGCGACCAATGGAAAAATAATCTGGCCCCACCAAGCTTTTGGTACTTCGTACCCTTCCAGCGCGCTCTCGGCAGCCTCAAACCATACCGGGACCTCGGCTTCCGTCGGGAACTTTGGCAGCACGCTGCTAATCAATTTTGAAAAATGTCGCATTTCACCGTGGTTCTCCTGCCTCCGTTACCGCGCGGGGTCGGCCCGGAGCCACGTTGTTCTCTTGCAATTTCCAGTTCTAACTCTCTCAATCTGATTTTCATTTTGAGAACTTCTACTTCTGAATGGCTCTCTGGCTCCTCCAGACCGGTGGCCTCGTTTCCGACCTCCTCGTTGTCGCTAGCGTCGCCCATACCGCTGGTCGTGCGTCTGTCTGGATTTAGATAGGCGAACCGTGTTTCCATTTACACCCCTACCTAGCCTAATCCGAACACAGTGCACAGGCCCAGGCGGAAGAAGAAGAGCACTCACCCGTCGAGACGACCGCTGCGTAGCTCTTGTCCTCCTCTCCGCGCTGGTTTTGCTGTAGCCCTCCGCTTCGATCCGCCGGTGCCCGGTGGATGATTTGAAGAAGCGGTCCAGCCGACTCCCACAGCAGCTGTCTCCTGGCGTCCTTAGGACCCTGGTCCTCGTGCTGCACTGCTTTGCTGATGCCGCTGCTTTCTCTCCGCCCGCGCCGAGTGCTCGACACGGAATCTTGACCCGCTGCCGAAGCGTTGCCTCCCCTTCACAGCCTGCTGAATCCCTTCGCCGTCGCGAGATGCTTGAAGAGATCCCACCGCTGCCACCAGTAAAGTTTTGGGTCCTTTACCCGCGATCGGATAATCGCGTTTCAGCCAGAGGCTGATCACCAGGCTTGTGAAGGTTCGTCACCGAGGTGCCCCGTCAGCGACGGTCGTGGTGGCGATTTGCAGGCAGAGGCTCGGAGATGATGGAGAATTAAAGCAGTTTATATACAGATGGTTACAAAAACAACATATTTACAGCATATTTACAAAGTCAGAGCGTCTACGTTGGACATAGCCCACACCTCGGGAGACCCGAGTACTGCCTCGCAGTAACACCGCCTTGCTCAGACTGACCTACTTTCCGCGGTCGGCCTCTTTTCCTCCTTCTCGCATCCCTTTCCTCAATGCGGCCACGTGGTCCCGCCAACTCTGGCGCGCCAGTTCCTAGAACCCATGCGGCCGCACCCGCAGAGGGAAAAGCGCTCCACCGAAGGGATGACGTTACACAGTGTTCCAAATGAGGTCACCTCCCGAGTTGTTTTCGCGGCTGCACGCACTCGGGGAAAGGGGGGGGGGGTGCTTTCAAGAAACGACGCCGGCACGCCGCAACCGGCCACCGACTGCCTTCCCTCGGTGCCAACTTGCTCCTGGTGACAGATGTCTGTAAACCCCACGCCGTCCCTCTGTTTGCGTGGGGCACGGTGCCGGCAAACTGGCGCCAACGGCCCTCCCCGAGCTCTCTGTTTTTTCCCGAACCTTACAGTGGGAATCCCCAGATCACTTTAACGATTGTTTGCGGTGTTTGCGATAAAGATAGGGCGGCATTGAAGTGTGTACAGATGAAATGGCGAGTGCCGGCTAACTTTAATGTGTTTTATGCACTCTAATTCGATTTTGCCAAAGGAAAATGCCAGAGGCTGAGGCACGGAGCAAGAATTCTTGAGGAGGCGAAACTGCGCTCGCTCGGGCGTCCTAATAAAGTCACGTAATCGGGCACAGCGCTCATGCGCCCTCTGTCGTGAGAGTCCGCTAGCGGAGAAGGAAAAATGCGTGCGTCCCTCTCACCGCACTCTCCGACGAAGCTCGCCGGTTCAAGGCCATTCGTCGCCGATTCGCCGTTCGCGCTTCACGCCCGAATGGATGTGTTTTTGTGCGTCCTCGCCGGCTCCAAATTTTAACGCGACAGCGTTAAAGAGTCCGTTTCGCAGAAATACCGGTGTCGGCGTCCGTGTCGGTGAGGCTAGCAGTTGAGAAGGCGATGCGCACGGGGCCCGATTACGCTATCGCGTTCTACTCCTAAAGGCGAAGCTCAAGCGCACTCCAAGTTTTTTCGGTAAATTAACGAGAAAAATGGCATCACATACAGGAAAATTACCAGCGTGATATATTTTGTACAACTTGAAATCTATAATTTTTGATAACTCAATGAGTTAGATGCAACTTATTTCAACGAATGATGGGACTTACCCTATATGCCATCAATGCAGATTTAGGTTGGCCGGTGGCCGCATTTAGATGGAGGCGAAATGCTAAAGGCGCGTGTGCTTACATTTAGGTGCACGTTACAAAACCCCAGGTGGTTCAAATTTCACATTGTCTTTTTTTTAGAACATCAGACAAGTATCTGGGACAGCACGCGGAAAGATTGAAGGCACGGCGTCTCGTAACAACACTGGCCGTTTCGGTTTGTCAAGGAGAACTTCGCCACCAAGTTCGCCATAATAGCGCCGCCTGTCTATGTCACTGTCCGAGAAGTGCTTCTCGCAAACGTAGTCACGAGGCGTCAGCTGTCGGTCTTTTCTTGGTATGGCGCGACCCCACGCTTCCAACCTCACTGGGTCACTAGGAACTTCGAAGGTAATTACCTTCTCCTTGCAGGACGCGTACCCACTGCTGTACCCACTGCACGGCACATTTCCGCCACATCCTGAAGAAGCACTGGTCGAAATCTGCAAAGCACTCTCCTTTGTCGCGGCGTGAAAAGCGCGCGCAAACATCGAGGAGTCAGCGCCGCCGGCGCAACGCGCGAGAGCCACTGCGAGGGCTAAAGAGAAAGAAACCAGCACATCGCGAAGGGGAACTTTCCCTCCCAAGGCCACCTACGCATGCGCGCGCACAACATGCGAGCGAGGGGCGCGTGCATGCGACGGCAGACGTCGTCTGCTCAGGGGCCACTACTAGCAGTTCGTTTCAAGCGCTGTACGGCCTATAATTCTGGCAGTATCGATTAGGAACTGCAGATAAAATATCTGTCCTATCTACCGATTGATGTTACAGACAGAAATCTTAGAAATTTTACAATGTACGAGGTACTATCACGATTTCTATTCGTCGCGTCCATAGAAGAGCATGTAAAAGATGGCAACAGGCCGAAAGCGTCATCTGTCGTGCTTCGGCGTAACCGCATTCCGCCGTGACGCTATCGCGCCGCCCTCGCGCGCTGCCGCGGCCGAGAGATTCTCCTCCTCAAATACTTCTTTCTCCGTGGGCTGAGGTCACCATGCACTTCAACATATAGCGCGTCGCCATCATCACAGGCTGGTACAGTGGTTACGGTGCTCGGCTGCTGTCCCGAAAGTCGCGGGTTCGATCCCGGCCGCGGCGGTTGCATTTCCATAGGCGAAATGCCACAGGCCCGTGTACCTAGGTTTATGTGCACGCTAAAGAACCCCAGGTGGTCAAAATTTCCGGAGCCCTCCACTACGGCGTGCCTCATAATCACGTCGTGGTTTTGGCACGTAAAACCCCAGATATTATTATCATCACAGGCCGAGCACACGCAAATACACCAGAGGGATAAAATACGCGGGTAAAGCGATCAAGATTAACACAGAAAACGTTTACTGAAGCGTCTATCGTGAACGCCTTCGGACGATCAAACCAATCAGCAGATCATTAAAAATAATCAATATAATCACGGCTTGTGAGGTCATGCAAATGTAACGTACCAAGTCGGATAATCTGCTGGGTATATGTTAATAAAGCGTAATTACTTTCAACTCCAAACGGAAGACGCCCGCCGAAGGCTTTACGTGGCTCTAACAATGCCTACACTTTAATGACACCTCGTTTCCGAGTGTCTTAATGCGGATACGTCAGCGGAAGCGCGCGAAGTACAAGCGGGCTTGTACTTCGCGGGAAAAACATGCGCTAGAGAAAGTGCGAGCAGACGAGCACACAATCAAGATACGAGCGAGGAATGATCGACTTGAAACAAAGAAACATATATAAAGCGAAACACACAAAAAAGCGCGTCTTGGCATTTCGGCAATACCCGCTGGCCGTTAAAATTAACATGCGCCCTGCGAAACGTGTTTAGAATTCGAATTCGCCGGAGCGAATAAACTAAGCGGATAATATTCGCTGACCGGTCGGGCTACTGGGCGCGGGGTCGGAAGTGCGAGCACGCGCATAGAGAAAACGGCAGCGATAAAAGATGCGCATTGCGACACGATAATATCGCGCGATAAGGCAAATATTCTGTTTGTTTGTCTTGTCTTTTAACAAGGCTGTCCTCTAAGGTCACGTGCAAAGCCGTCTAAAGGTACCGGCGATCCATGCACTCGGCGTTCTTTGACCTCAAAAAATAGCCCTTCCCTATAGGCTTCCAAAGCAACGTCGAGCGGCGCCACTGCTCTTATCGCAACCGGGGGCACCCACGGCCACAGCACTGCCGCCCCCGCTTCCGCGCACGCGCAGAGCTCTCGGATTGCATCTGTGGTGCTTCACAAGGTAACTATTGCTGACCAGCGGTGCCCCGGGTCGACTGAGGAGCGCATGCGTGCACGTGGCGCGACGCTCGCGCGGCCGAGCTACGCGTCACTGGGGGCAAACGCTGCCCGCGAAGGCGGTTTGTCGCCAGATTTGGCAGCGGCGGCTGCAAGGACACGTGCGCGCAAGCGCTCCTCATTCGGCCCAGGTCACTGCTAGTCAGCAATAGTTACATTGTGACGCACCACAGATGCAATCCGAGAGCTCTGCGCGTGCGCAGAAGCGGGGGCGGCAGTGTTGTGGCCGTGGATGCCCCCAGTTGCGATAAGAGCAGTGGCGCCGCTCGACGTTGCTTTGGAAGCCTATATAGCCCAAGTCACGACTGGTCATATCTTTCTTCTCCTGCTAACATTGTACAGGTCCAAACAGGGTGAGTAAAAAAAGAACGAAAAATGTATAAACAATGTAATCTGTATACAACTACGCATTTCGACATGAAACGCTTCACTCGCAAAACGCTCGGCGATTAGCAGTTTCGATCCGTGCACTATAGACTATTTTACGGATGGGTTTCGGTGCCGCCATATTGGGCCTTGCCGCTTTGTATCTGGAACAACTAAACGAACAGTGCTGTACGGAACGGTAGACGCATACTCATGAAAACGGTCTGGTTGGCGCATTCCGCGTTTCATGACTTTAATAATTCACGTCGCGATATACAAAAATAAGAGCCCCAGGCCACGGCGCCCATATGTCGAATGTAAAAAAACTCGCATGTGAGTCCCTTGTGCATTCGCCTAAGACGAGTCGAAGGCCATCTTCTTTTTCCTCTCGGTCGATGTCCTCTGCACCTCACCTGGTTTTGCACTGTCTCTGCAATCGGTCCAGCTTTAAACGATGTCACGTGGTGACGTCATGTTACGGCACGTAATGTGACGTCATAATAACGTCATGATATCCTCCTTCCACACAAGCTGTCGAAACGTGCAGCCTGTGCTACACAGGGTTGCCAGCTGGATTGCAACGCACGTAAATTCCCATCAGCGCAACAAACAGCGGCAAAACAAAAAAAAGGCCGAGCACATGGCGCAAAGGACCAGCCAGCGCTTACGGCTATAGTGATCGTATCGCTCCCCTCTCCCGTTCTATCGAGCACAAGCATAAGGTTGAAACTGCTGGCGCGGCCCGAAGCGAGAAGAAAGTGTTACCGCGGCTACACGGCGTGTACGCATAAGAGCCGAGGGAAAAGGGGCCACTCGTCCCGTTTTTATCCGCAGTGGGAAAAGCGAAAGGCGGTCATCCGATGGGCGCCTGCCTCCACCGCAGCGGAATCCCGCGAGATGTGTGCCACTGAAACGGGACCATGTCAGGGACCACACGCGTCTTTCTTCTTCGTTTTCTGCGCACAGGTGAGTGAGTGCGCGCCTCAATGTCTCCTCATCGTTCACTAGCCTTCTACGTGACCAGAAAGCGTTAACCAAGCAACGCAATTTCCACTCGTGTGTTTTCGTAGCGAATAACGTTTTTGTTTTCTTTTTTGCCTTTTCTTCCGTTCTGCCTCAGAACACTGCATAGCAATGCAATTCTGTCGCTGAAAACAAATAAACAAAAGAAATGGGGAGAACAGCTTCCGGACCTGAAAGTAATGCATAATGATGTCGAAGTATCCGGCGCATTTCGCTCGCTCTCTCTCTCTCTCTCTAATATATACAGACTGGAATTTTTTTTACAATACAGATTTTTGATAAAAATCCAATAACAGTAAGGCTCCTATCGTTTTCGCACACGAATTCCACGTCTAGGCGGAAATACTTTGCCGCGGTTAAAACGACACTGTGGCTACTAATTAACAAAATCTCGTTAATTAGACTTTTAATTATTCACTTGAGGGCAGGTGTTTATATTACGAAGTTATAGTGTCTGCCAATTTATATCCATTTTGTTAAAAATAACAAACCTTTCACGTCGTTCGAGATATTCATCATCGAACAGTGAATCTGGGACGTGGGGCATTGTGAAGCTGTTTTCATGCAGCTTTTTTTTGCCTGTCCCAACCACTTACTGTAAAACTGTATGTGGGTAAATAATCTCAACTCAACTCAACTTCAAGGGCGAAATCGAAACTACACACACACGCGCACACACACACACACACACACACACACACACACACACACACACACACACACACACACTTTACCACTGCATGCCATCCACAAGTTACTAACCCAGTCTTCGGCAACCGTGTATGGTCGCGAACTTTCGACGCCTAAATACATAAAAAACACTTCAAATAAGACAAACAAGAGTGAATGGCTAAAGCCGCGGCGTTCTGTCCTTTGCTTCGAATATTCTCCGCATTCGCTCGGTTTCATCGGTGTCCTGTTTTCCTCATGACGCATCAGGAGGCAGTACACTAAAATGCCGAAAAGCACGGAATAAAGAAAATGTCTACGCAAACCGGGACCACGCCTGCCGGAGCGACCTTAATCCTGTAAGATAGCTTCTTGTTTTCCTTTCTTTTTTTTTTCACTTTCTGAAGCGACACGCAAATGAAAACTGAGCACGCGCTCTTTTTCGAATAATGTATACTTTACAAACGTTCACAAAGTTGGCTATTACCGCCGTCTCCCGTTTTTTCCGCTTCAACTCGCTTATTTCTTTCCCTCTCGTTCAGAAACTTTTGATTACGCTTTCGAAAAAAAATCTAGAAAGTTTTAAATTCTTTGTCATCTTTCATATTAAAGAAAGACAAGTGAAAGAAAACAAGAGCCTCTAGCTATGCACGCGACAGCTGCTATTAAATTGCACACACGAAAGCGTTCGGCTGTTGCTTCTGCTGTTGGTTCGCCCAGGAGCGTCTAAACAATTAGTTGAATGAACGAGACGTTGGAAGCGCTTGTCGGGACGACGCGCCGCGCGTTTATTAAAGGGGCCGTATTTTAAGCCCTCGATTACACGAACAGAAGCAAAGAATGCCACGAGGTTACAACGAAAGCGCCCGCACAAATCTCACGCTGCCACCGATTACAGAAGCACGGAGGCTTTTCACTCGTCAGCTTATGCAGCACTCCAGGTTTGTGAGGTGTTTTGTTCTCTTTCTGTGCCTGGCTGCATGCGTGCAACCACCTGCTCCGTGACCTTTCCGCGCGGTGGCTTTTTTTTAATTATTTTTTTAATGAATATAAAGCACGCCCCTCGCTATGCCCGATTAAAGGGCGCGTGCGTTCATTTTTCAAGCGCCCGCTTGAAGTGCGAAACATAATTAGCGGCTGCGTCTGGCGGGGCACAAATTGGAAACTTTGTAAATGCCGAACAGGCAAAGAAATGTACGGAAGTTAAACTAGAGCTGCCCAAAACCTCGCTCCCGCAAGGTAGCAATCATAGCGACGTGTGCGAGCGATAGCGACGTGTGCGAGCGTGTTGCATAAACCATCGATCTATATACTTCGCTTTGTGAGTGTGTGGGCATGCGCTTGTCATGATAGCACGCATGGCCCATGCTGCAATCGTTGTTGTGAACAGCGCGCCGTTATTCCGGCATAAAATTTGCACTCTTCGGCGTTCAGCGTTTCGGTATCAGTTTCGCAGGCGAGTTTGGTCGAATTTCATTCCTCCCCAAAAATTACCAGCGGCCGCTCTTTGGGAATCTCAAAGTGGCAATGAGCTCTTCGCAGGAAAAAACATTCAATTCTCCCACTTGACCCCACCGCCTGTCTCACCTAATTGAAATGTAAATCATTTTAATTTACATATTTATTGCTGTAATTATTGTCTCTAGCAGTCTTAACGTGTCTGTCGCCATAGAAAAAGTAATTATTTAGGTATCGGAAGCAATACGGCAATGAACGAATGCAGATCAATGAATGAATGAAAAACTTGAACAAAGGGCTTTTCGGCGCATGCGCCTGTAGGAAGTGGTCCCCTCTTCACGGGAATCCACATGCGTCTCTCGCCGCCTGGCCCCTGGTAACGAGCCGCAGCTGGTCTTCCAGGGCGGGGCTGGACAGCAAGATCTTCCAATGCCGTGGAAGATCTTGCGATGAAAGCAAGATCTTCCATCGTTTCACTTTTTAGCGCACAAATGAACAAGGACGAAAAGCGACGCGGAGACAGCGCTTTTCGTCCGTGTTCATTTGTGCGCTCAAAATTGGAACATGAATTACCGACATGCCCAAGTATACAATCTTCCATCACTTCCACCGCCAGGGAGGGGAGGAGGGGAAAGGGCATGGCCATATAGTATAGTACAGCAAGGGGTGGGAAAGGTAAGTGATGGTGACCAGTAGAGAGAGGAGAGGAAGGGCGAAACATAGCATCGCCATATATTGCATAGTACAGCAAGCTGGGAAAGGGAAGTGATGGTGGGGAGAAGGGGAAGGACGACACGTACGTTAGCCATATATAGTATAGTACAGCAAGGAGGTGTGGAAGGGAAGTGAGTGCGAGGAGGGGTGCGCCACCAGCTCCGCTCTTTCCTCCCTTCCCTTAGAGTTACTGTATGCAGCAAGTACAACTTTGCTAGAGCGCATGGTTATCTTAATCTTGGTCCGAGTTAGCTGGCACACCCGCTATACAGGGCGTTTTTTTTTTTTAACGATACAGAGCTTTCATAAAAATTCTATGACAGTAAGGCCCTTGTAGTTTTCGCACACGCACTCCACGTAGGCGGAAAAACTTTGCCGCAGTTACAACTATAGTGTACTAGAATAATTTCCTAGTGACGCGTCCACGGCGTAAACACCGTGGACGCGTCTGAGAAGGAGCGCGCGTGCCCGTTTGTGTAGACGCCACCAGGCGCCGCCACTGCGCCTTTTTCTAGTAGACCGGTCGCTCTCTCCCCCGCTGCGTTTAACGCTCTCCTTCTCCGCGTTTGTAGGCGTTCGTTAAGCACCGGACTCTTTGATTGCTGCGCAAAAAGACTGCATTTACTCTAGTATAGTCTAAAGAAATTTTGTGCAAACCACAGCAACATACTAGTATCGACAACGTCGTCTGCTAGCGTAAATGCCGCAGACCGGCGGATTCATTGCAGTTCGGGACATCGCCTGCAGCAGTATCTATTCGCATTTTTTTATCATCCATTTGCACAAACCCATCATATGAGTAACTCTGCATGTTTTGCTTCTATTGCGCAATATCTAGCACAACATTTAAATCGCATGCTCATCGCAAACTACACAAAAGTGCTCAGCGACGTCTACGCTGCGTTGATGAAATAACGGCCTCGACGGACGCATATTGATTGTGGTAAACGTTTCGTGATTTGTTCTCGGTTACAGAACGCAGCTAAACAAGATTATTCCGGCGTTTCCTTACCTCATTTTGCGGCGTGCAATGAGACGTACTACATGGAAGCATCCCACATGTAAGCCCCCCCCCCCCCCCCCCCCCCCCCCGTCCGGAGAAAAAAAAAGTCCTCCACCATTTTTTTTTTCACAAGAACTACGACGTTGAACGTAGCGTCGCAGGGGACGCGCACGAGGCAAGCAGCTGCAGAGCGCGTCTGAACAGGCCCAAACCGGCGCGAACTGGCTTCGCGACTAGAAAAAAGCGCAGCAACGCCATCAGTGGCGTCTACTGGCGTTTGCTTCAACCGGCCTATTGTCCCTGCATCCTGGACGCGTCACTAGGAAATTTATTCTAGTACACTATAGTTACAACGACACTGTTACCACTAATTAACAAAAACTCGTTAATTAACTTTCTATTTATTGACCTGAGGGCAGGTGTTTATATTAGAAAGTTGTAGTGCGTCCCAATTTGTGGCATACCTCTTTTTTTACCAATCACAAAAGTTGCACGTAGTTCGAGATACTCCTCATCGAATGTCGAGGGCGAAGTCGAAACTGATCGCGCAAGGCGCGCAAGAAGCGCGACCGTCCTGCTACGTCAGACCGGAACTACCAGTCACAAGGGAGCGACGAAATTTGAATGAAGGCGCGCCGCGGCCGTATGTTTTCGTGAAAAGTTGCAAGTCATCTGACTTGTACCCGCGCATCGCCTTAGCTTCGCGCGTAGTGTTTGGTGCTTATCCGTTTCTTTCGAACTGTGCACAAGAATACCGCGATATGAACCTTTTCTTTGTCTGGTAAGCATAAAACTCAGAGGCTGCCACTTTGGCGCTTCTTCTTGCAGGCACGCGAAAAAGTTATTCGCACCTCTTTATAGTTTAACAAAGAAACACATAAGCACTACGGATCGCACACAAACATTAAGCTGTCTACTTGTGTATTTCAGAACGCTTGCCGATTTTTCTGGCCATATTCTGCTTCTGCGCGCCTTCATTCGAATTTCGTCACTTCCCTGTCACGACCCTGTCACTTCACTGTCACGAGTCGTCCCGGTGTTCCGCCGCACTTTGTGCACGCCGGGCGCGATCAGTTTCGATTTCGCCCTTGAAGTACGATGACGAATATCTCGAACTACGTGCAACTTTCGTGATTTCTAAAAAATGGATGTGTCATAAATTGGCACGCACTACAACTTTCTAATATAAACACCTGTCCTCAAGTTAATAATTTAAAAGTTAATTAACGAGTTTTTGTTAATTAGTGGCAACAGTGTCTTTTTAACTACGGCAAAGTTTTTTCCGCCTAGTTCACGTGCGAAACCGCCAAGAGGCTTACTGTCACAGAATTTTTATAAAAATTCTGTATTGTCCAAAAAAAGAACACCCTGTACACACACACATGCAGATACCAAAGCAACACGCCAAGTTGGGCCAGTTGGTTGGGATTCATCTAGAACTCGGTGACAGTGCAACACTAGACAAGGACAAAAAGAAGGATACGAACAACACGTATCCTTTTTTTTGTCCTTGTCTAGTGTTGCGCTGTCACCGAGTACAGATACCAAAGGCCGCGGTCCAGATGTTCGCTCCGGAAATCTCTAATGGCGAATTCCACTGGAAGAACAGGGGCACTTTTAGCACGCTGAAGCACGTCGGCTCTCTTCAGAGCCGGCGTGTTTGAGTGGTCGAACAGGAGTACTCGTAGGAGCACTGTCATCCAGTGGTAGAGCGAGAGCGGTTTTACGGTGCCGAGAGCAGCCAGGAACATGTAGTTTGTAGTGCTCTCGCCTGAAAAGCGGAGTAGGCGCAGTACGATGAGAGTCACGTGACTTTTAAACGTCACATTCTCCATATTTGTTTTATTTTGCTTCAGCCAGCGAGCGCGGCGGCAATGGTAGCAACCATGTTGACACCGCTGTTTGCCGTATTGGTGCCGTTTATACGCGCAGCGATGATGACGGCTACGAAGTGTACGCAGCTACGTTTACTGGATGCGCCTTTGCACAGGCGTACTATGTGACTGCGAATTAGGATAATGGCGAACATGCGACTGACATTTCGCGCGTGTTTTGGTGCTGCCCCACAGAGAATTATTGCCGGGGCTTCGAATGTTTCGATCACATGGTATATTTCCCCCCACTCGTCACCCTCTCACCTGCTCTCCCGAAGCGCATTCCAGGGGCAGATCGAGTGGCCCTGCTCTCAGTGCTCCGCCCCCCCCCCCCTCATCACTGCACGACGCCCCTATACTCCTGTTCTCTCAATGGAATTCGCCACTAGTGCTGTAGGTCACCCGAAAAGCGCCAGTATTCGCACGCCAAGATGGGTTTTAAACCTTCGATAGGCACAAATGCTGGGCTAGTTGGTACAGTCGTGAATGACAGGGAAAACTGAAATTACCTTTTAAAGGTCACAGCGGCTAAACGTAGTTGACAAGCGCAAAAAGTGTTCAGGACACCAAATGCTCAAGCGGAAATGTAGCTTTTGCAATTCAATACGTTACATTAATATCCATGCATTGCGAGTAATTGTAGATTAAACACTGTCTTGGTGTTCCCTCTCACATTGCTCACGACTGTGCGTTAACATGCAGCACGAAAACACGAAGAAAACCAGAATGCGCATGTATACGAGTGATGGCTCGAAATTAGGCGAAAGTTTTATTCGAAATAAATATAAAGCAAAGCGTCACAAAGCTAACGAGGCACAGAGGTGAGAAAAGGTATTCAGTGATCTCACCTATCCTTTAATGTGTCGAGCAGATATGCATGCTTTTCGTCTTAACGACAACGATGAACTACTGACGCGTCCCCTATTCTTTACGACGTGGAGAACTTTAATCACCTCTCCAGTTCTTGGACACACATATGTTTTGATAGGATCTCCGTATATGAACAAACACGGGAGAGCAGCCACGCGTGCTACAATGCGACGCAAGATGCGATGCACTGAGTTTCTTGAGCGACTGTTTATGCTGCGCATTTTGTTTCTCGCCGTCTTCGCCTCTTCGCGCTGCACAAAACATGTTAACGGGTTTATCGACCGCATCTCCTTCGAATCATCGCACGAACCCAACGAGCGCTGCGATCGGTTCATTTATTCCTTTCACTCGCACTTTTCTTCATTCGTTCGCTTCCACTACTTTTTTTTTTTTCAGTCAAGGTTTGTATATCTGAAAGTGAGCAAAATAGAAGTGAGCCGCGTGAACCATGGGCAAAGGCGGTGGAGCAGCAAACGTATCTCCGCGTGCATAAAAGATGAAAAGGAAAAATAAAAAGAGAAGCAAGGAGACACTGCCGTAGCATTGCGCGTAGATTTCTCAAAATGCAGACGCATCTCTCGAAGCTATATGTTCGCCATTTCTGCGCCAGACAAGCAACCTTGCCGCATCGAAGCTCGCTATACAGAGCAACGCAGTGGAAGAAATGCCTCAAAGGCGCCCTTCTGCTTCAGGCTCGCTTAACGGCCCCTGCGCAAATCCCTGCGTTGGTCTGCACGATGAAAGAAGAAAGAAAGAAAGAAAGAAAGAAAGAAAGAAAGAAAGAAAGAAAGAAAGAAAGAAAGAAAAGAAAGAAAGAAAGAAAGAAAGAAAGAAAGAAAGAAAGAAAGAAAGAAAGAAAGAAAGAAAGAAAGAAAGAAAGAAAGAAAGAAAGAAAGAAAGAAAGATGCGAAGCACGAACAGAAGACAGAACTATATAAAAGCAGTGGTACGTATACGCTCTAAGCAAAATTACCCGAAAAAGGAGTAACGGAGCCCAATAGGCACGCGCGATGAACGGATAGACTGCGAAGGAGCAACCGCTGAGGGACGCGTGCCGTGTGCAAACCAGTTAGTCTGCAAAGGGATCAACCACGCGAGAGATGTAGGCAGTGTGCAGACACACGTTCCGTGTGCAAGCCATTGTCAAGGGAACTAACCCACTAACCGTCCTCCTCGCTCTTTCAAGTCCGGGTCAGTCTTCCCACTTGTGTTCATGGTGGCGTGTTGGCGGTTGTGCCACGCTCGGAGAGTTCGACGATCTAGGAACTACACCGCGGTGCCTTAGATATAAGCGTATGCGTGGATGAGCTTGCATGCGGTGCTGCTTTTACGGCCTATTGGATCCATGATTTCAATCTGACTCTGGGCAGAAATCGGCGCTGGATTCTTTCACAAGTAAGTGATCATTTTTCATTCTACCGCCGTACCTGTCGCGTGCGCGAAACACATCGCGCTTGCCGGCAACGGCCTCGATCGTGTTGTATATCGTGCGCACGAAATGCACCGCGAAGGCCGGCTTGGGCGTCAGCTCGCCTGTACTTTGTGACCGCCTCGAAATTGGCCGCCATCGCCGTCGGCCGCCCGAACGCTCGCTCATCGAGGGTTCGCCGGGTTCGCCGGGTTCGCCGGGTTCGCCGCAGTGATGAGCTGCAGGCTCGGGATATTGGGCAGATCGAGGCCTCGTCGCTGCGCTGCGACTCGTCCAAAACGCATTGCGGTGGCCGGCAACGAGTTCGGTTGTATGTCACGCGCTTGAAGTGCACCGGCATAGGCTAGAGGGGGTGTTTAGCTAGCCGACTTTAGATGCGCTTCGGAACTCTGTGGAAATTGGTCGCCCTTACCGTCGGCTTCCCCGTCGCTCGCTCGCGAGCAGCTCGGCGCCGTTCGTGGCGGCGGCGCTGCGTTCGCTCGCCGTACTGCCGCTCGCTGGAGGGACTTTGTCGAAATTGGTCGCCATTACAGTCGGCTTCCCCATCGCTCGCTCGCAAGCAGCTCGGCTAAAGTGTTCTAGAAAGGGGTAGTGGGCTGACTGGAGGCCGTGCACTGACGCACTTTATGTCTCACCTGGTAGATGGCGCCACCACCACCTGCAATGTAAGCGACGCGTTGCTGCCCTCAGCGCGGAGGTTAGTTTGCCAGCGCTTCAAGCACAAACTACTCTTGTGCAACCCCTGTACATAGCCATTTTCGTTGCTTTTTTTTTTCTTTTGCGTGAGCATATTCTTGCTTTGGCCGTTGTTCTGGCGCATGAAGTATCGCTAAACATGTGCGCGTCATCAGCGGGCGCCGGATGCAATATATGCTGTAAACCGCCAGTTTTGTATTGCAGTAGCGAGCTCTCGCTTAAAAAAAAAAAAAGATCTCGCAGTTTTATTGCGTTTAGATAATTAATTAATTTATGGGGTTTTACATAAATTAATTATTTATGGGCATGCAAACACCTCTATCAGCTGAGTGCAAAATTCAGTTAGCAATTCTGCTGACATTATAATATGCCTCAAAGGTTCATATGCACTCTTTTCTACGGAACTATTTGTCCGCACTCCTGTATTTAGAAAAATGAATTTGTAATGAAGGTGTGGAAAAATGTAGACAACAATCGTTCGCGGAAGTAAGTGAAAAGTTTATTTGGTGGGGCAGCACAATGACCTTATATACTTCACAAAAGCCATGCGTATCAATCACTTTCATTTTTTTTTCAAAGTGAAAACAGATGGAAAAAAGCTGAAATAGCTTGAAGAGGGCCTTCCCCCATTTTGTACTATCAGCGTGTGCGGCAAAAGCATGTCTCCTAAAACAGCCCAATAGATGCTAGAAAAATACTCACAAAGAGACGCTAAATATTTTCAATAGCATACTTAGCATAGCATAAATGTAAAAAGTTCACAAAAGCACATGAATACTCAACACATATTGTTCACACAATAAGTGAAGACACTGAATCAGAAGAAATACTAAAAAAATGACAAATAATAGACACATTCCATTCAAACACATGCATTTTTTATACAGATCTACTGACGTTCTGGTAGATCATATTAATCGCACTGTGATGGTACGCCAAGGACTAAAGCCACCATTCACAATTGAATTAAGGGTTTATTGCTATAGTATGCATGGCGAGTGGCAATTAACACACTATCTTGCTTGTTTTTCAAATCTGGCATTTTCTTGTATTTGGGTCAGTGAAACAGAAAAAGAATATTCAGAGAAGATTCATACTTCAAGTTTAACCTACACTTGTAAAATCTAAACGCAGGAAGAATAATAAAATTTTAAAAAAATCTTCTATAGCAAGGAAAAAAAATTAAGTGCAGCGGCTTATCTTGAAGTGCTTTGCTTTTTGGCGTTTGCCTGCTCTGTCTGTGTTTAGCCCCTTAATGTAAAAATGAAGTCGCGTAACAACATAGAATTGGATTATTTTTTGAGAGAGCATTGAGGCATGGCTTCGGCACCCAACCTCTTGCCAAAGCCTTGCTTTCACAATGGTCAGCACATCTAAAATGCTGTCTGCACGGAGTTCTTCACATGAAAAGCAGCCCGTGAACAAGCCTTGCTACCAATCTACATTATTCACAACTACAGGAACTGAAAAATGAAACGTATTGACAAAGCAATGCTCGGCCGAAAACCTGCAGCGACGACGAAACACAGCAGCAGCCCTACAGCAGCGGGGCGAAGGCTCCCATTGCTGACGATGGCTCCCATTGCTGACGATGGTAGCGCCGCCACGCGGGCACTCAGGAAAACGAAAACTCGTTTACATTTTTTGCGCCGCGGCAACGTACCCTCTACCCGGAGAGTGGGCTCACTACCCAATATTCTAGAACACTATAGCTCGGCGCCGTTCGTGGCGGCGGCACTGCGTTCGCTCGCTCTTCTGCTTGAGGTTCGCTGGCGGCAGCGGCGGTGGCTGACGGGTTTGCTCGAGCTGTACGACGCCACTCGCAGAAAGCTCGCCGACTCGTTGGCGGCACGGCGGTTGGCGGCGCCTCAGCCTCATGGCTGCTAAAGTGCCTGTAATACAGGGACCATAATGGCTGCGGATGCCGCATATGAGCTGTTGCGCTATGTGGCTCGAAATGCCTCTTGATGATGCATGCCATCACGGTGAAATTATTGCATGCCATATTTTAGACGTGTGTTTTTATTTTACCTTGCACGTATTTGCCATGTGTGTGCGTCGTCATCCTCTCTGTCAAGTATGACTAACTATTGCATTCTTTTTGTGCTTTGCGTGATGCAGCCGTTGTCCACAACGTGCAGAATGCTGTGTGTGCTGACACGTGCAATGCCAGTCATCTATCGCTTCCGTTGGAGCAGCTTCACAAAAAGGACTGCACGAGATATGACAACGCGGCTGGACCTGTATTGGACATTTTACAGTGAATTCAATGAAAGAAAGCAGAGACTTCATGAGTGTAGAGAAAAATAAAACATTCCATTGTCTCACTTTTCTCTTTCGTTGTCGCACTGACTGCGAAAACAGTGATACACGCATGACTAAATATTTTTTCGCGTGTTCTTTTCCGCGCCATTTTCCTGCTCAGCGCGGGAAAAAACACGCGAGAAAAGTATTAAGCCTTGCGGAGAGTAACTGTAGGAAATCTTCCCTGGGGATGAACGGATCATCTGAACTGGGGATAAAAAGTTCATCCAAATGGAGTATTGAGTAGACCGAGCGTTCGTCCGGAGAGGTGCAATGGAGACTAATGGTTGCCCGGTATGTGTAAATCTGAGGACTAAATGTTAGTCCATTGAAGTGATCTGTGGGGACTAAATGTTGAACTAACTGTATGAGTTAGTCCCTTTAGGACTAACTGTTAGGGACAGCCCCCATTAGTCTCCAAAGGGACGAACCACACACCATTTTGCCTTAGAGTGTAGAATATTTTAGGGATGGGCTTCGGTGCCGCCGTACTGGGCCGTTCACCTTGCCGTTTCGTATACCTTTAACAACTAACTGAACGAGCAGTGCTACGGTGGCACATACGCATGAAAACGGTTGGGTTCGTGCACGCGACACTTCATTACCTTATTAATTCACGTCGCGATGTACAAAAATAAGAACACATTCGTTTAACAGCCCAAGATGGCGACGCCCATGTGTCTTACGCAAAATCGTCTTCAGTGGCCTGATGTGTGTGCAACACACCCTGCATTGCGCTTGTTTTGAAACGTTTGCGTTTGAGAGTGAAAGCGGCAACGCGGTTATAAGAAAAAGCGGTCATCTCGCAGTTTTTCATGTGTAAAGCAGAAATACACAACAGACCGGAACGCGAACGTTGACCGGAACGCGAAGGAAAAACAAAACGAAAAACCGACCGGGGACAGTATCTGTCATTTGTAAATTGTTTAACACGTTCGTAAGCTCCCTATTAGCTTCGTAGATTCCTTCAGCTCGGTCAATGCTGCGTCTAAACAGCCCAGTTTCATTTCGCAAGTTCTTGCCAAGACTTAAGGAACCCATGCATGGACAATGTCTTGTCTATAGCCACAGAGCTACTGCGATGGGTCTTCGCAGGCACGCAAGATATCCGCAACTGCCCGTTGCCAGAACACGCATATACACTGTAAACGAAAGTTAGCCGAGATGGGAGCTTTTCCAGCATATGAGCCCCTAAAACCCCCAAGCCCCAATCATTTACTCCGTGGTAGCGGGGTGAAGTCGGCACACGTCGTCGTAAAACGCCCCTTGCTTAATGAGGGAGTTTATGAACGACATGACCTTGTTAAACTCCCCACGGAGTTTTAGATCACGTGGTTAGAAACTCCCTATGGGAGTTTTAGAAACCATTTTTGGTCGTGATGTGCGTGCGTGTGTGAATGTGCGTGTGTGTACTGGCATCTGTTTGCAGCGACGATTTGCAGCGAGGATTTGCAACGGCCGGTTGGTTTGTGTAGACGTGTAGGACTATTTTCTCCACTGAACCGTTCTGGTCAGGGACAAGATCAACTCGCGCCAGCGTCCGACCGCGAACACATCGAGCTGGCTGTCCCGTGTTTATTCTCCCGTCAAGCGGCAATGGCCATGCACACGAGTGCAAGCCTCCGACACGCCACGGATACCTCGCTTCAACGTGCCGAGTTACGAAGAACTGCGAAGAATAATTTCATCGGTAACAAAAGTAAGCTATTGCGGTCGTCAGCGGGTTGTTTCTGGAGTTTCACCGGTTAAAACTTCGAAGCAGTAAGAAGTAGGCTTCGCTACGTCGTCGGCATCAAGCCGGCCGGCGGCCGGTGTGAGAGCTGCGCCGGCGACGCGCTCGTCCCGACCACCGGCAACGCTTGCTTCTCGGAGTGTCACCGAACCGATGTTTCACCGGCTGCAACTTCTAAGCGGTAAGAAGGCTTCGCTACGTCGTCGGTACCAAGCCGGCGGCGCGTAGCGAACTCGCACAGCCACACCGGTCGCCATGGCGAGTTCTATATACGAGCTCGCACCGGCCACCGGTGAAGCAAAGAATATGTTTCACAGAAAATAAAAGCTGCTGGAATGAGTAAGTTTAAATTGTCTCTTCGTGCCATGCAACCACCGTTGTCAAACGTATAGCGAGAAGGCGAGCGCCGATACGAGATAGATTGAACCAACATGCGGCCGCCGCTGCACTGCGAGCAACAGGAACCGCGACTACGAGCCGTCTCGTTCGTTGTAAGTGCATCGCTCCGTAGCTTAACGCGGATAGCGGACACCTGTTTTTTTTATTGTGTGTGTAAAATAACGGCGACGAAAACTGCACAGCAGCAAGCATTTTGTGATCGCGAGCTGCCGTTCGTCGTATATCCGTGCCGTACTCCTGCGAGAGGCCTAGCGACGCCGTCGGCAACAACGCGGTATACCGGCGGGGAGGCGCGGTTCTTCGCCGGTGTTGCTGAATGTGTGCTGCTGAAGCGTTCGTGCACGGCCGCTCGTGGTTCGTGAACGATTAGGTGCATTTTACAGACTCGCGCACTGTACTGCTAAGGCGGATACATCCCATGCGACAGAGTGCCAGCTGATAATGAAAATTCGCTAATTAAAAAGGCGTTGAATGTTAGGCGGGTTTATAGTAAAAGACGGGTGTACCTCAGTAGTATCTATAAGCCCACCGCAAATATACACGTACGCCATGAATGTTTGGTGTATAATTACGCGGAAAAGGAGTGTCCCATCCGAGCTACATTGGAGGTCAAGATGTGGTGCCTATATATACTCGGTGGCCAAAGTATGGTTGTGAAGCGCGGGTGGCGAGTGGTTGTCGGTGTGTGTGTTGTATTACATTTGCGAATGTTGTGTGCATGTTTGTGTACGTGTGATCGAGTTTGCGTGTTTCGATGCTAATTTAGTTAAACATCCTCTGGTGCATGGTGCGACAGCGAAAGGCATTTTTTTTCGATGGTTACAAAAATTTACTCCCATACTTACCTGGAAAAGCTCCCCTATGGATGTAAACAAATACTCCCCTCAGTCCATCCAAAACCTCCGTCCTTATGGGGGGTAAATTTTTTACTCCCCTGGACGGAGTATATAAAACCCCCATCGGGGCGTGCGCTAGAGGACAAGTCCATTTACTCCCATCTCGGCTTTTTTTTGCTTACAGTGTAGAACCGAGATGTCTAAGCCTTCGAACACCACTGCACTTAACGATAACATTGTAACGCCAACGTTGTTTAAGTACAATGCCATTGTTACAACGTGACAACGTTATCTCCTCGTACAAGCGCACGCGATGGCTTCAGCGCATGCGCAGATGCCCTGCGATCCGATCGCAACTACGTCAGCCGAGAGCGGAATTGGCTGGACGCCAACCTTCCTGTCGATCTTCATCTCGGCTGCTCCTCTTTTTCTCTCCTTTTTTTATTTATTATTCTTCCTCCTCCAACCCTGTGTAGAGGTTATCATCATCCGTGAGAGAACACGGACTGCAGTATTCTCTTCTTCGTGATCTTCTCAAAAGCCACTTCATCGCCGGCCGAGCGTTGTAATTGAAGGTGGGATTTCTCAGTGAGTCGGCTGCTGTTTTTGTGAGATAAAAAAAAAAAACAAATGTAACCGGCGCTTCACATACCCCCTCCTCCGCTATACTGAGCATCGGTCCCGAAGGAGTCTCGTCGCATTCTGATAGAACTTGAGGAGGCAGCCAAAGGAACTCGTCTCCGCTCTGAGTTTGATTAGAAACATTCGCAGACGCTCGCACGAAGAACTGTTCCGGCTGAGTTGCACAGTCTCGAGAAAAACAAGGAAGGAGATAAATTCGCCAAACTCAAAAGTGGATGTTGGAAATGAAGTGCCACAGCTCACGTCTGCGGCGTTCGACATGATTCAGCGCGCTCACATAAATCTAAATGTTAATGACAACTGCGCGACATGTTTAAAATGCCTCAGTATGTCTCGGTCCTAAACAACTTGCTCCGAAGCGCCATGAGAATCATAACAAGAAGCATTCAGGCGTCGTAAGTTCAAGGCATTCTGCTGTGCGATATACGCAGCTTCTACTGTGCTTCCGAAGATAAGCAGACCGAGATAAAGCGCAGCGTTTCACCGCGCGCTGTCTTTACAGCAAAAGGGCGACTGATCGATGACTTCGGTGCATGGCCCCCCTATAAGACAGCCTTACTTTTTTTCTTAACATAGCGTTAGTTGGGCTACTTCGTAATCTTTAATATGAACCTTGCCGCTCAAATTCTACAAAAACACATTTTCTTTATCGTTTTTTTTTTGTAGGTTCTGTGCTGAAAAACTTGGGTTGTTTTTCTTACTGCTTCATTGACACCGGTCTGGTGGAGCTTCCCGCGTCACCAGAAACGACTTCCCATCCCTTTTTCAGTGACCACGTATAACGATGAAAACACCTACCGAGCAACGCGATGAAGAACGGCCAGGTAAAAACGTGCAGCGGAAAAGTGTAAAAGACAACCATCCCGACAGTTCTGTGCACACAATGCAAGGAGCAAGCTGACGACTTTATGCGGTGTGCATATCTGTATACAGCAACTGCAGAAAACGGAGAACTAAGCAACATGCAGAAAGACGTCATTACGCAAGCGTCATGTTCAAAAAGAAGAGTTCAAAACAGCGGCCATTCCGACGACTGATGACAAAATATGAGCGGAAGCTTATACAACATTAACTTTCTGCACGCGCGCTAGGTAATCGCACAGCGCACAGCGCCGCTGCATAGACTACAGAAGTATAGGAAAGAAAAAACAAAGAAAACGGAATCATATAAATCAAAGAGCTAGTTACTTCGCTAAGTGTAAAAAATGTGCAAAACGATAGAGTGAGAAGTGGGCATAGCGCCTTTCCCGCTTCTAAGCAATTATGCCGACAACAAAAATATTCGAGCAGTATATACAGCATCGAACCGCTGCTTCGGCTCTCGATTATTCGAACGGCCTAATTTTCAATTTTGGCCGCACTTCACTCCTTCACAGCCGTCACGCTACGAGAACTCAAATGACTGTTCTGCCGGATAAATTCGTTCAGAATTGAGAGAAACATTGAATTCCGAAGAAATTGGATGGAAAAGACGCACACCGCTGCCGCGTGTGCGTTTCGTTTCGTTTCGCACAATTATCAAAGCTCTTCGCTTTCTCGTTTGTTTTGTTCCGATCATTTTTTTTTTGTTGTTGTTCAGATGTAATTCAATGACTTATACTTGCCGGCAAGAATCCCGACTTAGGAATTTCTTCCTTTAGTCTGTTCAGCATGAACAATCGGAAAAGCCGTTCTTTCGACTTCCGGGCTTTCAACAACAATGCGCCGCTCTTTGCTGCAATAAGACGTCGACAGCGTTCCTGTAAAAATCTCGATCTGGCGACAGATCATGTGGCACACGCGCATGTCGCTTGTCTATTCGCAGTTAGCACAGCGGCGGATCCTGCGGAGGATCCACAAGTCCGCGCGTTCTGGTAACACGAGGTCGAAGGTCAAAGGCTCGGGGGATCAGTCCATTTCAGCCGAGTGCAAGATGTTCGACGGCCGCACTCAAGCCCGAGTGTTAAGATTACGGACACATTTTTCGAGACGATCGCGAACGCTTCTCCGTAAAACCGACATACTTGTTTTCTAGACCTGCAGTTTCGTTTTCTTTTATGATAACTGGTGCAGCGCGAAGCAGAAAGGGCCGATAGGATAAAAAGCATTGACGGTTATTGTCGCTCTACTAATTGCAGACGCGACCATTCCCCCCCCCCCCCCCTTTTTTTTTCTGCTCTCCGGGGTCGGCAGTGGAGATGCGAAGGACAGGTGGAGCTAAAAAATGGTCCAGACTGACATTTCTGTATCAAGTGACGTACATGATACAGAAATGTCGCTGAACGTTCGCTGAACGTTCAGTTCAGCGAACGTTCAGCGACACGTTCGTCCAGTTCGCTGAACGAAGAGTACGATCCCAGCCAAAGGCACCCCTCTCCTTCGGCGGCACCACAGTGAAGTAATGTTGCTTGAGTAATGGATTTTCCCTAATTTTCAATAAAAATAAGGTGATAAAGTATATAACAATAAAACGAACTATATAACGCAAGCCAATCGTCCTTGTACATCCTTTACCGATGCCGCCGTCCGGAGTCTGATGCACTGAACAGACTATACGCTGCACAACTGAATAAACTCGGTCGTTCACTCTCTCTCTCTCTCTCTCTCTCACACACACACACGCACACACAAACCCAACAAAACTAAATAAATAAACAATGACCAACCAACTAACTAACTAAACGGTATAACCTCGCGAGAAAGTAAGTTCTTGCCACGCGTCGAGCATAGAGGTCACACGAGAGGTTGTCTGAGCAGCGTGTTTGCTCACACAGTGCGGATACTGCGACTCCCGGAAAGGAGTTGCTGTTGATCCGTGCATGTGAGACGCGAGACAGAGTAATAGTGGAAGGGAAGAAAAAATAAAAGATCCTCAGTATGGGCCCCCATCCTTCTTGTCTCGGGAAGAGCTGCGAACGGCGCCAGCAGCACTGCTGCCACAGCTGCGGCCCCGCTCAGCAAGCGTGCGAGCGCATAAGAAAAACAGCCGAGCGGCGCATCGGGGACGAAGCAGCCGCTAATCGAATTGAAGCTCCCCCAGCGACTTCAGTTACACCGGCGGCGCTACGCGTACACTGCGAGTGGGTGGACTTCGAGCCGCACACTGTTTGCCCCGCGCCTTCAGTGTTCAAACGTCGGCACTCGGCATACACGCGCATGTAAGAGGTGCTCTTGTTTATTCTCGGAAATTTGATTTTTTTTTTCAACGCCATCCGAATTTTTAAGAACGGTAAAAGCGCACTATAAACACCGACACAAAGAAGGCACACACACGCGCACACGCCTTCCCTGTGTCGCTCTTTCTAATGCTCTTTTACCGCTCTGAAAAATGGACTACCAACGTGCCCATGGATGGATGGAAAATGACTTCCTTTCGTCAGAAAGCAGGTGCAGACGATTCCGTGTTAGATGGCCATCAACCCAAGGTTGACGGCGACCTGTGTGGCCCGCTCCACGACCCTTGTCTGGACGACTGGGTCTGAGCTGGCCAACACGGCCTCCCACTGCTCGATGGAGGGATTACGCATAATATCCGCCGGCGGCGGCATCATGCTATACATTCCCATATGGTCATATGTTGCCATTGCCTGGCACCGTTTGCATTCCGGCTTAATCTCCTCCGGGTGCATTTTGCTCAACACGTATATGGGCTAGGAAAAGATCTCGTCTGCAATTTTCTCCGGACGCATTTCTGCGCCTTGGTCAACCGCTTGTGCGGGGGCGGATAAAGCCTCCGCTCTAGTTTTGATTGCCACGTTGGGGACCACCTGAATATGTAGCCAAGTTCTACTTCTTGAGCTGAAGTTACTCGAGAGACGCGGACATTATATTTTCGGCCGTCATTAAAACGAACATAATAAAATTTTCAACTAATGACACCGCGGCGTGTAGATAGAAATTTACTAATTGCAGCCCGTGATTTTGAAGGTTTATGCATTCGGAATGAATTACATGGATGAAACCACCAGTTTTGAAGAAAGCGCCCCAAAAGTGTGCGAGAAAATGCACTGCACAGTTCCAGTAATTTATTTAGCTTTAATGCACGAAGAGATCTTATTTGTTCTAAGGAAGACTCAATTATGTGAAACAAGAGTGCTTTATTATGTCACGTTTGACAACGGATATGTACTGGCACTAGTTTCGAAATTCGTGCTCAGTGGATTCGGTTGGCAAAACACACTGCCTTCCAACAGTGCATAAAGCAATATATTTGCGGTTAAGCATTCGGCTAGTTGAAATTGAAGTTCTTTAACTGCACCAGGGTGCTTCTTTGGGCCGGTTGGTACATGTCCATGGGAAACGATAAACAGCGCAAGCAACCGTCTCTGTCTAGTTGTCCTGTTGCTCACTCTGTTTTTCGTTTTCTGTTGAAATTTACAAACGAACTTGTTATACATTTCGACTTTCAGCGTAAGAGCAATGTCGATGTGGAGCCCAATGATTATAGATTTGCGCTATATGTGACAGGCGAGCATTTTTAAAGATCCGTTAACGTTAGCAAAAAAAAAAAGAAAAACGTCGACACATGTCGCGCGTTTCTCTGTTCGAATGCGTATAAACACTGCGTGAAATAGCTCGCATCTGCATCGATCGTTTTTATCTGAGAAGGGAACAGACGGCGCAGAAGGAAATAACATATTATATAAACTTCTTCGCGAGCCTCTCCGCGAAGTGCGCATACAAACTCGGATAGGTTGCAGCAGGCGCGGAGGCGTCCTCTAGTGCAGGCTGCTGGTCAACAGCGTTTCCGTAGAGCACAACGCGCACACGAATACGCGTGTAATATTTTCATCCTCTGTGGCCGAGATCCAATCGAGATTCCACACAGAGGTGTGTGCTGACGCGAGTGCAGTGAGTACCACCGACGCATCGTGGAGGCGAGTCGCGCGAAAGGTTTCACGAGCAAAAGGCCGAGAAGCCGTTGTAACACAAGAGGGAGCTGCGGAATAAGTGTGACCACTGTGCATACAACTACACCGAAAAGCTGCAGCTCCACCACCAAACGTCAGAGGCACGCATTACCAGCCACCGCTGCGGCTGTGAAACGGTCGATTGTATATCGCGTAATCTCTTTGGTGGAGAGTGCGAATCCATGATATATACACATGTAGGGTGTTATACATAAGCGCAGAAAAGAATACATAAAGGTTACTGAGCCGCGCCAACGATTGCTTTGAGGTTTGTGTCGCACTTTATAAGCCAGCGGACGTGCTATGCTCATGCCACACCGTGAGAGCGTATAAACGCGCTCTATATACACATATGTATATGGGGCATTTCTTTTAGACAATGCAAAAACTTTAATAGCCCTGTGACAGGCAGCGTATTTGCGGTCCTTGTGCTCGATCACTCCAAGCGGAAGGCAATATGCTGGCACCATGCATGTTCGACTAATTAACGAATACTTTGTAATGACTTTCTTTTTATTTATTAAATGCGCATGTTCTAGTTAACGCGGGCGAGGACAGGGAGACGCTCGCCATAAATGGCGTCACTGATAGCTCCGCCTGCTATCTCCGGTTGAAGAAATCCCCCGTCCGAACAATCCTTTTGTACGCTCAAAAGCGGAAAAACAGCGCGAACACAGGACGAATGAAGATGTCCAGAGGACGGGCGCTGACTGCCAACTGAAAATTTTTATTGAAGAAACAACGTATATATAGGAACAGGAAAGCATGAAAAAAAGATTATGTTACAACTGTAATCCCGAGCGTGAAGTCAGGTATAGCTGATTTCTTTGTCTAGCAGATTAGGCGACGGTCACGCTTACGCATTGCTCTTCAATAAAAAATTTCAGTTCGCAGTCGGCGCCCGTACTCTTGTCATGTTCCTTCCCCCTGTATTCGCGCTGTCTTTCACTTCAATCTATTTCGCATCCGTCCAAGGTAGAACTGACAGGGATATTGTGGTGCTCGACTGCTGACCAAAAGGTATACCGGGATCGAATGCCGGCCGCGGCGGCCGCATTTCGATGGAGGCGAAATGCTACGCCCGTGTTCTAAGCTTCAGGTGCTCATTAAAGAACTCCAGGTGGTCGAAATTTTCGGATAACTCCACTACGACGCCTTTCATAATCACATCGTGGTTTGGAGGCGTGAAACCCCAACAATTACTGTATTAGAACTGACGGGGAGCACGGAAAAACAAAAGCACAAATTCGGCTTGACTATGTATTGCCGTGAGCAAAAGTATACGGACCACGGGAGCGCGTGCCGAAGTTGCGGTTTGCGCCATCTAGTGGCGAGCTGTCTGTTGTCGAGAGCATTGCTCTGGCGATTGTGCGGCCAGACCTATGCTCTCGACTGCAGACAGTTGGCCTCTAGATGGCGCAGAGCGCAACTTCGGCACACGCTCCCGTGGTCCGTATACTTTTGCTCACATGCTCCTATATGCGTATTCGCATCGAGTTTGTAATACGAGCAACCGCAGCAGGGGAGCCGCGCATCGAAAACCTATGCGCTGGCAAAATGTGTGCGTGGCTTCGCTAAAAACAAAAAGCGTCCGACAGCACTTTGATCATACCGGGCCACATTTCCGCTGAGTGAGATTGAAGCTTCTATACGCGCGTATCCTGTGCTGGAAAGGAGAATCCCGCAAGCGTGTACCTTAGGCAAATGATATGCAAGATCAATTAAACCGAGACGAGGCGAAGTTCGCTCTAGCGCTGAATGCCAGCAGGCAGCGCCCGAAGGTTATAATTATGCGGCAGTGTCTTTGAAAAAGGCGAAATAACGCATCTGACGCGTCTATCTCTGAATGCTAAAAAATCGAAAATTTCAGGACAACGTGACTTCTTCAGGGTTTTTATTTTCTTTTCTTCCCCTCCTTTTTGCTGACAGAGGTTCGTAACAGCGACGGTAAACGTGAATGCGTAATTTCAGAAGCTCCCCAAATGAGCGTTTTAATTAGTTCCTCCACTGTGCGCGCCGTATAATGCTTCACTATGTTCCTCGAAGCACACCGTCTCTTCCATGCAAGGTGTATACATATAAGGCTTTTTTTCGTCGACTTCAATTGTGTGGTAACAACATTCTCTGAAGTAAATACTGAATGAAAAAAACTAATTGGCAGTTAATAATCGTAATTGAGATGTCCGCCACTGCGATACAAAGATTCGTCAGCAAAAATAAAAACGAAAAATACAATTCTTGGTTTAGATTATACGCAGATTCCTAGGAAGCGGAGGATATCATGCTGCACGCACACGCGATACTCGTTCGTTTTTTTTTCCTTTTTTTTTTGAAAGCCTGCGCATTCCAAGTTACAAATGGGAAAAGTGCAATAATGAAAGCGAAGTGCGGACATCCCATTCTTTGTCACAAGTGATAGAACGGCGGAAACTATGCACGTCAAGGCGATGGAAAAAAAAAAGAATAAAAGGCACACATCGTTCATTTAGCTTCCGATATCGTATGATCCAATTTTATTTCGACTGTGACGCGGTGGAAAGAATAAAGCGTTTAGGACAAAAACGACAAAGGTAAAAAGAAATAAAAAGAAGAAGAAAAAAACGAAGCCACCACTGAGAGCTAGAACTAATCTGCCGCTGTAAGAACCCGCGACTTAGGGGGACCAGATTTGGAGCGACGAGCGAACTGAGCCGCATAAGAGGAACGCATAAAACCCGGAGGAAATGGTCTCGTTCCGTATTAGAACTTCTCTTTTCCAGCATTACGAGAGACGCACCCCTTTTGCCCGTGAAGCTAACGAACAGGCTTCGACGAGACATATGGCGCGACATCTTCAACTTGCTTTTTTTTCTGTGCGTGCGCGTGAGTTTCAGTGTTCATTCAATTAAGGTCCGAATCTTTCAAGGCTTAGAAAAAAAAAAAAAAGCAGTATACGTCAGAGCGCCCTAACAAATTTACTACAATCGGATTCCTTCAATTTTGCAATTTTTGCTCGTTAATCTTTACGCGTCAAATTAACGATCTGATGATCAAGCACGCCACGCAGTTGGAGTGCTCCGGATAAATCTTGACCACCTGGAATTCTTTAGCAGGTGCCTAAATCTAAGACGGGCGTGTTTCCATTCCTTAGCAACGTTGCTTGTTGGGCGAGTTGGAACGAGTCAGTCATAGCGTAGTTCAGCGCAAAAAACAGGCAACAGACGAGTCACTCGTCTGTTGCCTGTTTTTTGCGCTGAACTACGCTATGACTTCCATTCCTTCACGATGAAAATGCGGCCGCCGTGTCGGGAATCGAACCCGCGACTTGGTGCTTAGCAAACTACGCCACATACATCCCGCAAACCACCACGATAGGGCCCGTGACACCTACGAACAAGCAACCAGCCTATGCTTTCGCGTCATTGTATACTACTATAGTATATAACCAGGCACTACGCGGGGTCTGTAGCTTAACTCTACCTTTGATCCATTTACCATCCACACAAAGCCATCAACGCTGCCCTGACCCCCGGAAGTGCGCGCTATCGGAGTATTCGAATTTCGCGTATACACCATAGACACGCGATACAAAGTATACACATATATAGAGCTACACAAAGCAGAGGAGGAACAGCTGGAAATCGGCGCCTCACGGTAATTGGCGAGGAAGGTCCCTCGCCCTCCCCTCGTATAACGGTGTTTCAACGGACGAGTTGCGCAGGTGTACGCAGCCGAAGGCCGAGCGTGCACAGTCGAAGGAAGCGAGCAGGAGGCCGGCGTAACGCACAGAGGCAGCTCGTCCATTAGGGTCGGCCTCGACCCGCGATGCATTATGCAGAAAGCCGTCCGCCAGGACATGCACGGAACGGCACCGCCGCTGCATGGACCCCCACCCCCACCTGCTGGCGCTCGCGGCGCGAACACGTCGTACCGGGTCGGGCACCGACCGTGCCTGAACGGGAGCCCCGCAGAAAAGGGCGGCAGAGCGCGACCGAAACAAAGGCTGATACAACGATGCACTGCGAGGGTCAGCCTGGAAGAAGTATGAGACCGCGAATCTTGTTCCTGAACTCTACACGGACAAGTACCGTCGCGCCCAATGACGTTAAACATGCTGCCCGTGGTCAAAGCGGGGCCGACATTACACCCCCCCCCCCCCCCCCACACACACAAAATCGTTGACGTAAACACTATTTAGACTAGCGATATTTCCAAAACAAATTTCACGTTCACCGGTGTTACAGTATATATGTTTGATCACTTTGGTGCCCCTTCAACCATGACCACCGTGTTCCAACTCATACTAAGCGCCACTGTGCATACACTGTAAACCACTGTAAACCACTGTAAACCAAGCAAGCAAAACACCTTTTTCCCTAACCAAAATTTCCAAAATTTTGGGTGTAAGAGTGTTTTCCTTCCCCAAATAGCCTTAAGGGGTGATTTTCCAACTAAAACACCCTTTAGGAGTTAAGGGTGTTGTGGGTTATCGAAACACCCATGGCCCATGCCAGAGGGTGCCAGATAATAACTGGGACTCGCTGATTAAAAAGTCGTTGGATCTTCCCTTACAAAAATTGATTTAGACAGTCTATAGACTGTCTAAATCTATTTTTGTAAGGGTTAGGTGAGTTTAGATTAAAAGATATGTCCATGTTCCTTTTAGGGCTATCTACAAGCATACCATAAATTTACGCCAACTTCTTAACGTTTAATGTTCATTTATACGGAACAGGAACATCCCACCGGCACTAAACGGCGGCCTAAGATACTATGGCCATCTTTACCAGATGGTCGGTGTACAAGGGTGTAGCGCAAGCGCTCCGTCCATGGGGTATTTTACAATACGCTCTGCTGTGTGTATGGTTTGGCGCGTGCGCGCGCCTTCTATGATGATGTCATCTGTAATTGCATGTTCCCTGACTGGTAGATTTTATTTTTCAGTGATAAGGGTGTTTAGACCACTGGAAACACTGCGTGATAGGGGTGTTAGGCCAGTGGCAACACCCTATGGTATAAGTGTTTTGATACGTGAAAGCACCCTTTTCCTAGGGTGTAAGGGTGTTAGTTGTAGACACGGCAAAACACCCTTAAGGGTGTAAACTGGTTTGCTGTGTACGCCACGAATCACAGACTACGCGAGGCATAGCGCGGAAACAATATGGGTAAAAACGTCGGTTCAGCGCACGCCGCAAGCTCTCGGCTAAAACGACGAAGATACGAAAAAAAAAAAATTGGAATGTGAAAATAAACACGCGTGATGCATTTGTCGAATGTCAATGCGCGGTTCTTTCCAAGATATCAAGTTCTTGAAAAAGCGCACCGCTTTAGAACGCTATAAAAAGGCAATGCGGCCGCGAGATAATGGAAGCGCTGAAAGTAATCACCTCATAGTATATGTATAACATTATGAACATATACTTAAGGATTGACGAAATATTTCACTACGTATATTGACATCAAGTCCTTCGTCGCTATCTGAAGCTCCGATAACAAACAAAGAAAAAAAAAGTGAAGTTGCCGTTTGTACTTCGAATGCCCCATTTATATTAATCGGAGACACACGTAGCAGAGACACGTGATGCACAATTACACAGAGCTCCAACTTTGACGCGGCTATGACGCATTTCGTAACATCCAAAATACTTCGTGAAAAATAAACGGCGCAGGAAGAGACGTAAACATGTAAACACATGTATGAGATCCGTGTTTCTATGACTAGAGCAATATAGATCATACCACTGCTCTGCTCGCTAGCTACAACGTACCACCGAGGCCCGTACACGCGTCAAATATCGTCAGCATTGTCACCCTGCGTGATCCCTCAGTGAGAGCGAGTGTAATCGCTTAACCAGTGCAGCGTCACGTATATGCTACTGAGTACGCCTTTAGGAAGAAACCGAGAAAGAATTGAACAGCCATTAAAGCTCCACAACGGGAATGTGGCTACGAAAAACAAATACGCATTTTACGAATGCAGAATGCCTTCACCGTGACGCACCGAAGCAGCGAGTGAAGTTTGTCCCTTTCTACAACGACACAGATTGCATCACGTCTTTCAGTTTAACAAAGTCGTTGAAAAAACACTCATGCGGAACAGACTGAATTCACGAGTGCGTGGATGTCGATCGCACGAACGCATTGGACAAGTTCGCCAAGCTTCGTTTGAAGCCCCCAGTTGCAAGCTTACGTAGGCGGGGAAGAAAATGGTTTTTTTTATCGAGGAATCCGCGATGCATATGGACAAGCTATAACTCATGCGAAAACGCCCTGTCTAAAAAATGTTAAGCCAAGAGTTGCATACAGGCGTACAATTGAGTTTATAGGCGCTCGTCTCTAAATACCTAGAAAAAAATGAAGCTCAGTGTTAGCCCCGTAATTCCCTTGCAACGAAGAAGCGCGCGCATCATTCCATCACTCCGCGTGAAAAGAAATTATTCCGCGCATGCACGGAACTCTCGGGCTGTCGCTTAAACAGCTTTGCTCGTGTGTGTTTAGCTTCAAAAGTGGACAGGCAGCGCACGTGCCCCGTAGAACGAGGCACACCTATTATAGAGCCTGCTACGCGGTCGTTCACCACTCTGCAGTTGAGGCGGAAAAGAAAAACCGATTGCTCGAACCCTTTTTTTTTTTTTACATAAGTTGCACATTTTCCTCAAACACCGCGATATAAGGGCCAAAGATGAACCAATTGAAGCTATATAAAGACTCGTTCCCAACTAAACAACCTAAAACGAAAAAAAAAAAAACCAATGGCGCGCGCGTGTTATTGGGATTTCTTTCCTGTAGACCGCAAAGAAGGAATGAGAGAAGGAAACGATCGTCGATAGTGGAGCCCTGCTATACCGCGGATTGAGGAGGATATCGAGCGGATCGCCAGCGATTGCGCAACGCCTTCGCGCGAGCAACCGTGCTTAAATGGCTGCTTAACCGTCTTTCCATCAAGCAAGAACAATGTCAGAATGTATACCGAAAATAAACGAACAGGTCTGACTGGTGCGTATTATAATAACCACGGCTGTCGAATATATGAGAATCAATCGCATGCATGTGACAAACAGGCAATTAATTTCCTCTCAAACACGAATTAATCTTCATTTTCAGTTACGCTTAATCGAAAAGTCGTGCCAACTGTGTACAATTACGGGAACGCGAGCACGGTATACGGCACAACGAAGTTGCGAAATAAAAATGCAGAGACCTTCCACACTACTGTAAAGATGAAAGCGAGCGAATGGTGGATATGCTATATAGTGAATATTGTTGTAGTGAATTTATATATTATCATTATTGACTAGATTGAGCGAATAGATCCTGTAGGACATGAGAAACCCCGATTGTTCCGAAAGTACAAAAATTCGTTCGTTTCTTAAGCAAGTGGTCTTGTCTTTGCGGCAAAATTGTTCACGTCATTCTGCCATGTCGGCGAAATCACACAAACTTGTGTTTACTTTTACGCCATGTCCCTTTTTTCGACGCGTATAAGCGCTGGTTTAGTCGAGTTAATCGGTGCGCCGAAAATTGCTGTTCCACGCGCCTTTTGTCTACGGAGGCGATCCGCCAGAACCTAGCCCTATACAGATCCGCCGCAAATGTTTTGTGCGAATGATGCCATAAAGAAAAGTGTAGGATGGTTCTGCTCTTCAAGAAAAACGGATCCGCGTAGACCAAACCCGCTTACGTCCCGCGCGATGGAGTTGGTAATTTTATATTAAATCCGCTTGACTCGCGGCTAACCGACTGCTGTTGCCGAGGGTATACACACCCCCGTTATCGTGCCAAACTGCCGCGCAATCGAGAGCCACCGAGTGCAGACAGACAAAGAACGCGTCGCAAATGGAGCGCGTGAAACCGTTTTATACGGTACTTAATAGACGGACACACGTGAGAGCGGTCATGCGGGGGCAATGGCACGGCGCATCGCGCGACTTAATTCGTAGAACAGCGCGAAAATGCGTCCGCAGACCACGCACTGGGCGAGGCAGAGTGCCGCACGCACTCATATGACCAGCGTGCTATGCATTGTGCTTATATACGCTATAAACGGACATCAGCCGCGTTATAAGCGACGCGAAAGGTACTTAGGCCGGGATCCTCCTCCCCGCATGAAGGGGGAAGAGGGGCGTATTTATATACGTGTACGCTGCACCATCGGTGTGGGGCGCGCTGAATGGTCCATTAGAGTCGGCACATTAGGACAATTCCGGCAGGAAAAAAAAAAGGAACTGCGGAGCCACGCTCGCCGCCGTGAAAGGTCATTTATCTGGACAGATAGAGATGAGTATGTATACGCAGGCAGGCAGCCAAGCGCTTTCCGAGCGCAACCGTTCCTCCTCCTCTGCGGAGCCAGCGCTATTCAATCGGATGTGAATGACACTTTCGTGGCAGGGGAAATGACCACGGGAAAAACAGCTCCGAAGCGATGGTTTTGTAGGTGCGCCGCAAGAGGAGTGCGACGATCTCAATACAAAACCACTCGGAACAGTTCGATTCCGTAACGGCAGCGGAACCGTACCGAACACCGCAGCGGGACAATCGCGACAGCGCGAGTTCTGTTCCCCAGCCTGACAAGAATATAGTAGTATGACACGATCCGCCTGTTAAAGCGGGAGTGGCCAGAAAAAAAGCCAACCCATCATACAGCCCAAATTTCCAATGCTACTCGCAATTTTACTGCTCCAGTCATCGATCACTTGCGCTAATCCTTTTTTCCGCTGCGAGTGTAACAGTGTGTCGCAGATAAAGTTAGTCGATAGCCAATTTTTTTCTGCGGTATACTTCACTTCAGCATTCAAACAGCATTTTTTTTTTTCATGCGGTCTTCGCTATACACTATAACGAATTACTCAGTATTCTGCACCGCTAGTCACCACGCCCCCCCCCCCCCCCTTTTTTTTTTTACGAACTCTCAGGCCGTCCATGCAACGCATTATAGACCGCGAGAGTGGTAGTGAGTTGTTTACTTGAAAACATATGCACGGAGCGGAAAAAAAAAATTTTTACTGACGGCCGCATAGACCGATTCCGAATCGTCGGCATCACTTGTAGACGACGAGCAAAGGAATGACTTTACCGCGATAGAGCCGCAGCGCCGCGTCTTGTTAGCACAGCCGTCCACCCTTCACGGCTATGTGTGTGCTCAGGGGGTTGTAGGAAGGGGCGCAACTGAGCAACGCTACAGCCCGCCACTCGACAGAAGGGCACCGCCAGCCCGCCTTTCCTCGCAAACACGCCACCGCAAGTATGCACACACAAAACAGGAAGTGGTTCAAGGCAGAGAAAAGGCAACGGTCACCTAAGCCTGAGCTTACAAGCCGACTTACGCCTGCAAACACGAATAGTAGCAAAGGCAGAAAAGAAAGGAAGATCGCGAGACGGAAGAGCGCCGACGCTGCAGTCGCTGTACTAGGAGTCCATACGCTCACTACATAAGAACGATCACGTCCCATAAGCACACGAATAGAGTACACAGAGGACGCTGCCCCGGCCGTCCTCGTTATTGGGCAAACATAGCCTTTCGCATTTGCATGCAAACGCCCGGAACGCTGCGAACCATCGCTAGTGAGGAGGCGTTATACGGCAGTTTGAGCGCCTGCAACTAAAATGCGCTGAAGCCATCATGTCGCGAGAATTGCGCGACATTTTTTAACGATAACAACGACGCCGCTTTATCAATGTTTGACCGAGCGTCCTCTGCGGTCAAGCGCGCTGCAACGAGTGCAGGCGTTCCTATACATTACATAGCACAGCTGCGCCCAGTGCAGGTCAGAAACTGCACAAATATGCTTCGGAGATTCGCTGTCTATTAGCTGACGGTAAAGTTGAAGCATTAAAGTAAACTGTTTCCTGCGCTCGGGTGTCAGGGAAATAATGGAAGGAAGAATACAATTTTGAGATTTAAAGCAAACTGTATTAAAAGAAAAGGTTACATGTCTTTCTTCTGGATGCTTCGCGATCCGTCCCAGTTCGTGCTTCGAAGCTGCCTTGCCAGGCGGCTCCGGCCAGGCTCCTCGGTCGAGATGGGCTCTTTTGACACCACGGGGATCACACCACTGCATGCAGCGCGGAACACAGAATTCGTGCTATACACTCGTAGAAAGCACGCGAGTTGGACCGTCTCGAATTTCGGTGGCGCGATGCACACGAAACAACCACTGTCCCACGGACGGCTCGAACTCGAAAGGAGGCACACACATGGAGCGGCAGTGCTTCAACACTGACAAGGTATATAGTTTGTTTTATGGCGTTGCTGATGACAAGCGAAGTTTCAACACACTGGTTCCCCAGAGTCTTTTTCGTGGTGCGAACGGTGCGAACCAATACGGAAGTCACGGTTTAGGCCGTCTCAACCCGGGGTCCGCGGTCGGGAAACCCCCATCGTAACAGCGGGTAACGGGTTGCGCTGCTGAGCTCGAGGACGCGGGTTCGAATCCCGGCCACGGCGGCCGCATTTCGATGGGGGCGAAATGCAAAAACAGCCACGCGCTTAAATTTGGGCGCACAAGAAGCCCAGGTGGTCCAACTCGATCCGGAGTCCTAAACTACGGCGTCTCATCATCATCATCGAGGTTTTCGGCCGTAAAAGACCCGAATGTGTGCACACTATATATAGCTTGAAACTGCGGTCGGGAGACGATACGCCAAGATTGTCGGAGGTGCGTCCGAATTACTGGAATTCAGAGCAAGTGCGTTTAACAGCCAGCTGGAAAGAACGAGAACAAGAAAAGCAGAAAAGGAAGCTCAAGCATATCGTTACGCTATCGTCAAAAAAGCTAGAAAGAAAACGTTGACTGCAAGGACGACGATCGGGCGAACGGCAACGTCAGTTTAGGATTAGGCAACAGCGTAGCATAAAGCTGGCTCGTACCGAAGGAAGCTGCAGCCGTTGCAATAACAGCGGCAGGAAATAAGATACGCCAGGCTCCCACAAGTGCACACCGCGCTCACACGAGGTTCAGCAGGAGAGGCTCGGTATGGAAATAAAACGAAGAGGAGCGCGGTGGAGTAAATGCCGCTGCACCTATGCCCCATATGGTCAATGCGCCGAAAGCTCAACACAGCCAAACTAGAAAGCAGCGAGATAAGAGGCAGAGAGGAGTGGAGGAGGAATGAGCTCATCGGTACAAGTGGTGATCGGTCCGACCCTTCCTGGGAATTGCAGTGCGGCAAATAGCGTGCGTATAGAGAGCGCTCGTACAAGCCAGGCCACGCGATAGGCGCGCACCCGGCTGCGCATCAGCGACGCTGCTGTATACAACCCGACCCGCACATGTGGCCTTCGGCCCATATACCTTAACTCGATCTCATCAACTTGGTGCAGCACAGGGAAGGCTGCGCACGGCTATGCGTGAGTCAACGAGGCTCTGACTGCGCGTCCCAAAGAAGAAAATACAGGCCTCACTCAATCTGCGCCTATTAAAACTTTCGTTCAGTCAACGCCGGTGGACATAGGAGAAGCGCATTTGGCTTTCACGTTTGAAGTTGGCTGAAACTATAACTCTTACAGCTTCCGCTGCAGTGCACGGAACTGCAGTGGTGAGACGGAGCGCAGTTCAGTGTATGGCCAATCGTGCAGTAACCGTGTAGAGAGCACGGTATATCTAAAGACAGTCGCGGCTTAAAGTTCAATATATACGCACAGTGGCTGCTGGAGGCGTCAATAATCGCGCGACGCTCGACTCGATGTTGACAGCGAGACTAAACGCAATCAGCTGTCTTACCAACGAGCAACGTATATACGTACTCTATATACAGTGCTCGAAAGGAGTAGGCATCGTTGGACGAGGTTATTCCTGCGCCCCAACAGGGCAGCGAGTCAACTATTTTTTTTCTTACTTTTTCCCTGATCGGCGAAGATGTCGAAAACACCATGACATGTGGGACAAAATCGCGCGGAGCAAGAGGTTCCATCTTGTCTCATAGCGAAAAGGGCGGAAGACAAGTCCTGAACCTTGCATCTAACAGAACCGGTTAATTAATATCTATGCAATGTGCGTAAACGAGCAAGTTCGAGTGCCGAATACCGGAAGCACACCCCGTCAAATTCGATGCGCGCCCTCTTGCTCTTTTCACCCCCGCGTTCTTATTTAAAAAAAAAAAAAACCTGCATTAATGGCATTTTATGACCAGTAAATGCACAGTGCTTAATCAGCGCGACGCCGTTGTGGATGGCTTCGGATCAATTATACGACCACTTAGAATGCTTAACGTGCACCAAAATTACGAACGTTCTTCTCATTCCGCTCTTATTGGAATGCGACCTCTACGCAGCTACTAAACGGTCAGGCAGCCTTTCCTTTTTTATTTCGCCTTCTATAATCCGCGATTTAGTTGGATCCGCGCGAGACGGACTTTTCACGTACAAAATGTCTTACAAGCAGCAGCGCACACACCATGCATAACAGCGCGCCACGGCTCGCTTGAGAATCAACGAACCTTCTCTTTCTCAATGCCCTCCTTCGACGATTGCGCCGAGTTTTTATGTCTTTCTTTTTTAACCCTTTGACACGCTATGTACACAATTGTGTACACCAATTGTTTTTGCAATTTGTAATGACTAGGGGCTAAGAAAGAGCATGATACATTGAGCTTTGGATGAATTGAACCTCCTGCATAATAAATTTGTCTTCATTTACCTTCATTTCGCAGTGTACATTTGCATACGATTATTTTGCTGAATGAACTACCACATTCGACGAGTCGTTCAACGTGCCGCTTCCCACGATCCACATCAAAAGTATAACTTTTCTTTGCTCAACATGGACATAACCGACAACGAATTTGCACTATATTTCTAGACTGAGATTTCATTCTATTTATGCAAAAACAGAACATGAATGGCTTCAGAATAAGTAGATATTTAATTACAAAGTAATTAGGAAATATTGCTGTAACAAACATAAATGAACGTATTACGACATTATTTTTGTTGCAATATAATATAGAGTGCCTTGAAATAACATTGTATCGATTTGACGCATTTACAAGCAATTCTTCATAGGTGGCGTTTGAAAGGGTTATGTTTAGGAAAGTACTTGGAATTACACATACAAACGCGATTCGACGCACGCGCATCTAGTGGCCTAAACGTGCCTCGCACGCCGACGGGGAAACTGCGATGGCGAAACAGAGGGGCCATGCCGACCAGAGCTTTCCCGCTAACTCCGACGATGGCCGAACCAAGGAGGGCCGAACTCGCGCATTAGCACTGCGACAGAGGTGCTCCCAATCCTACACTTAATATTGTGCCATAATCTCAATAATACCTCCATGGGGTCAGGGTTGCCAGGTTTGGCTACGCCAATTTGGCTACTTTTCTCGACTGGTGGCGGCTGAAAAAATGCCTTGGCTACTTCTTGGATACTTTTACAGCGAAAGCTGTTATAAGATCATTTCACCGGCCGTTTTTGGCGCCGTAGTTGTCCGCCGCCGCCGCCGGTGTCCGTAACCAGTATCGATCGAAATAAGAAAAAAAACGAAATAAGAAAAAAATTCCAGGATGGAACGAGGCTCGAACCTGGGGCCTCTGCGTGGGAGCCCAGTATTCAACCTCTGAGCCATGCCGGTGCTTGAAACTGCTTTGGAAAAAGGTCCTATACAGGCTTCATGTCGGGAAGGAACCGCATTAGCATATGCAATATAGCATGGTAGAAGAGTAAAGTAAGCACCAAGCGTCGCACAACGCGAATTCTGTAACGAGGCGTCACACAATGCGAATTGCGCAACGAGTAGGTTGTGAAATGCTTCCAACCCATTACAAAGATCTCTGCCATAATTCTTCGTCGTCATCAGCCACAGCATCAACAAAGTGCGCATAATGACTTACATGCGTTTAGCAGGTACCACGGATCTCCGTAAAATGACGAAAAATGGCACAGTGCCTGCTGCCCTACATCTCAAAAATTAGAATGATTTAGAGCGTAGTGGGTTCCTCGCAAGTGCATTTGTATATGATTTAGAGCGTAGTGGGTTCCTCGCAAGTGCACTTGTATTGGTTGCCAAGGAAGCCTATAAGCGCAGATCCATTTCCTCGGGGTCTCAGTAAAATTACAATGCTTTATAGCGTAGTGGGTTCCTCGCAAATGCACTTGGATTGGTTGGCAAGGAAGCCCATGAGCGCATGATCCATTTCCTCGGGGTCTCAGTAAAGTTATTCGCCCCCCCCCCCCCCCGTCTCTCTCCCACGTCAACGTATGTTATACAGCATGACGGGAGAGGGAAATAGCGAGCGGGCGTCACCCAATGCAAATTACATAACTGGTGGGCCGTTTAAAGCTTCCAACCCATTACAAATGGCTGAGCCATAATTCTTCATCGTCATCAGTCGTCGCGTCAACACAGTGCACATAATGCCTTACAGACGTGTAGCTGCCTCGCTTCTCCGCAGAATGACGAATAATGGCTTAGTAGGTGCTTCCCAACTTCACAAAAATTGTGATTTATGGCGTAGTGGGTACCTTTCTAGTCTAGTTGTATTGTAGCCCCAAGAGAGCTTACAAGGGGCTCTAGAAACGCCGCTCTTCCAGCTTTCGCTGTGACTGTGCTGCGGTTTCAGCGCAGGCCTGGCGTTTTTTTTTTTTTATGTTCCCTCGAGTGGAGCCGAATTATGAATGTCTGGCGACGCCGCAGCCGCTGTCGCTGGAGTATGCGGTGTCAAAACATGGCGGCCAAGGTGTGTTCCCTAGGCCCAAGATTGGATGTAACGCTTAAAAATACAAAAGCAAATTCTTTCTGATGCGTGCTGGAGTTCACGGAAAACTGTTGCATGAGACCTGAATTTTCACACCACCTACTGCTTAATGCTACTTTAAACCGAAGTCGGAAGTGAACAGGACAATCGAAAAACGCTCCGTATTCCGCGTCGAGCGCACTGCGCATACAACGAGATTAGAAATCGGATGTTCTACAAATTGCTTGTGTCATTTTTTTTTTTCGAATTAGATACGGACTGCCATTCAGGAACACTACAATAATAATAATAATAATAATAATAATAATAATAATAATAATAATAATAATAATAATAATAATAATAATAATAATAATAATAATAATAATAATTTGGCACAGTAACAATGTAATACAAAACTGGCCTGCCAAAGCCTCAATGGGCTTGAAGGGCAGAGCCGACAGACAGCAGACAACAGGAATTCATTTATCTAGGACCACTCAAATGCAGACACCTTTTCTTTTTTATCTTTTCGCGCATACATGCAAACAATAGACGCGCGTGTACAGCAGTGCATGAAGAAATATAACTGATGGTAATCCATATAACGTCACCTAGCCTTACATGAGTTGACCATTCGTATATGCAATTAGAAACATGAAATAATAGAACATCATCAGATTTTCGGTGAGGTAAAATTTTAAAAAAGCGGGAACACCATGAAAAACAAAACAAATGATAAATTAATGTAACATCATTCAAACCTGTATAGAAAAAAAAAAGAAAAAAATGCTAATGCATTTAATACAGCAAAAGCTATGCGCAGCATGAAATACATGATTACCTTAAGGTTTTGATACCACAGCGGCATTTACCGAAGGAACAGTACAGATATCACAAAGTAGTTAAAGATACTGCTTGGATTTCGTCAACACACATGAAATGGCGAAAGCGAGTGCAGCGTCCGTCCAGATAACCGATGCGCGTGGTTCCCACAAAATGTATATTACTACGGTTTCTGATTGAATCACAGTAACCGCGATTTTTTGCCTACTCACGCTGTGGTCACTTTTTGGTCGCCACCAAAAACGCTGCGACTTCCAGTATTTTGCAGAAAGTTAATGCAAAACGCGTAAAGAGAATGCCACATTTGCAACAGCCGAAGACACTTCGTTATGCCGAACGAAGTGATTGATAAAGTCAACAACTAATGCTTAAATCGCAGCAATTCCGATTTTGAATTGTTCGCACCGTATGTATTTGCATTTTCGCTAAAACGCTTTTAGATTTAGCCGTTTAAATAAAACTTCGCAATTGCTTTCACACACGCGTGGGTATACTTATGACTACTTTTACAGCCACCGGCTTAATTTGGCTACTTTTTGGCTAGTTTTTCCAATTTTCTGGCTGCTTTTTTGTCTTTGCGACCTGGCAACCCTGTCTGGGGTTTCACGTGCCAAAACAACGATACGATTATGAGGCACGTCATAGTGGAGGGCTCCGGAAATTTTTGGCCATCTGGTGTTCTTGCACAGACTACACGGGCCTCTAGCATCCAAATGCGACCGCCGCTGCCGGGATCGAACTCGCGAGCTTCGGGTCAGCAGCCGAGCGCCGTAACCACTGCACCGCCGAGGCGGACGCTGTGGCGTAATCTCCTTGAGCGTCCCCAATATTCTGCATTTCGCGAACCTGCGGCGCAGCGGCATATACACCCTCAGCCTATGGGCTTGCGCACAAGGAGGGCAGGGGTGGGGAGGGGGCGTAATCACCTAGAAAGGGGGGGGGGGGGTCTGCCCAAGTCTGCCCCATACGTTTCCTCAGTTATGGCCACGCAGGTTTTTCACGGTAATGGCGGCCCAAGGCCCCTGATGTTGCATTCAAAGAATTGTTCACCTCCCATATTTACTTCAGGAAAGCCACATATCAAAGGCATGGCCATTGTGAGAAGCACGTCGTCGCTTCATGTTCATTTTTTTTTTCATTCATTGTGAAGCGCATGTTGTTTGTCTTATGGACTCGACCAACGGGGGGGGGGGGGGGGGGGGGAGTGAAGAAACTTCGCCCCCCCCCCCTCGTCCCCCCTGATAGGGAACCCTGAGCACACCTAAGCCGCAGTCGAGACCAAAAACGATCATGGCGCAGTCGCTGATTATCCGTTGCGATGAACCATTTCTACCAAGGCCCCGATATACTCCAGCTCAAAAGCCTCTCCCCATTCGTCTGCGCATCCTTTCGCGCAGCTCTATGATACCCTTCCAATTTAATTCATGCAACGGCTCCAAACGGCCATATATGTTGTACAGCTAAAAAATAATAATAAATAAATAAACGTGAGGTTCCGGTGTATTGCGTGCCAAAAGCCACGCCATGACTACGAGGTATGCCGGGCGACTAATTTAGACCACCTGGGGTCCTTTACGTCCACTTAAACGTAAGTACACGGGTGTTCTTGCAATTCACGCCCTTCGAAAGGCGGCCGACGTAGTCGGGAGTCTGACCCGCGTACTCGAGCTACAGCACCACAACACCTTAACCGCTTAAGCTATACCACGGTGTGCGTCTACAGCTGTTAAAACTCTGCACCGAGGGACAAACGGGACAAACAAAAATGTATTTTACCGTGTATAATTGATGTTGCAGCAAAACATGCACATTCTTTTTCGGTGACAGAATGCAAATTGCATGCATGACTATAGACCGTACCAGGAGATCCCAACACGCACCAACGGAGCAAGTGCAAACTGGTGCAACAGGTGCACGCTTCCAAGCCAGTGCAGCGCAGTTACACTGATCCACGAAACATGCACAGGTCAGCGAACGGATTACGCAGACGTGCGTTATATGTCGCCACGGGAGGCAGTAAACAGCCAAACGCGACGGAGCTGACGGAGCAGCGTGCAGCCAGCGCCGATACGTGCCCGGAGATCAAAGCGGATCGGGCGCCAAGGCGTTGCGTGCCTAAAAGCAAGACCACGCGCGAGCGTCGATAGAAAAATAATGAAAACAAGGAGGGGGATTACACGTTTGGAAGAGCCTCGCGCTGTGCTCGCGGCGCCGGCTACACCACTTTCACCGGGGGTCGTTAAACAGACTGCGCTGAACGAATTTACGCGCGGCGCTTGACGCGCATTAAGCAGGCGAAAGTATAGAATATAGTTGGGAAGTGAACATCTGCACGTCATTCGAAGCAAGGAAGCACGGAACTATGCTTCAAATATGTATACACACGATACATTCGTATATGTTATATATATGTAGCGTCGGTATACGCAGCGACACTTATAAACGATTCTCCCATCTCTCACCAGTAATTCAATCGCATCCAAGGGCTTGCTCCTGGAATTAAAAAAACATACCCCTGCGCGTCAATACAGGCACGTGAAATTATATAGGGAGTACATCTTGATCAGGTATAGTTGCAGTTCCACATTTAGAACGCCCCATTCTATATACACAGCTGGCCGCACAAATGGCAAAACGAACGTGAAGCTTCGCGATGTGGACCATAGCTTCATGCGACTGCAGCCATGCTTGCGGTAAAACAATGAGCATCGATCACCATGTCGCCGCGATTACGGCTTCCGAACCAGTATATGCGCCTGCTTTCGGCATGGAGCGACGATCACGCACAACAATGAACCGGCAAGTCAGATCGGCCGAATCTGGCGAGTATCACAATCGGATACACACTGCGGTCAGTAACAACAGAGGAAATGGATCCCTGCGATGCCGGCTGAGTACGCATATATCCGTTAGGAATTTTGTAGAAGTGAAAGCGAAAGCAGGAAGCATCCATACGAAAGTGACCTCGATGGAAGAAACTGGTAGAGCTGCATCGCACTGCAGCGACGAATTCGTTGAGGGCTTCGCTGCAGACGCTGCGACCACGGTGTATAAGATGCATGACACCTTACAGCATGGCTGCAACAAACGAGTAAGGGCCGGATTCTGAGAGTGCAATCTCCCCGAGACCCGTGTAAACTATTCACACGCTAAGAAAGCAGGCCCACGTCGAGTTATAGAAAAGAGAACAGAAAGGCACCGTCAGGTATTCCTGCCTGACCAAACAAAACTTCCACGATGAAGTCATAAGGAGCCGCGTGCCGCTAATAAATCTTTCAACAGGGCGGCCATTTTGGTCTCCCCCACGGGAAATGAGCCGAGGGCCCACGAGGAGCCGACGTGGGCGACGCTCCTGCCGCGCCACTGCCAGCTCAAAATAGCCAACAGACCGGCGTGCTGCTTGTTTATTTTTCTTTTCTCCCGCGCTCGACCACAGGGCGACACGAAAGGCCTTCCGCGATCCCTGCCAGTCCTTACGCCTCTCGATCCTCCCACCCTTGTACTTGCTGCAGCTGATATAACAATAATATCTAGGGTTTTATGCGACAAGACCACGATATGGTTATGAGGCATAATAATAGCGGTAGTTTTTTGGGCCTCACGCGGTCGCCCAACCACCCTGCTCTGCATGACATGCCGCGTACTTCTGTACGTCTTTTCAATGCTGTAGAACGTTTACAGAAGGAACGCCGTTCCCTCGTAAGAGTCACGAGTTACCATTACAGTTCCATCGATCCTTAACGGAACGATGGAGTTCCTCTGTTCCTCCCAAAAGGAACTAGTTCCTGGAACGTCGTTCCGCACAACACTGCACGTAACTCGTCCTAAAGATGGTTTCGCTGCACCATAGGACTGCTGTGAAACCAGCTTGTCAGCGAAAGTCCGTACCAGCGCGAAGCCACACTGTTTGTCAGTTCTCATTAATACTTCTGCACTTCAGTCATTTCTTTTTATTAGCGTCTTACATTGCTTAAGTATGAGAAATTTTAAAACTTCAAGTATTTTTCCATGTATAATTTGCATCCTGCTGCTATTCAAATCCTGCTACTATTTGAATTCACTTCAACATTATTCGACACCAACTGCCATTCACTTTGAGCCTAAAAATGTTCGCACGAGCCTACTTTTGATCAGAGGGTTAACGAGGACATTATTTTGTGGCAGTGGGGAGGGAAATGTTCCAGACCCCTTTGTAAATGTGCGTGCACGCATACCCATCATGTGAACCTGTTCGTGGCCTAGTTCTGTGCTGCCCGTGTTAATAATAATTGTTGGGGTTTAACGACCCAAAACTACGATATGATTATGAGAGACGCGGTAGGGGAGGGCTCCGGAAATTTCGACCACCTGGGGTTCTTTAACGTGCACCTAAACCTAAGCACACGGGCGTCAAACATGTTCGCCTCCATCGGAAATGCAGCCGCCGCGGCCGGGATTCGAACCCGCGACCTTCGGGTCTGCAGCCGAGCACCGTAACCACTGTACCTGCGCGGCGGACGCTGGAGATATACGTGCCCGGCTTTCGATCAAATATGATTAAGAAGTACGGGATGTGCAAAAAGAACAAAATGAAAGTTACCTCTCATAACGCAGGTGAACACAGGCACAAATTGAAAGATATAAGCCGTAACGTTCGCACCTTCGAGCGCATGCCGCTTCCGTGATGCTTAGAAACGAACCATCCACATACAGTAAAAAAGGTGTAGTACATAGCGGTATCGTGGCATTTTACTCAGCGCACCGTATTTAGGGAGTGTCTTCCGCCAGGCTGTGCTGCTCTGTCTTTTCGCTCACGGTGAGAATGCGTCGCCCATTCATTCTGAGCCGAGCGAAAAAAAAAAGGAGGCAATGCAATTGATTAGCGCGTGCGCGATGAAATGCATCTTCCAACTCTGCAAGGGCAATTTTACCATAAAGCGGTTCGCTGGCAGCGATAACAGGCAATGATGTGAGCTTTCCACAATAAGTTTTTCCTTACATTTAGGCTTTCATTCATGCCGTGCTTATTCATGTTTATCTGATTTGAAATGAAATGTTTAATAATGTATTGAATATGCTTGATATTTACTGACAACATCATTCGTTTGCTGGGTTAGATATTCCAATCCCCCGAGGGAATTTTAACCGAGGGTCCCACTACAGCTCTTTCCCATTGGGACACTCGTCTGTATATTTGTGATTTTGTAACTACTTTCATGGAACTAATAAATCTGAAATAACTTAGTTTAGATGATAGAGGCACTTAAAGATATAAATGCGCCTGAATATTTTTAGATTTACGCCCGTGCAGTTAGATTTAGGCGCAGACTAAGGAACCCCATGTGGTCAACATTAATCGAGACTCCCCAGATACGGCGTGACTTCTAATCATATCTAGGTTATGGCACGTAATACTCCAGAACGTAATTAAGTTTTATTCGTTGAAGCGTCCTTACTGCATGTATGAGAAACCACGTACGCGCGCAGCTCCGGCAGGATGACGCTCACAGTATAAGTGTACTCTGCCTGTCAAAATGAACTCTGAAAACCTCGCTTTGCCGCGCCCTCTCTAAGCACTCGGAGAAGCCGAAACCACGAAGTGCATATAGGAACTAATGCATGGATTTGTAAACGTCGCAAGTACTCCAGCAATCCACTGTTGATAATACAATTACAAAACTTGCCATACAAGAACTAGTTGTTTGCTTTCGATAAAGATATAAATCCGCAGCTGATATTTAACTGGAGCACCACGTAGTCTAAATTGCGTCTGAATGTGGATAAAAATGAAGATTTTCTGAAACTCGTGATTTAATTTTTCGTATGATTTACAAGCTTCACTAATGTGAAAATATTTTTAACAGAAAATATACCTCCCGTAGAATAAGTGTTGATTACGCAGATATTCATACATAGCGCAATATTACAAGAGAAAAAAATGTGAACATGGAAGATTTTGGCAAGGTTTCTGGAGGCGTATCTGGAAGAAAAATTGCAGTAATACTATTGAGGTTCGAACACCTTGCACGCACCCGCCACGGTGGTCTAGGTGTTATGGTGCTCGACTGCTGAAACCAAGGTCGCGGGATCGAATCCCGGCCGCGGCGGCCTCATTTCGATGGAGGCGAAATGCTAGAGCTCCGTGTTTTAGGCTTAGATTTAGGTGCACGTTAAGGAACACCAGATGGTCAAAATTTCCGGAGTCCTCCACTACGGTGTCTCTCGGGACGTAGAACTCCACAATAACACCTTGCACAAACGCCTGTGCTTAATATGTAAACCAAATTTGGTATTGAAACGAAAAACGATACTTTCAGAATAAATTTTCTGACAAACATCATGCGAAATTCGGAAGGCTTCCACGGGACCAAAAATTTTTTCTCTCTGAAATATTCCAGCAATTTACTGTTTTCAATGCAACAAATCAGCACGACTTTTTCGAACACATTTCGCCCGAATGGCTGGGACGTTTGCCGTGGAACGACTATAGTACTGACACAATAATTCCAGCCTTCTTGTTTCTGTTTTTTGTTGTTGTTTTTTAATCGTGATATGAAAGTGTGGGAGTCCGGTACTTCATTACCATAGAGGGAGTACTATACAAAGCCCCATAGTGCCGAAAATAGTTCACTGTGTGCACAGGGGGGGGGGGGGGGGTAATATCTTCCCCATACATTGACTTAATAGGGAGGCGGGGGGGGGGGGGCGCCGCGATGAACCCTCGCCCCCCTTGAACCCTGCGCACGCCTACGGTGTTTGTGATGAAGCATGACATTACGACGCTCCGATCGCCTCTTGTGCTGCTATTCGCTGTTAGGACCTATATGCAATTTGGTGCTCGCTTCGTCGCCTGCTTTAGGCAACGAGGCGAGCCAGAGCACCAAACTGTCGCATCATGCTGCTGCCACGTGACAGTCGTGACTTTGCGATCCTTTATGCTGCTAGACAATAGAAATACTATTATATGAAACTGTGTAGAGCACTCCGCGGCTTCACAGTATTTTATACGTCGTTTTGGGCTAGCGGACCTTCACTTAACGCAGCAAATGAATAGTCGAAAGTCTCGCGTCAGTAACCCTTAAAGAACATATGGGACGAAGACCTCTCCTATCAATTGCCAGATTAGCGTGCGCGAGGTGTCACCATCATACGCCTGAAAGCTTCCCGTTCTGAACACATCACATGGATATTTGGATAGTTCACAGTTGAGTTTTCCTCCCATTTCGCTGCAGCAACGAAGACGATCGGTTATCCGCCCCCATAGCATTAAACGCACCGCCCGACTGCGTTCACGTTCTATAGTCACGCTGCCATCCTCCAATCTCTCGTTCGATCTCTCGCTGCGCAGTCGATTCCTTCAGCTTCCTTCTAAACACTGTTATCCCCTCCGACATTAGGCCCGCGTAGTTCTGAGAAATAAGTGCATCGGTTACGTACGCTCTTCAATGACATCGGTTAACGGCCCTTAATAGTTTCTGAACGCCTGCATGAATATGCACAAAAACACAAGAAACAGCCCCTACTTCGAAAGAATGGGCCACGACGGCGGACGCACTCTGTAAACCTGTCGAGTCATCACCGCAACATTAAAACGCTGACCAGTCCAATCCGGGGGAGATGTAAGCACTCATTTTCCTTTGTTCAGTCAACTAGAGCGGTAAACTCTCGCCGCTGCTGACTCGGTATAGTCTCACTTCCGGTCGCACTATGTCGACGCATGCGCTTCGTGGCTTGACGACGGTGCACGACTCGCTCCGAGATGCTGAGTCGTCCCGCCGCCGCCACCGCGCCGTCGCGAACTTCGCTGCGTCGCATCTAAGTTTCAGGCAGCTCGTTAGCCAAGACACCAGCCGTGCATCTCGCGGCAACATGTGCGTAATGCAGATCACTTACGATAGCACGCATAAACAGCCAAGTTGAAACTTCGCGCCAAAACGAGCTACACTATATGAACCGTTTTATTAAGGTTTTAATAAATTCCGGCACCAGTGAAATTTTCCATCCGGGGCTATTTTTGAACGTCATTTCGCACGGATGTATCTTTAGGTCTGTGAACAATATTTCAATAAAGGCAGCGGCTCCATCACTGAGAGATTAAATTTACAGGTCCCGACGCACCGTAAGCGAAATTCAATAATGCGGGTATATAACTCCCGAGAAACTCGCGCGTAGTTGGACCTAACATTATGCACGTGCGGCACGTAGTCCACAGCCAGCAAGCATAAAATATGGCAGTATGCAAACTACGCGAAAAGACACAAATGGCTCAGGACCGTCGCAAGCTTAATATATCAAGCGAAATAAAAGGTGATATTGAAATGATACCAGCCATACTCGAGGCGACGCAGAAGTACATTAAACTGTTGTCGCGATATAAACAGTGAAGTTGGATATGTTTCGTAGAAGAAAACATTTTGCGGAATAATTTGAGGCATACAAGCCAAGTTGGCGTTTCCTGTAAGCTGCTTTAGGTACGAAGCATTGTCCGCTCACAGCCAAGGAAACGAAGGAATTGCGATAGCATTTCATTAAAGAAGGAAATTATTCGTTGTTAAAAAAATTGTCATTTCGGCGAAACTATCTGTGCTCAAGGCGATTCCCACACTAAAGGTAGGTGCGCGCAGTTTCTAAAAAGTAGGCCTCGATATTCTGAGTAACCTTTGCGAAAATCATATCTGTCAAAACGCAAAACGTTAAGCCGAAGAACAAGTGAAAAAAAAAAAAAAAGGTTTAAGCAGGAACGAGCTGCTTCTATAGTATGTATAAGCATTATTTGGAATAACTTATAAGGCCATGAGGGATATATATATATATATATATATATATATATATATATATATATATATATATATATATATATATATATAATCAAAACAGTCGTACCGAGCGATAACCAAGTCCAAAAATTGCTTTGTTCTTGCATCAACTGGATAGTATAGTTAATTGTTGCGGCAACTGCAGCGACCTTCTTACTGCACCGACTGTGTATGATGATGTAATTCTTGCGGCGATCATTGTCCGTCTTTCTACAGATGCAGCCACAGTGCTTACGCACTATCAGAGAGAGTATTTATTTCTAAGTATACTGTCCGTAGAATCTTTTCCCGTCATTTTTAGCAACACCTCTGGAAATCCCATGGCAGTTATCTTTATATCCTCAGACAGCACGCGTTGCTCAGTGATTTAGCACAAAAGATGCCATCGGTGCCTTTCCATTCACAGACGCTCGAATGCACGAGGCGCACCGGAGTTATACCCCTGTCACACGGCAAATATAATGTCATTCACAACGAATGACATTAAGCGGACCTAATGCCATTTTACCTGCGTGCTGTCACACGGCGAAAACAAATGTCATTTTGCAATGATGACCATGACCTTTGCCCTCTCGAGCCGTGACTTTGGGAGAAGTAAAGGGCTATCAAATCTTGCAGCTAACACGTTCGTACTCTCAAAAATAACTTTGACATCACTAAAAAATTGCTGTAAAAATATATGCGCAGCCGTTTTCACAATTTTCCACGGCCACACGGCATAAAGTCAAGCCAGTCAAGCAGTCAAGCCAAGGGCCAATCGAGATTCAACATGGCCGACAACATGACGATGAGAGGAAGCACGACCGACGCTCCGGCTCCCGAAATGCGACGGCGTCGGCTACTGCGCGTAATCACAACCTGGATGGCCATGCGAGCCAAACACCGCAGCGAGGAAAGACTTCTGCGCCTTGCGCTTGAAGAGCAAGAAGATTTCACTCGAGCGTGCGAGGACGCGATGTGCGCGAACTTGTTCACGATGGCGGCTATTGCGATTGAGCTGCTGCATCCCATCCAGAGAGAGCGCTGGGCCTTTCAGCGCAACGAAAGGTGGTTTGAAGACACGCTGCCGCACTTGGGCGATGCGCACTTCAGGCAGTCATTACGTGTGACGCCTGCAACATTCAACTACCTTGTGAACGTTCTGACACCTGTGCTAGAACGAGCAGACACGAACATGCGGCCGGCTGTGTCAGTGGCGAAGAGAATAGCCATCGGACTGTACCGGCTACGTTCCACGGCGGAAGACGCCACCATTGCACATTTGTTTGGAGTCGGTCGGTCGACAGTGAATGTAATATGCCGAGAATTTTTCGCGGCAGTTATCAAAACACTTGAGGGCCAGTGGCTTCGGATGATCCGCCGTGCTGAAATGGGGGAACACATAAGGAAGTTCCACAGAGTCAGTGGCTTTCCGCAGGCAATCGGTGCTTTGGATGGTTGTCACATCCCGGTATCTCCACCAGAGGAGCATGCAACTGACTACTTCAATTACAAGGGATGGTAAGTATTTCGCCTGTCCTTCACCTGCGAAGGAGCCATAGCAATTTTTCGTGCGAGGAACATGTATACTTCCACTTTGCTAACGTAAATACTAGGCGCATGGGAAAACATTGTTGTTTCTCAACAAAATACTTGTCTAAGTACTGCTGTCGCAGGACTATAGATAAAATTTCTTGGAACACACGAGTTTACTACTTAACTGAGTGACACGAACGTGTATCTGTAAGGTGAATTTCGGCTACCTTAAACATGCAGGAGTGCTTAACGTCAGATAAATGAGCAAACGTGATTAGATGAAGCATATATGCAAATTCTTTTTGCGTGTAAGAGCGAATGCACTGGGCAAAGCTTACATTTACTCATGGGTTGTGGCCGACGTGCTGCCAAGCTTTTGCATCACTAATGAGTGCTAGATTCTTAAATGAAATAACACGCTTGAAGGAATCACTCATTTTACTGCAATAAGTAGGAAATTTGGCTGCTCATAGATTTTGATTTTCTTTCTCATGCAGGTACAGCATGATACTCTTGGCACTCGTTGACCATCAGTACCGATTCAGGTATATCAACGTGGGAAGCCCGGGCAGGTGTCACGATGCTTTTGTGTACGGCCGTTCAGATTTTTGCAAGCTGGTGGAGAGCGACTTTTTCAAAACTCCCGTCTCCGTCATTGAGGGAACTACAGTAGCACCAATAATACTGTGTGATCAAGCGTTCCCTCTAACGGCAAACCTTCAGAAGCCGTTCGCAAATGCAGTTACAGGGAGCCGTGAAAGGATGTTCAACTACCAGCTCTCAAGAACCAGGAGAATAGTGGAGAATGCCTTCGGGAGGCTGAAGGCTCGCTTCAGATACACTTCCAAGAGAATGGAGTGCAAGATCAAGACAGCCAAACAGGCCATCAGAGCTGCATGTGTGCTGCACAACATCTGCGAGACACTCAAAGACCCAGTTGAATACCAATGGGAGCAGGAGCTGCATGACTTCAACACGCAGTATCCTCAGCCAGCCCACAGCACTGATGTGTCCAGTGGTGATGGTGAACGTGTGAGGGAGGCACTCGCAAACTATTTCTTTAGACAAGCTCAGCAGCAATAGGAGAGCAGCACGCACTTTTGTGTGCTCTCCATTTCAATGTAGTGTGGACACAAGCTGCTCTTGAGGGCCAATCAGAATAACACTTTTTACTCGTCTCCTTTTTTCAGGACATTTACTTGGTATGCTAAAAGACTACAATGTGTTCAAATTCCGGCTGATCCCTCACTGTGGGAATCGATGTTATGCGAAATAGTCGGTGAGCAGCGGTTTTTTCTGTATGTATAGGAATCGGTCAGCCAGCAGCTGTTTTTGCTGCATATGTTGTTTGTTTGAGCATAGTGTTACAACATGGATGGATGGACTGTATTTTTTTTTTTAATTTTGAAGTTTATTTCATTATTTTTGTGGTACATGTACAGGGAGGATGTTGTACGGAGAGGATGTAATTTGTGTGCATATCATCAGCTTACCAGGCATGTTGACTAAACTTCTTTGTAAAGGATATATCATTGTACGACAAGACGCCGGCACTGGTGTTACAGCACAGGAGGTGAAATGTAAGCAGGCTTTGTTGCAGGGACAAGCAACTCTACAAAACAGTTAACTACATTGTTATACAGAGGATGGCCAAAACTGGAACCACAATTCACATTACGTATGCACTACCACCATCTTTTCAAGCATTATCAAATCATGAATGGTAATTTACCACTATCCCTCAAGAGGAAGGTATATAACAGCTGCATCTTACCGGTACTTACCTACGGAGCAGAAACCTGGAGACTTACAAAGAGGGTTCAACTTAAATTGAGGACGACGTAGCGAGCGATGGAAAGGAAAATGATAGGTGTAACCTTAAGAGACAGGAAGAGAGCAGAGTGGGTCAGGGAACAAACGGGGGTTAAGGACATCATAGTTGAAATCAAGAAGAAGAAATGGATATGGGCCGGGCACATAGCACGTGCTAACCGGTGGTCATTAAGGATAACCGGTGGTCATTAAGGGTAACTGACTGGATTCCAAGAGATGGCAAACTCGTGAGGGGGAGACAGAAAATTAGGTGGGTAAATGAGATTAAGAAGTTTGTAGGTATAACGTGGCAGCAGAAAGCACAGGACCGGGTTGATTGGCGGAACATGGGAGAGGCCTTTGCCCTGCAGTGGGCGTAGACAGGCTGATGATGATGATGATGGACTACCACCACAAGTGATGTCAGGCAACTGTTGATGTAATACATTTATTCATATTCTGTATTGGCTAAGAGTTGTTGCTGCATGTTTCCCAGCATTTGGCTGTCACATTAAAATCGCAGACTATTTAAAAAGTGTATCTTTCTTTTATTTATTCCAAACAGTCTCAATGCTTCAATGCCAATTTTGCTGTCTTTAGTTGATACAGAACATGATTCACCTGTGGCACATACCCGCATGCTGTGGACTGTGGTATGCGTGTCAGTTATTGACATGCGTGTCAGTTATTTGTGTTGGCGCCCGTCAGTCATATTTGTCATACACTAATATCTTCCTGTGCCAATTTTGGTATATAAGGATGTGAACGCACAGGTTTGGGCTGCTGGATAGTTAGAAACGGCCAAGAGTGTTTAGATTGCTAAGAAATGCTTCACATATTTTTGGAACAGCACTTTTATTGATTTGCCATCTTTTCAAGAATGCCAATCAAACGATCCTCTCTTTCGCCTGCCTTCTCTTGAAACTTGGCAAGGCGTTCACGAGCTTCCTGCTCTTGCTTTCTTGAGTTTTCCAGAAACTGTCGCATAAGCTTCTGCTCCTCTACGAGCTGTGCCAGCAGGGTGTCCTTGTGATTTCGCCTGCTGTCACTTTTTGTGCGCTTAGTAGGCTGCAGTGGGGCCGTTGCCCTTGTGTTTTGCCCTTGTGTTTGAGGTGTGGTGGGGACACTTGGTGTTGATGTGATGCGGTCAGCGCCATCAGCAGTGACAGGGCTTGGGGGACGGCTGGGCTGGGGTGGTGACCGGGCCGGGCTGGGCAAATCAGGCTCACCGCAAACTGGTTCTTCTTCAGACGTGCCATGCACCATGCTGTGCACAATCTGAAAGAAGAAAAACAAATACTGTAGATTTCATGCCTGTAATGTGTGTGCGACCATCCATACATGTGAGCTGTCATTTGAGAAAACTACGAGACTGTTTTATACACAACATATTATAATAAAAGATGTAATTATCATGACAAGTGTCCTTACATTCAGCTGCTCAGTGCAGCTCTACAGTGACCTTGCCACAGTGTATACAACATGCATATTGCATTCACCTGATCCACAGTCTCTCCAGGCCCGCAGCCAATCTCTTCCGTTAAGCTCCTGTCATTGACAGGCAGCGTACCTAAAAATTGATGGAGCTCCCAATAAAATTTCCAGGTGATGCCTCCTTGTCCGGTCGATTTCTTTCTGCAGATTTCTCTGTAATGGTAATCGGAAAGCATCAATACAAGGCATTCTTGTGTCTTTTTTTTCTAGTCTGCAAATACAGCAACGCATGTGCTTGGTTTTCCTCGTTACATTAGGTAAAAACAAAATGTGACCGCAGTAACTGCGGCGGCGCGGTGAATGGCATAGCAACAAGTCGTAATGTTATGCGAAATACGGCTAACAGCTAAATATTTTCGATCCGATCTCGCGTAATTCTACCAAACACTGGTGTATGGGAATACGGCCGCTCCCGCTATGGTTCTGCGGCGGCGCAGATTCGCAGCGCAAACATACACCCTATGCCAGTACGGCATAGGAAATTTTCTAAGAGAACGCCGCAGAGGTGAGGGCTTTCTTTCAAAACACGCCGAACACTGAAGCGGTGCCGCACCCTACACAAAGCACGCCGCAATCGATAGGCCCAACGCAATGCTCTAACATGCAACACAGACATGCTGACGCCAAAATTGCAACAACGATGTTTGCGTGGCAGTAATAAACAGGAGAAAAATTTACTTACCGGTACTTGTTGCCAAGATTCTCTATCTTGGCCTTGACGGCTTTGAGTGATTTGTCGATTCCCGCGGCGTGCAGCGCCTCAACGATCGCCGCGTACACCTTCGCATTCCTTTTCGCTCTGCGAAGGTCCCCAATGTGATCTTGCCAGATTCTAATTAACACAAATGTCTCTGTCTCCGTCCATTGGACGCGGCCTCTAGGCTCCGGTTCACACATTACGAACGCACGCGCTACTCGGAGGATGAACACAAACGCACGTGCTACAGGCTACCAAGGCAACTACGACAACAGAGTGGCATTGAAACATGGCCGCCGTCTAGCGTCTGTAGCTGCGCGCAGTTTTCTTGCAGAAACATTTGGGCGTGCTTTAATGCCCACAAGTCAACCATTCACTAACCTACTAAAAATAAGCTATTTACAAATTACAACAGTTAAATATACATGAGTCGATAGCGACCTTCGTGAAAGGTCCCTGTCGTCGAGACTACGCATTCGGTCCGAAATCGAATGCGAATGAGTTTCGCGAACCCATTCGATGGAAAATGTCATTTTCGTCAAATGACCTTATTTCTCCCGTGTGACAGCAAACAAATGACATTACAAACGAATGACATTTGTTGTAAATGACATTAGATTTGCCGTGTGACAGGGGTATTATATAGGTGGCTGGTCGATCACCACGTTAAAAGTCTGAAGCCCAAGTGTATACAATCTCCCAGTGAAGGTGCCCTCAACGGAGTAGACATGAAAGTTAGCGTGTAGCACCTCCGCATACAACCCTCGCCACCACTCTGACACGCACTGCCGCGGTTGTGGTCGCAGGAGTCGATCAGCAGCAGCTGAAAGCATATCCGTGTTGCCGGAACGAGAAGGTTCCCTCATAGCGTTGCCGCACACACACACGATTCCGAGATAGAGCTGAGATATGCATAAGGTGTCTACGTAACTGGTGCCAAAATTAATAACTAAAATACAAGAGCTTTTGATCACATAAACAGCAACAAAAAGATAGGTCCGGGTTTTTTTACAAAACGGGCTGCAATTTTCCCATTGACACTTTTGTTCTAACCGTGGCATCAACGAAGTTGATACAAAATACTGGCTAATTATGCAATTAGGCGAAATACAAAAAAAATAGTCGGACTTGCCCCCAAGGGACGGCAAGCAACATTACCTTGATTATGTACCCCAGCCATGTGGCGCTTAATTTTTAACACGAAAGTGTTTTATGCCGGGATCCACCAAGACTTCACTGACGTATTTCGGTCACGGATATGAGGTTGGTATAATGTAGGCTAACAGACGACATAGAAAAACTAGAAGAAATAGCTTCACTGACGCAGTGACGCGATTCACCTGGTAATCGAACCCACGACCTCTCAAGCCCGTGACGATAGGCGCTGGGCGCTCCTACAGCGCTACCGACGCACATGTGCGAGGCTGGTGCTCTTGGTTTGCGAGGCGGTGTCGCCGTCTGTGGGCACTGAAGTGAGGTACTGTGTCATGACACTAACGAACACCGATAGGGAGCGATTCGGTGACGGCGCAGTAGGGCGCCTCGATGCCAGCGAAGGATTGCTGGCCACGCTGGCACTGAGGAGGCGCCCTAGACTTTAGGTTACGTGCTTTACGGCTCGTTGTCAGAGTAGTGCAGCTTCCACATGCACCAACGGTGTTTCTCCGCCGCCTACTGCTTCGTATGCGATATCACCGACTAATAAAACTGTTGCGATAAACGCCGCAGAAAGGCAACGACATCTGCGGGCGAATGTCGCGCCTTGGTGGAGCGAGACACACGCCAGCGGAACGCCTTCGCCCGTTCACGGCTCAAGCTACGAACCTCTGCCTCCCGTGTTCCTGAAGCGCAATGTGGTAGTGTATGCATGAGCACAGGCGCAGGTTACCCTATTACGGGGAAGAAGGGGGGGGGGGGCGCACACTTTGCCGTTTTTCTCAATTGACCACGCGCACACTGAATACCAGTGTTTATTATGTGCTTGTTGATGCCATCTTTGCGCGGGATTCACCCCACTCCACCCCCCCATATGCTGTATCCAGATATATGTTAAGAACTTCAGCTACCAAAAGGGTTAAATGATGATCATGGGCGTCAGTCGTCGGGATGGAGATGCGACACTATAGGCGTCAACGTGGGCGCATCCACGTCAAACGGTGCTATAGCTGCCAAACACCAATGGACACTGTACAAGCTCTCGTATATCAATGCACAATAAACAACCAACTACTTCTGTGAAGATACGTTTCATTTTCGTGTTATACCGATTCCTGTGACGGAGGGATCAGCCATTGTTTTTTTTTTTTTTTTGGCACCAGTTACGTGAGACACCTTGTACAGTCTGAATCACACTTGTCTAGAGCGGTCGAGCGCGTGGTTGTGGACGATGGTGCCGTCTGCAGCTGCTACCTCGCTTTAGCATTCAAGCTTTCCTTCATGCTTGAACTATAGCAGAAGGACCTATAGCATGCGGTAAGATTATGTTTGGTATCATTACGGCATCGATCTCTGCATATTTTTGCGATAAAACGGCGGCTGAAGCGGCCGACTGGCCGCTCTAGACAAGTGTGATTCAGACTATACATTACTATGCGTCTGGCGCCAACACTACACCGGTGTTTGCTATAAGGACGGAGCAAATCCAAGCGAGAGAGAAGCACAGGGGAATATGGAGACTTGAAGAGATAAAAAAAAAAATCGTTGTACATGGAATGTCGCTGCAACAAACGCTTCGACGAGAGGACTTGTCTTCGATGTTGCTGCCGACGAAGTCATTCTGTGAAAGCATCGGCTCGAGCGACATTCCCTACTCAAACGTTTTCTTATCACTTCAAGGACGGAGGAAATGGACACGGAACACACCCAAAGGAAATATTTGCGCTATCTGTGAGGCGCAAGCTTGGGTTACCGTCATGACAACCAGGTCGTAATCTTGGAGGAGGCCCTTTCGACGTAGTATCGTATACGCGTTGCCAGCTTTACGTCTGATGTCGCCGCGATCCGACGAAAAGAACACCTCATTGAAAACTGCTCGACAACGCGAATAAAAGACGTATAATTAGTGACGCAGAACTATCGGTAGATTGACATCGATAGTTTTCTTTTTACTATCGATAGACTGAAGAAACTATCGATAGTACTACTATGCTGGCCTCGCGGTGACTTTTCCAACGGACTTAGAAAGGCGAGTACCTGGCCAGCCAGATAACGGGTCAAATATAATTAACTTCTTTAAACCAAAACTTTTATTTGGGTGACTGGGTTACAGGAATACAAAGCAATGTGTATACAAACAAGTTGACAGAGCACTCGACACCGTAAAAACGTGGTGCGAATTTCTCGGCGGATAAAGGCGGACCGAGGCGTCAAGTATACAGGTCTCCTTCGCGCCCTAGCACAAGGAGGAGGAGGAGCGGTTCGTGGCTTCGCACGCGGCGTCGCATCACACGTGGCGAGGGGTCGCCCCAAAGTTTCCGGACACCGAAGTCACACCGCTGTTCGAGAACAACGTCGCGCACAACACACACCAACACTCACACACACACACACACACACACACACACACACACACACACACACACACACACACACCACACCACCCACACACACACACACACACACACACACACACACACACACACACACACACACACACACAACACACACACACAACACACACACACACACACACACACACACACACAAAGCCCCGCCACTGTTCAGTAGGCCAAGGCAGGCAGCGTTTCGATACACTGTGCGGTCTGCGCGCAGAACTACTATCGATAAACTATCGATAGTACTACAAATAGTGAAATCGAGAGTAACATCCGTGGTATTAGTGCCGATAATGCTATCGACAGGGCTGTCAATATGTATGCTGTTGTTGGCCCTCGATATTGGCAATCATTTGCGATTGCTTATACTATCAGCAATACTCAGTTCGTTTCATTTATGAGCATTTTTTTTTTTGCGAAAGAAATCAATGATTTCCGCATTTAGATGGCCGCAATATGTCCGTCAACAAATTCATATTCAAATGTAACCAGTGACACCTTACAATTAACAAACTTAGTTCTTGATATTCTTAATTTGAAATCAAAAATTGCAATAAAATTTGAAGCCGCGCAGTTCCGCCACATGTAACGGCTTCCTATCCACTGCTGCTGGTCAGTTTACCTTAATTATCAGGTGTGAGGCAAGCATTCTGTTCAAATAACACAAGCATGTCAACGTCCTTGCCCTTCAGCCTGCTCCACCATATACAAGGCACTCGAGGCACCAAGTTTGTGCCGCAATGAGTTCACGTGGTTGATTTTATACTATCGACATTACTGTCGAAATTACTATTGATAGCATTATATATAGTTTTTTTTTACCATTGATAGTTTGATAGTGGCTCAACTATCGATACGATCGATAGTACCATCGACAGTTCCGCATCACTACGTATAATCCGTTTCACACATCCGGTGCAACGCTGTGAAAGGTGTGCAAGAAGTTCGGTCAGAAAAATGTATAACTCCGCGCGCCTCGTGGTCGGTTTTCGTCGTCGTAAACGCTCGCGCGAGCCTCCGCGTGACGGTCTGCAATGATGATGATGATGAAAACATTCCTTTATTAAAATTTAAAGAAAACGGGGAGGGTCCCTATTCCGGGACTCCTATGGCAACCTCTGCGATAGCCTGGGCCCGCTGAACGAGCGCCCGACAGACCTCGGGGGCGCCTTCGCGAAGGATGCCTTCCCACTGCTCTGGGGTACGGGTGGACCGAAGGATTGGTGGGAGGGGAGGGAAGTAGGCAGCGGTGCACTCAAGAAATACCAAAAAGACGCTAAGCGATCCAGCAGCCGTACAACTGGGTGTCTTTACCTGTAAGGCACTAAACATCTTCATTTATTACTCGGGCTAAAAACTAAAAGAAAAATCTATTCTGGGTGGTAAAAACATTGAACTATTTCTTAATGCGAACGCATCGACTGCAAGAAGTCTCGCCAGCCTTCACAGCGTTGCACCTGATGTGTGAAACGGAGTACATGCAGTACTTGCAATAACGGATGGCCAGCTGTTATTCTCAAACGCTTTTGTTCGTAGCATATTCCGATAGAAATAATTTATGAATACGCTATAACGCACTTAAAGTACGATCTGTGATCTTCAATAGCCGCAGACTGCAAGTTTGTAAACATATGCGCACTTATTTATATAGTCGAACTATTTCAATGCGTGGTCATAGCGACGTGTGGCATTTAGTATAGTATAATATATAGTTTTCCTGTATATACGATGGTGAAACGCTTGGGACCGATAAAATCCATCGCGCCTGCCACATGAAAGAACTGACTGCAACAATACACGGTCACATACTTTTATCGCAGAGTCTACACGAGATTGACGCAGTCAGACAAGCGTTTTCCCAGGGCAAAACGGAACACGCGTAATTAAACGTAAGGATGAAAAAGGCTCAAAAACTGATCCATGCTACTTGAAGAATGTTTCTGATGCGCAGAAGGCCGTCTTAGATGAGCAAGAAAAACACAATATACCAGTTTTTTTTTTTTTTCTTACTGAATTTGATGCCAAAGCTGCTCTACACACACAAGAAACAACGCAAGTTCACGGAAAGCACCATAACGCACAGCGCGCATGCTAATAATACGAGCCGATTTCATGCAAACAACGAGAAGGGGGAGGGATAAAAAGAAGAAAGGGGGGGGGGACTCATCTTCAAAAATATTGTTATGTTTGGCCCTGGAAGTCATCGTGACAGACGCCATTGTGCGTGCACCTGTCTGCCGGAATGTGCGCTTGTTGCCCGATTGGACATCGTCATTGACCAGGCCCTCACCAGATGTATTGTGTGGTTCTTTACCCTCTCTCGTAGGTGGGGCCCCGAGACGGCGAGACACCGGATTGGCGGGAGCTACTGACACTGGTCTTCGAGTGCCTCAGTGTTGGCAGACTCGCGGCTATAAAAGCCGAAGACTTTTACCGTTCATACTCTCTCACTTGTAACTATGTAAATAAACCTTCTTGTAAGAACGCACCCTCCTCACTGGAAAACATCGGCTATGCCGCCCGACGTCGGGAGCCAGCTACCTTAACGAGACTCGCCGAACCCCACTCCTTACAATATGCACAAAAAAAAAAAAAGCGACACAGAGTTGTGCACCGCGTTGAAAGGGGACAAACGTTGTTTTTCTTGGCCTTGCGAGGCCCTTTTATCACCGCCTAACAATAAGCACATTGTTCTCTGCGCGCCTAAAACTGCTGCCGCCACGCGAAGCAGCGAAGAGAGAGCTGCGCAGTCGCGATGAATGCGTCGGCGCTGCGTGCATACTTGCACCAAGCCGCGGCCCCCATTCTCCGACGCCAATGAGCTGCCCGGCACGTGCAGGTAAATATGTATACTGGACGCGTGGGGCCACTGCAGCTCGTTTAATTGCGTCGAAGACCCCCCGCGCTCCTTAAGACAAAAGAATCCTTCCGGGTGGCTCCATCAATTACTTCATTCATCCCTCCCCGCTCTCGATCGACCCTCGATGACGCACTTTTTTTCGCGCGGAATAATTACTAGCCCTGAAAAGAAAACGCCGATATATTTGCGGCACGTAGGAAGCCCCTTTCATTCATGCTCTCCATTATGCTTGATTTGCTGCCCTTTCCTTTTTTTCTTTTGAGCTTTTCCCGAGTCCAGGCTGGGCAGGCGTTTCCTTTTGGGAGTGCAAACCTTACCGGTCGACGTCTCTTTGCCTCTAAGCATGCTGCTCTTCAACTGTGATTGATAAACACTTCGCAGGCCACCGACGCATCCCTTGCGCTGTTTTGCTTCTCGCGGAGACAACATAAACGGGCTTCAATGACTGCACGGGTTATCGCACCACCGTCAATCTAAGCAGGCGCGCGTGTGTGCGTGTGCGTGTCAGCCGTCGCTATATAAGTGCCTGTTCACTCGGCCATCAAACATTTAGCTTCGCTACATTTTTTTTTTTGCATCATAAGAAATTGTACGGCGACAGAAAATATTCTTTTCAGCGAACTTTTTTTTTTAAGTTGAGATAGAAACCGGGGGGCTCAGTGCTTTAAGTATCTTGCAAAACGTCCTATGTGGGACAATATGCTGTTACATGCCCAAGAGATATCTCAAAAGCGTCGACTCAGTCATGCGAGTAATATATACGATAGAGAGTCGTCAGAAGCAATGAAAGAAACCGCTATACATGACGACTTTGTACTGACATCGAGAGAAACACACACCCTCAGGCATCGACCTTCCAACTGCGTTAGCTGAAGCCCCTTTGGACGTAGTACACTGTATTCATATCTGCAGCAAAGGTCAAATCGAAATCGCCTCGGGCTAAGCATCACCGATATAGCTCGTTCATGTGCGTTCCTTCTGGTGCGCTTTTTAAGCACACTGTTGCAAACCAAGGGGCTATTGGTATATAGAATGACAAAAGCGTGATCAATCGACTCATAAAAGATAACACCGCCTCCTTAAACTACACTTCCCTTTTGCAGCATCTTCGCAAGAGCTGCTGCAGCCGAGCGCCGTGATTTGACTGCGATTGCTTTATGGCCGGCTCGAAGCCCCGCACCAAAGCCTCGGATATTGAGCCGGCTGTATCAGCGACTGCGGCCATTCAACGAGGGGCTTTAGGCGAGCGTATTGCAGTTGCGCAAAACCGCGCTCGCGTCGCCGCTGACCCCCGACTGTGCCATTGAGAGCCAAATCCGCCAGACCGGCCGCAAGCTCCACGCGTGGTATCAAAAAATTTAAACCACCCCACGCTCTTGCTCCTTTGTGCCCCGGTATAGCAACGAATCGGCGTCCGCGGGATGAACAAAAGCAAAATGGAGGATATTATGGTGGGGCCGTAAAAGCCGAGGATGCGAGTTCTGTGCACTTAGGTCGTATATCAAACACATCCAGAGATTGCCAAGCTGGCTTTAATCTTCTTCTTCTTCGCAAACAAGGCCATTGTGAGTGCACCCCGAAGGGATGTATGTGGAAAGTGAAATGCAATAGTAACGGATCCACAGTGAACTGCGCAGTATTAGATTCCGCCGTTGAAAGCGGGAGCTGGCCGATAATGATGCGTACGAACTGGAAACCCGGGTTTATTTACATTTTGCATAGGAATGAAACTCGGTAGAATGACATCAACGGTTCATCGTTTCGGCCGGCAGCAAATCGTACGCTGCGGTCCGCGGCCAGAAGACGACCCTTCTCTCGATGGTTGTCCGCCTTAGAACACCTCACATCAGGTCATTTTCAGCGAATCACGAGACTGGCGCGAGTGATGTCATGTTCGTCCCATCGGCCGGCCCAACCGATACAGTCACCCGATAACACGGTCACTCCACGGCCGTGTTATCGTGTGACTGTGCTCGTTGGGGCGTTGATACATTGTTGCGAAAGAGCTCAGCTGTAAGCGGCAATGCATCCTTGCATCGTGTTGCACCACGGCGAAGTCACCGCTACTGAGTCGACGGACGTGGACCTTGAACAACCTCGGCTCCGGCGCGAACGAGCGTCACTCAGGGGGTTGACTCATATTCCCATGCCTCTCTGCCGCACTTAGGCGTTCCAGAGCTGAATGAGTCCGTATACCTAAACGCAGCGATAACACTCGTATGTGCGCCGTAGCTTGAAGGCGCTTTTAACTTGTCCAAGCTGATGCTTCATGAAATGGCAAAAGGAGCGCATACGCACTTTGAACGTGGAAGGAGCAGGCGAGATGGGATCATACGCTGCACCTATAGGAAGCATTAAAGGGACACTAAAGGCAAATAACAATTTATGCCAGAGTGAAAGCTCAATGTATGACAACGTCTAAAACGGCAGTATTATCAACAGCAGTGCCGTACTTACCGAGAAATTAAGCTAAATGTATCACACGATGAGCGCCACGAGTGGGACATTTTGGAAGTGATCCCGATGACGTGGGAGAGTGTGAATGCAATTAATCACTAGTAATCAAACTAGCTGCAATAAAAAAAAGTGATGTTGCCGGATGCACAAATGGTGCACGCCGCCAGTGCACGCCGCCGCGCAGTAAAGGCGGACAACGTTGGGCACGGCAACAGTGACATGCGAAATACCGCTTTCAGGCGGGTGATTTGAAGTAGTGCACTAACGCGATGCGGACAACTAAAACGTGATTTTAATTCAAAATAAGCACTTCCTTGGCATAAAAGTAGCACTACGAGGTTTCTGTACCGCTATTTCAACAATCAACGTCGACTTAATATGTGCCTTTAGTGTCCCTTTAATGACACGTCAACGCACAATACAGCATCCGCACCCGACATTTGTACCAACAGCAGTATTCGTGTATATATATATATATATATATATATATATATATATATATATATATATATATATATATATATATATATATATATGGATGTCTGGTCATTTTATGCATGCCTGAGCGCTACTAAGCTGTCATTGATCTATAGTACGGAAGATACAGGCAGCCCATTCGATCGAGACGCACGAATATGTGATGTGGTATACGTACAGGGGTGGTCAAAAGTTCCCAGGCCCCCCAACACCTCCCCCCCCCCCAACATCCCCCCCAACACCTCCCCTTTTCCCATATTTGCCTCCTAACAGCGGGAAGCTGCAGTACTGCCCAGCTCGGACCCACGTGACGAGCATCCGTTGGTGCGGTGAGCCCGGCAAGCCGCCAAGTCCGTATCGATCCCTCCGGTCTGTGTGCGTTTTTCCTGAAAAGAACGGCTGCCAGAACAAAAACAAAGCGCTTTCCCTACACCTCAGAACTGGCTCCGCAAAGTGCGATCAAGTTGCCTTCATCATGCCTGCCAGGTGAGTTTCCCCACTTTGGGGACCATCTCTTGTTTTGCAAATTTACGAACACGTTCGCCACCTTTAGTTACAATGAGCCAAGGCTAATTTGAGCGGCATTTTTTTTTTTCTTTGAGTGGTACGATTTCAGAGCGGTGTCTCATAAGCTTATCGATGGGAGCAGCACGTTTGGTGCCGTTTTTCTTCGTGCAACGTGTGCACGCACCCAACGCGGCTGTCAACAGATACGCTTGCAAGAGCTGTATAGGCTCCCACGTTAACGTTATACGCTATACAAGAGACGTCTGTTTTCAGCTTGTCTCTTTTTTTTTTTCTTTTGCCAGTCTGCTTTGAAGTAGCTGTCACTTTCAGTAGCGACGATCTCCAGCGGCATTGTCTCTCCACGTTTCTGTCTAAAGCTTATTATCACAAGCCATAGTAGCGGGGACATCTTGCACGGTTGCATGGCTCTCTTTTGTTTTCCTGTCATGCCGCCCGGGAAACAAAAACCGCGCAAAGAAGCAGGGTTGCAGGAAACAAAACAGCCGAAGCTTACACGGAACTTTCGCAAGGCCTGACAGCAGATAACTTTGTTCGGAGATACTTCAAGTCTAGGTTAACCTTATAAAGCAGCAAGAGCAACTCTCGAGCTCCAATCATATAGAAACCACGGTAAAATATATATTTGCCGCACATTCGGGCTTCTGGGGGCTTTAACTGTGACTGTTTACTATATACATTTATCTATACCCTTATTGGCTGAATTATCGAAGCACACTTTTCTAAACGCAGAAAGCAAGTGCATGCGCACGTACACGCACAATCAGTGCAGACTGTCCCGGTTGTAAAGCAATACTGCGTTGAAAACGATAAGTTTGACCCGTCACATAGCCGCTCGACGCCGCGCAGAAGAAAGAAGTTTATGCAAATATGTATGTTAGCCATCATTCCCATGCTGACTGAAGAGCTGCTATGCTTGCAGCACCTGCATAGAATAGCGCCATGCAGAGCCAGTTTTGTGGAAAACTGTTTGCATCAACCCGGAAAGAAGAGTAACTTAAAACCCGACAAGCGCAAAAAAAAAAGCGTATTTATGTGCTGCACCTATACACGCGTGCGGAGGGTTTGGACGCCGCGAAAAATGCAGCTGAGGTCACTTCGATCGTTCAAAGATATGGGCGCTAGCGTTGGAGAGCGCCTTCATTTTAAAGTGGATACATTTAGAGCGCATATCACCCCAACCAGGCTTGCCGCTGCACATTGCTTTTACTTATAAATGCAAATTCTCGGTCACCCTTATCAACAACTTAAATTACATATCGCTTTGCCCGCCCATCTACAAAGTGCCCAGCGTTTCGCCCTCAGTGGCAGCGGAGCAACAGAATAACCTCCCTTGTCAACACGCCCTCACGTCCACCATTCACACGAGGCGTGCTGCATGGTCCCGCGTTTACGAATGACAATCGGTGTGCCCACCACCACACGCATTTTAAAGTGTAACCAGCAGCCGTGCCAGATCGGACCCATGGAAGGAATCGCAGATGCCCAGGAGCTTAGTATCGCAAATCATCCTCCATGTGCACGTCGCGGTGTCACGGGAAGAAATGTGCACGTCTTCGTTCGTCTCTCACCCCTTTTTAGCTTGCTTACGTAAGTTTTTCTGTTTATTTAATATACCCTCAGGGTAGAGACGTATTGTTACATCGATCGCAGCCTATGCAGACGAGACGAACTAACAGTCGAGTAGATATACCCACACAGCAAAGAAAATCAAGTGAGGAAAAAAAAAACTATTTAAAAAAGTTAGCTTTTCTTTCAAAGACTTTCCATACCTGCCAAGTTTGGAGAAACGGAATCCGGGAGATCTACTCAACGGGGGGGAGGGGGGGGGGGGTTGTAAAATATGTCGACCGCGGGAGGGGGGTACTGCGATAGCAATTATACGGACACTGTCAGCGGGATTTTGCGCTCGCCGCTGATCTGTATAGAGTCCAAACCGATAACATCGCTTACGCATCGTCTGTTTCACGTGCCAGTAAAAGCGCGCTAGCGCTAGCGACGAACGCGGTTGAAGCAGAGATGAAACGACCCGGCCGTCACCGTCGCGCAAAGGGCACATGCGATAACATCGCTCCGCGTGCGAGGCCTGTCGTCGCTTGCTTACCGGTTATTTCGTCGGGCAAGATTTTGTGTGTACACAAACGCATCATCTACGAAATATTAACGGCTGATATAACCTATAACACATTTAGGATGTGGCCAGACAACTTTTCTCATGTGGCCAGACAAAGCACTGGACGCGCGGGGCAAAACTGGATTTCCGGGAGATTTCTCTATGACCCGTACAACCGGGAGAAACGTTCAAAATCCGGGAGACTTGGCAGGTATGACTTTCTTTTAAAAAAAAAGGCGATTTATAGAAACTACTCTTTCTCAATCATATGACAACCATGTCTTTTTTTTTTACTTTTTAAAATCGTAAATGCTGTCTATGCGGAAAAGCTAAAATAATTTTATCTACATGATCGTAATGAGATTTGTCCGCTCCTTTTTAAAATCCTGAATTAGTATTTGTGTGAAGCTGGCATCAGTACACGTATTAGATTAACACAATCGTTGCCACAGCAATGGCAGCGTTCTTGAAATGGTGCAGAGTGTCCGCTTTGAGAGCCCCAGGTGCTGTCGCAGTGAACGTGTTCAGCTCCGCAGGAATCGCTGAAGTACGCCGTCGCTTTTTTTTTTTTTTTAGCTCTTTCCGCCTCACAAGACAACTCGAAAGAATCAGTTTTCAGAATGTTGAGTGACATTAAATAAACTAGCATACAATAAAGGTGGCATGCGTTTCTTTTCTTTTCCTTTTTTTTCAGAAACCATTCTGCATCTGGTTCACAGGTCACGGCGAAGCGTTCCATCGAAATCGAATTCGCTGCGAAAGGGCACCACTTTAAAAACGATAACAAGAAAAATAAAGGACCTGAATTGTGAATCGAGTCGCAGACTCAGAACTTTTCTGGAACAATGTTCTAAAGAAACGTTGAACTGATGCCTTCCTCGCCTCTAAGATTATTTCTTCACACTGAAAACGTATATACATGGACGTCACAACCGTAAGACCCGAATATTATACGTGCACGGGTCGTGTGAACACTTCTCGAACTTAGTGAAGTGTTTTCGAGGACAGGTCGGGACGTATCTTCGCTTAACTCTTTAAAATGAAATCAGACAGTATTCGCTGCTTACACGGAGCCTGATAAGCACGCCGACAAACATATCAGTCGCACATCGCTTCTTTACGGAGTACGGACTTTCGGGCTATATAAAGCTGGTTTGATAGAAGAATCACTAGGAACCCAGCTCTCTAGGCGATGCGTACCGGAACGAAAGCAAAGCACCCTGTGTACCTGGTGTTTATTAACCTCGAAGCTGTTTAGCAAATCGTTCCTCGTGAGTCGATCTAAGACAACTATCATCATCTTAACGGGTATGTGCCACTGTGCGGCTACCTTAGAAAGAGTATACAGAGAGAAAGAAAGAAAGAAAGAAAGAAAGAAAGAAAGAAAGAAAGAAAGAAAGAAAGAAAGAAAGAAAGAAAGAAAGAAAGAAAGAAAGAAAGAAAGAAAGAAAGAAAGAAACAAAGAGAGAGGCGAAAAGAAATATATAAAGAAAGAGAAAGATTCTGGCCGAAAAAAATTCCTCGCGAGGCGGGATTCGAACTCGCGTACCCTCGATCCGAAGGCGAGGGTCCTAACCACTCGGCTATCCAGGCACGCAAGCAGAGCGTAGCATAGTGTAGCAAGGAGGTGGGAAAGGGAAGTGAGCGTGAAGTGGAGATGTGTGATGGTGAGGAGGAGGGGAGAGAGTAAAGCGTAGCACAGAAAGAATGAGAAAGAGAGAAACAGAGAAAGAAAAGAAGAACAAGAGAGACAGAGAGAACATCAACGAAAGAGAGAGAAATAAGTAGAGAGAGAAAGAAAAAAAAATACAATTACGACGGAAGCATCGCGTCGTCTAGCGACCAGATACCGCACCTGGCCGAGCCACGCATGCGCAGTAGCTAAGCCACGCCCGCCGACGGAGACATCGCGCGCAACCTCCGCTTTATATATTGCACAGCCTGGCTCCGTACTCTCGAGGAGCAAGCCGCGCATCTCGAAGCTAGACGAAGTAAGAACGGCGACGGGTCCGTGGTTCGCTGTGCCAAGCTCTGCTCGACTTAGTGTAAACTGCCCGCAATTTCGTCCGCGTCGCTTAATTTACACGATGGGAAGGATCACTCAATCACGTATATAGCTCGGACGAGATACAACGAATAGCGCTGATGTGGTAGCTCGTCAGCAACGTGACGCCTGTGCGCTAACATTATCAACGATCCGTCCCTTCGTGTAATTCTAACTACAAATGTATCCGTCCTCCTTGCAGAAACTGTGTCGCTTCGCCGATGGCGATGTGAGTGCACGCAAATGCTTCTCCATTTCTCTCTTTCTTAAAGCAGAGATATGCCAAGTACTTCATACTGAATGATGCGGACCCAAAAAATTGCTGCCTCGTTTCCAAGACTTGAGCGAAAGTAAAGCCCCGGTGTATATAAACGCAGAACCTCCTATCGGCGATTGGTGTTGGTCAGAATAAAACGCCGCGCACAGTTCACGGCATACAGAGAAAGAAGACTGGGGCCTGCTTGCGCCAGATTCGTAAGAGGAGACGAGCGCTGGTTGTTCGTTTTCTCTCTATAGCAACGCCTGCCAAATGGGTCGCGACGCCGCGAAGGACGTTCTACGCGCTACACATCGCCCCCCGGAGTGCCATATGCGTGGGTCGAGGCCCCTTCGGACGACCGGCAAAAACGCCTCCCGAGGGAGCGCGCGCGTGAAACGCACCCCAAATGAAGCGCCACAAGAAGCGGCCGAATCGAAAGGCGGCAATATACGCTCCTGTACGGCGTATGCACAATGCAACGCGGCGTTTCCGGCCATCGTCGCACGAGTACAAACACGACAACAACCGCCCCGCAAATCATGCCGGCGTTTATCGCCACCTTTCGTAAACGTATTTGCACGATTCTAACAAGCACTTTTTTTTTTCGCTGTGTGTATAGCCCTCAAATTTGTGTGCGTGTTACAAACGGGCTCAAAAGCGAAATCGGCATCAAGGTTTTTTTTTTTTTTTTCTCATGTGAAATTACCGTCGCGTTACAATTCGGGACGCGCAAAAATCCAAGAAATACGGTATATACTTGCAGTCGCTCGCTCCAGAAGTTCGGACACCGCGGCGGGATTACGCGGAAACTGCCTACCGAAGGTGCAGGACGAATTCCGGCGCGATTTCCGCGAATTTACCTATACATGCAGGGGGCCTGACAAATGCCTACCACACTTCCACTAATCGCTCTCATCATTATGGTTTCTAGTTTATCGGCAAACTTCTTAGCGTTTGCGGATTATCGGCGGAGTGAACGTGCATACGACCGGATCGGATGGCGCAGTGATCAACCAGGTAAACACATACATATTTGAACTATTAATGCAGTAACGAATAATAAGAATATCGGGGGTTTTACGTGCCAAAACCGCGATACACGATTTTGAGGCACGCTGTAGTGGAGGGCTCCGGAAACTTCGACCACCTGGGGTGCTTCGTGACGTGTTTCCGGAGCCCTCCACTACAGCGTGCCTCAAAATCGTGTATCGCGGTTTTGGCACGTAAAACCCCCGATATTCTTATTATTCGTTACTGCATTAATAGTTCAAATATGTATGTGTTTACCGGGTAAGTACACGGGCCTCATGCACTCTAAATGCGACCGCTGCAGGCGGGTCAGCAGCCGAGCACCGTAACCACTGCACCACTGCGGCGGCGCAGTAACGAAGTGCATTGTACTGCACTGCATGCTGGTGTAAATATTAGGCACCGGCGTAATTGAGATACGTCACCCTTTAGTGAGTGAGTGAGTGAGTGAGTGAGTGAGTGAGTGAGTGAGTGAGTGAGTGAGTGAGTGAGTGAGTGAGTGAGTGAGTGAGTGAGTGAGTGAGTGAGTGAGTGAGTGAGTGAGTGAGTGAGTGAGTGAGTGAGTGAGTGAGTGAGTGAGTGAGTGAGTGAGTGAGTGAGTGCGAGCGCGCGTGTGTGTGTGCGTGTGTTAAGACCACTCAGGCAGCATGAAAACGTCTGTACAATTCAGGCATTGCGGTAAGACGGAGCATCACAGGATGTCGCGACAATCATCCTCAAACCCGTTATTACACAAAAACCATTGCGGACACCGAAATACCGGACACACTGAAATTCTTTATTGGAATTTACTTTTTAGAACTAACATTGAAAGACCAACTTTCTCACCACCCCACCCCCTTTTTTTTTGTACACACCCCTCGCGTAATGTCTCGCTTCTTGGGATCTTGATGGTACTATGAATATATCATGAATGACAGTGAAACTGCGCTGATTCACAGATCGATGAATGCTCGCAAAAGAAGGCGGCAACAGAGCTGTCGAAAAGACACTGCGTCTATTTTTCTTGCGTTCTGTGAAACTCATGCAACCTATAAAATTTTTATCGAAGGCAAAATTTTGTTTTCTCCGAATTATTAAGAACGCAAAATATCATTTGCGATTCTGTGGAGACTCTAGAATGCTGCATATAACCTGCGCGATTAATTTTTATCAGCGTGCTGAGGCAGAACAGAAGGCAAACGGTGCAAGAGCTATTGTTACTATACGGTCGCGCCCTTGTACGACCGATAACGCTAGACGGGGATGTGCGACCCAAAAAAAAAAAAAAGATCTTAAAATAAGGGCGAGTCGGTAACGCCACCGGACAGGATGCGCAATATGCACCCCCTTCCCCACGTCACATCAAAAGAGAATGCCCAGTACGCTCCACTTCAGTTAATCTTTCTCGGTGCATATTGGTATGTCTATGCATATCTAAGTCCCCATTGTTGTGACAAGGTATATGTAAACTGGTAGCGTAACTTCCGTAGAAGCCCACGTGTCAAGCCGGTGGCTAGTTGTTGCAACAGTCGCCATCTATGTGAGGAGGGGACAAACAGAAATAAAAAAAAGGAAAAGATGACGTCACAACCGGAAGCGGAAATGACGTCACGTTTTAACGCGATGGGCGCGAAATTATGAAATTTTTTTACAGGGCGCCGCTTCTTACTTTTTTTTTATAGCTGCACGTTCTTTTTCTTATCACTATGGCAGCTCTATAATGGAAGCCTGCAAGATAACGGGAAGACGAAAAAGACAGATTTGATAAATAAGGTGTATTTTATTGGCGAAATATTGCAGTTGAACAGGATATTACCTCAAAATATATAACACAGAAATCAGAAGTAGCCTAACAATTCAACGTGCACACAAACCTTGCACACAATATAAACTAAATAACGTATGCACTTCTGAAGGGTGGCAGTTTTGGGCAATTCGGTTATGCATAATGTGAATCATTAGCTCCAAAGAAAAGCGAACAAAAGAAGAACAAGCGGTCACTACCGACCTCTTGAACAATTGGAACTCGAGGAGCTTCATCCGCCGAGTATGCCGACGACGCACCCGTTTCTGCAAAGAGTGGCACCAGCAACGTTCTGTTTTGCCACAACGCTGGCAAAACACAGTCACTGAAACGGTTCCCGATGGCTGCGATGGGCTATATTACCTTCTGCCAAGTACCACGACTAGAAAACAACGCTTATGCGAGGAAATCACCTATGGACGACAGGCACAAACCTACTGCGCAAAAACGAGCGACGCCATTTGCATCTGAAAATGCGCAAAACCGTTTACCCATGTTACCAGACTGCCTGCATGTGCCCGCTGTTTCTGAAAATAAACGAAAAAAATTGGCCACTCAACCACATACCCAAGACTAAAGTTTGATTAAAGTAATCTACTAATTTAATTCGTGACAAATAAAATTAAAACTAATGAAAATAAACGTTTAATTAATTTTTTTGTTTTTGTTATTTGTCCCACCCTCACCTAGTAGCGCTTTAATCGTCACGCGGGTGTTGATGTTTGTCGCAATAGGTTTCCGACCACTTTTCGTTCCGACTTTCGCGACCTATTTAGATTGACCTTGGTTATCATTCATAGACGATTTTCCGCAGCGATGTACGGGCGCGACCACGTTTGATCACGTAATCGTAACTGGCCTTCGGCCAGCGATTAAACTGCTCAGCGCAAAAAGGAGACACAGTCCACACAGTTTAATAATGGAATACCAACTAGCCCGATCATACACCTTACTTCGGCCAGCGAAGCGGCCGTACCACACAAGCTGGTTGAAGCAGGGTGTAAGCAAGTCACATGTTTGCGCAGCAAAACAGTTAGATATTTAATCGCCTAAAAGAGGCTTCAAAAAAGTTTTAAACTACACGATGAAGACGGGACAACAGGAACACACACACACACACACAAGCGCAGAACTTCTTTGGTTGGAAGTTCTGCGCTTGTGTGTGGGTAAGTGTTCCTGTTGTCCCGTCTTCATCGCGCAGTTTAAAGCTGTTTTGAAACAATGAACCGAGTAGACCAACAACATGCTTTGACAAGGTTGAGACATTTACATTTGTTTGAAACGTCCTACGCCCCAATGATAAGTGATATGTTCATTCGACTTCGCAATTACATCGTATGCCTTTAATTGTAGTATGAGTAATCGCAAGTAACTGTGGTTAAAAACCAACATGGCAGCGCCTATGCAGACGCGACTGCTCGCTTCGATCCGAGCTCGCGCTTGCTACTTGCCCACTGTCCCGCCAGCAAGAAACAAATGGTGAAATCGGCTATCGCTCCGTGTCATCTCACGCTGGGGACAAAGCATCAGGTAAGTCTTGTCTTTATTATTGAGACCAGCTGTGTTTATTTAGCCACGCCTACCAAGCCTTGTCTCCGAGGAATTGAGAGTGGATCTTGGAAACGCTGCCAAATACCGACGAATACATCGCTCTCGAAGCTTCAGGACATAAATATAAAGCAAATAAAAGCATAGGCTTCGAATTTACGGGCCACACTGCGCAAGACGACGACGTGATAAATTCGAGGCGGAAGGAAGCGGGTGCCGCCATGTTGACTTATTTTCAAGCGGTGCCGTCTGCTCGCTTTTACTTGCCCGGCGCGTGCGCGCCGACACTGTAGTGCAGCCTAGCAGACGACGCGACGCGGATGGAGACACATTGCGCAGCACTGCCAAAGGCCCCTTCCTGGGACAGAAAGGCCAGGCGCCGGTGGCGCCATCTCATTTTAATTGCGCAAACTGGATGCGGAAAATCGTCTATCGATATGGACGCCAAAGCTAAATAAACTAATTGTCTAGCGTGAGCTGCTGACACCTAACCGCGGTGCTGTCAGAAGTGGGGTTGGAGGCAAGGAATATACGAACAGCGAGAGAGAGAATATAGGGGGACTGCCGTAAGTTTCAGACAGACCCTCCGTAGCACCGTGCTAGGCAAATTGAGACCCCTTATCGCAACGCGTTCTATTTAGACCACTTCTCATCAGTACAGGAAGTCCTCGCACCAAAAGACCACACAGCGCCCGTCGCTCCCATAATTCGCCGGCAAGCCATACGTCGCCATTTCTGAAACATGTACGCCCCGATCCCTCCCCCTGTTCCTCCTCCGCCCCCGGTTACGAAAGACACTGCGGCGCGCGAGTGTGTCCAATCCAGATTAGCAGGGAGGCCTCTCAGCAGCAACGCGCCAGGAAGTCGAGACTCCGAGACTTATGAGCATCGCGGCCGAGCCCAATAGCAACACATTCGCTGTCGGAACGACTTCATACCATAACAGCGATAAAAACGAGAGAATCAAGCCCAGGAGGACACGATTATGTATATGCAGTCGAGGAAGAAAGAGTTTCACGCCAAACGGAGGAGCAGATGGCTGCAGGCACAGTAATCCGATTGCGCGTGGGACGTGCGAACACAAACAGATCCTTGACGGCGCCGTCTCCACTGGCGCCCGCCGGAGCTAAGCTGGCCCGAGTGTGCTGATCGGAGATGCTCAGCGACGGGTAACGCACGAAAGTGCCGCGGCGCCGACCATTCGCAGTTGAGGCAAGAACACAGCCTCACGCGCGCGCGCACACGCGCGCGCACACACACACAAACACGGGCGTGCAAGGACTGCCCAACGACTATTCCTCCCGCACTGGCGCGGTCAATCAAATCAGCGACCTCACCCCTCAGAAGCCCCGGAATTATTCATTCCCCTGTGGCGAGTCCCGCGCCGACCTGCTGCATCAAAGGCGGGCCAAAATGCTTCTCTATACCCCCATGGATATCCCACACAATTTGCTGGACGACGCACTGCAAGTCCGCCACTCTTTCGGTGGCAGCTTTGTATCCATGTATGCTCACCCGGGATGGTGTGGCACTCCAAGCGCAATGCCCCCGGGTATTCTAGTGCACGCGCGACAGCCGCGGGGCATTCGAAACTTTTTCGGCAGTGCTAACACGCCAATTACCGGGCTGACTTCCTGCCATTACAGAATCAGGAGTTCGCGATGTCATCGTGCATGCTATCCGCACGAACGCCCAAATTGATGCAGAAATTGGCATGCACGCTTTGCATTACGAGGAAGTGCGAAAGTCGGATAAAGCAGAAACGCACGCGATAAACCAACCTACAGCATGTTATAAGTTATAACGCACAGGGAGCCGTAGCTATTTGAGGATTAGCAGGCGCGAGAAGTAAGCCTTGTTATGGAAACACTTCAGATTGAACGCGTTATGGAAACAAGTGGAAGAACAAATTTGGGCTAGTTGGCGTATAGATTAAAGGCTCGTTCACGCCGAAGGCGGAGCGGCCGAGTGGAAAACGGAGAAAACTTCCTCGCCATGCGGCTGAAGCGGGCGGAAAACGAGACGGCTAGCCCGATCGCTCGGGGACCGATTTTTTTCCGCCCGCCGAAGCTCTCCGCTTTGCCGCAGCCAATCGGAACGCCATGCGGCGGTGGCGTTAGTGTATCTTTGAAGCAAACATCCGGTTGAGATAATGCAAATGGCGTCCACCATGTCCAAGCGAACTGTGTGTCGAAGCAGCTCGGGGGCATCCTCAAATATCTGCAGGATAAACGCATGCGCCGGGCACCTTGAACAACACCTGCAACTCATTATTTACAGTTGCGCACATCACTAAAACACTAAATGAATTCTCATTAGTTCATGATGGGCACTCACTCTCTGTAGTATTCAATGTCGCGAGGCCGAAGGTGCGGCAACAAAACGTCAGCGTGGCCCATTGTATCTCGTCGTTGTAAGGCGGGGCGGACCCACCAGCGACGTTGTCGGCGTGACTTCTCATGCGCTTTCAGCCGTTCATGATGCTCCACTAAAGAAGCGACCGTTAGGACGCCAAGTATATCGTCGTCTTCGTCCGAACGCATCATCACTGCCAAGCGTCAGCGCGCGATGCACCCCCCCCCCCTAATTTTCAATTTTATATGCGTATACATACACGCACACATCCAAACGCGCGCACGAACATACATATAGTATGGTTGAACACCCCCCCCCCCCCGGAAAAATTTCTAGCTACGCCACTTAATTGACAGTCGCAAAATTTATGGGGCCGAGTACCGAAGCCGCGTGTATGAAAGCCTCTGCAATGTGTGATTTCGCTAACGCAATCAGGATACCGAGCCAATCGGGTCGACCTCGTCGTTCGTCAGCAGATGTGCGCTACCTGCGCTGTGACGATCACCAATGAGAGCTTTCCTTTCGGCTACTCGTAACGGCGTTGAACGGACAGCACGCGGCGACGTTTTAGGATGAGCCTGTTGGGAAACAGGTGTCTCAGCTTGCGACTGCTTCTGCGCAGAGCTGATAGACGGAGCGATCAAGGCGACGGTGAGTTAAGGCAAATTTATATACATATATACAGAGGCTTTACATATTCGGCGCTGGGGCCGACAGCTTATTGGGCTCGCACAGCGGTGCGACGACGACCCGGGACTTCTTCGTTCGCTGTCTCGCTGTCTCTCTCTCTCTCCGCGCAGCTTGGTTCTTTTATAGCCCTGGGCGATCGCTTGCATCAGCCAGGAGCGCGAAGCCTCCAATCAGGAACCGCCGTTGGTCGCTGGCTCGAACCGGATCCGCGGATGAGAGGGCTTGCCGCACGTTGCGGGAGAGATTTCCTTCGGTTGCGTCAGACGCAGCGCCGGCGTTGCCGGGGATTGCGTAAGGCTCCCGCCTCGTTGCATCAGCTGGTGTTGACGCTGGTTGCGTCAGACGCATCGCCGGAGTTACCGGGGATTGCGTAAGACTCCCGCCTCGTTGCATCAGCGGGTGTTGACGCTCGTTGCGTCAGACGTTTTACCAGCTTGAATGCCTTGTCGAAGCAAGGAAGTTTGGGTTGGGAGCCCTGGCATAACAGCACCCCCGCCGCCAGACAATGCGCCGGAAAGACGAGCTGCTTGCACGTGGCTCGGATGCCGGGCGCGCTCGTTCGCCAGGTCCATCCAGGTTCACCTCCAGGGCCATGGGGACATTCGGCTCCACGCTTCGTTCCGTGAACAGATCCCAGTCGCCAGGCCGGATCCTGGCTCCAGTGGCTTGTCGCCAAGATGTGTCGACTTGCTTTGCTCGTCTCTTCTGACGATCTTTCGTATCAGCACTTGTTGATCGTTCTGCAACTTGTCAAGAACGGTCCGACAACAAACAACACACGACACAAGCAAGTGCCCTCGGTCACCCGACAGAACACCAGACCTAAATAGAATAATACATTCCTAACTACGTTTCTGTCGAAATTTCGTTCCCTCTTTATCAAGAGGCACATGTGGGACACCAAAACTCTTAAAAGCAGAACTCAAAATATTACACGTGTAACAAACGCAATGAAACAGAATTCAAAATAATGTTGGCCCATTGAGATCACTCAGGACGGAAGCGCTCAGCTGAGGCTGCAATGAGGACAGAATTTTGCCCCAATTTGCCTGCGAAAAACCGAAAGGATAGCCGAAGACGGCACTGATTAGAACGCGCGACTCAATGCGTCTGCGTTCGCGTTTAGCTTTCCTTTCTTGTAACGAACGTTCAAGTTGTGCTGTTGGAGTATCATGCTCCACCTCAGTAACCGGCCGCTTTTGGACGACATGTTATTCAACCAGGTTAGAGGACAGTGGTCCGTTTCGACCACAAACTTGGAACCGGAGACATAACAGGCCAGCTTTTGAACGGCCCACACGAGGCAGGCACATTCCTTTTCAGAGGTACTATATGCCTCTTCCCTGCAACTCAGTTTTCGGCTTAAATACAAAACTGGTCTTTCGTGACCAGTGTCATCTTCCTGGCACAATATAGCTCACATTCCGCGATCACTCGCGTCGCACTGAATGATAAAGCCCTTGGAAAAGTCGGGTGCCATGAGAACGGGTTTTTCGCTTAAGGCTTGTTTAAGCTTGCAAAACGCATTCTCTTTCTCCGAGTCCCATGTCACTTTAACTGGCTCCGACTTTCGAAGTGCGTCAGTTAGAGGGCTGGCAATGGTAGAGTAGTTTTGCACATAATGCTGATAGTATCCCGCTAGCCCTAAGAAAGCCCTTATCTCAGACTTGGTGGTTGGTCGTGGATAGTTCACGATGGCGGCTACCTTGATCTCTGAAGGTCGACGCCGGCCACGCCCCACAACATGTCCCAGGTAAGACACCTCGCCGCATCCTAGGTGACATTTAGCAGGTTTCGCTGTAAGACCCGCTTCTTTCAACCTGTTCAGCACGACTCGTAAATGTTCGACATGTTCTTCCCAGCTGTTCGAGAAGATGGCGACATCGTCGAGATACGGCAGTGCGAACTCGGACAGGCCGTTAAGAACGCGGTCCATTAGACCCGAAAAGCAATAAGGCGCATTTTTCAGTCCGAAACTCAGCATAAGTGGACGATACGTTCCGAATGGAGAAACGAACGCGGCGTAGCGGCTAGCACGCTCGGTAAGAGGGACCTGCCAATAACCTCGCACGAGGTCTAGCGTGGAAATGTAGTTTGACTTTGACACTGTTTCCACCCTTTCCTCTAGATTTGGTATCGGATAGGTCTGGTCTCGAGTTATGGCGTTAAGGCGCCGATAATCGATGCATGGCCTAGGATCCTTTCCCGGCACTTGAACCAATATTAGAGGAGATGTATAGTCACTCTCGCCCGGTATTATGACTCCCAACTCAAGCATTCTATCGATTTCCTCTTTCATGATCTGCTTCTGCACAGGGGAACATCGATATGGCTTACTACGGATTGGTTCCTCACATGTTAGCTCGATGTCGTGCTTAATAACCGTCGTTTTTCCGGGACGGCTGGAAAACACGTCTTTAAACTCAGACACAATCCTTCTCAAGTCCTCCTTCTGGACTTGACTTAACCTTGGCTCCAGGTTCAACTGTTCCAACATCACCTCTGAACCCCTTTCGCTGACATCGCTAGAAGTCAGAATTTCTGCTCCTTCCTCCTCTGAAGCATTCAACAGCAGATTTACGACCGCCTGACGTTGAACGTACGGTTTCATCAAGTTGCTGTGATAAATTTTGTTAGATCGCTTTCCTAATTTCACTTCGTAGTTGGTATCGGAAAGCTTCGATATTACTTTAGCGGGCCCCTCCCAATGAACCTCAAGCTTGTTCTTCTTGGAAGGCCGCAGCAACATTACCTGACTTCCCACTTCGAAGGTACGTTTTTTTGCTGATTTGTCGTAGTATTCTTTCGACAATACTTGCGCTGCCTTCATGTGGCTCTCCACAAGATCTTTTGTTTTTCCGAGCCTCTGAAGGAGGTCGAGAACATAAGCAGCTACACTCGGGTCCTCATCATATCCCTCCCAGGATTCGCGCAGCATTCGCAAAGGTGTTCTTAAGCTCCGGCCATATACAAGCTCTGCGGGACTAAAGCCAGTGCTCTCATGAGGAGCAGACCTCAAAGCAAACATAGCGGGAGGAATACATGCTTCCCAGTCGCATTTGTGCTCATAACAAAGAGCTCTCAGTATACGTTTCAGAACTGAATGCATACGCTCTACCGGATTAGATTGTGGGTGATGGACCGAACTGTGCACCACCTTGATTCCACATTTATCCAAAAAGGTAGAGGTAAGGCAACTGGTGAAGACGCTGCCATTGTCGCATTGAATTTCAGAAGGAAATCCGACACGCGCGAATATCGAGAGCAGAGCGTCCACGACGTGTGGAGAATTGAGCTCCCTAAGAGGTACCGCTTCTGGAAATTTCGTTGCTACACAGAGGGCAGTCAGGATGTATCGACAACCTTGCCTTGACTCCGGCAATGGCCCAACAATGTCGATAACCAGGCGCCGAAAAGGTTCTGTTATAACTGGCACAAGCTTCATGGGAGCCTTCCACTTGTCTGTGGATTTCCCCACCCTCTGACAAGTGTCGCAAGAGCGCACAAAGTCTTCGGTATCTTTCCAGCATTTCGGCCAGTAAAACTCAAGGGAAATCCTAGCCTTGGTCTTCTTCAAACCGAGATGCCCTGCCCACGCGTTTTCGTGCGCAAGTTCCAACAGCTGGCGACGATACTTTTGCGGTATCAAGAGTTGCTCATACCTGCGACCTTGTACATCTGTGTAGCTACGATACAATAGCCCAGATTTCTCATAAAAAGAAACATTCTTTTTCTTTACTCCCAATTTTACGCTTTCCATTAGCGCTTTTATCGAGATGTCTTCACGCTGCTCTCGAATGAGCGTCGCTCGATCAACCCTCGACAGCTCACACCAACTTTCAGCTACAGGCTTGAGCGTATTGCCCGCCTCGCCCAACGGCGCCACTTCGGTTTTTCCGCCGACGGAGACGACGCTACTCGCTTCAGCTGCAGGCGGCTCGAGTAACCCATCCCGAGAGTTTTCTGTCCGAGGCTCGCTCGACTCGCTGCCAAGGTCACGCAGCTCGGCCACTTTTGCCGGTGGTGGCGTACTACATGGAACGAGATCAAGTTCCTGTGAAAGCTTCCGCGCTTGCGATCGCGTGAGGGCCATGTACGCAACGCTGGGAAAGAACGATTTACCCTGTTCTTTGAGAAGCTGCTCCGAGTTGTTCGAAAAAAGATAAGGAAAACAATCTGGGAGAGCAGCAGACACAGCCGCTTCGGTGTGAAGCTTACCGAAAGAGCCTTCAATGATCACCGTAGCGATCGGTAAGCAAGTGCTCTGCTCCTCGGCGACCTGCCTGATCCATGCGCATTCTCCTGTCAAGTCGTTCGGAGACACTAATGAAGGATGGACAACGTCCATAGTTGCCGCTGAGTCTCGAAGTGCTCGACACGTTTTCCCATTGACGCTAATCTCCTGAATATACGGTTCTAACAACCGCATGTTCTTTTCTGATTCACGGATCGTTGCGAAAGCAACCTTTTGTTTACAATTTACCGCGATGTGCCCTTCTTTTTTGCAATTGTAACAGATTAGCGGCTTCCGTGACTCAAACGCCCGTGTAGTATCAGTGCGCTCTTTGGGAAGCTCACTCGACTTCTGCGCTTCCGTTTGCCCTTCCCTCACAGTCTCCTTCGTAAAAGACGGGTCTTTTCTGAAATTACGGTGCGGAGCAGGTTTTCGGTCATCAGGTTTTTTTGAAAAGCCCTCTTTTCTCTCAGCTTTTTCAACACGCACGGCCCTACTGTGCAAGTTTCTACGAGTGTAGTACTCTTCAGCTAACTCTGCTGCCTTGTTTAGCTGTACTTCTCCAAGCTTATCCTGCAGCCAAAGCTTGACATCATCTTCGATACAGCGGTAGAATTGCTCCAATGCTATGCACTCTACCACTTTATCGCGATCGTCATAGACATCTTCGCCCTTGAGCCATTCAATTAAATCGGCTTTAAGACGAAACGCGAAGTCAACGTGTGACTCATTCCCCCTTTTTGCATACCGGAACCTTTGCCGGAAAGCCTCGGGTGACAATTTATATCTTCTCAACAGAGCCTCCTTAACCTCGTCATAGCTCTCAAACGCCTCCCTCGACAAGCACGTTATCACGTCGGATACTTCCCCGGGGAGAAGAGCTAACAGGTTCTGTGCCCAAAGAGACCGCTCGATGCCATTTCTATCGCAGACATGTTCGAACTTTACGAGATACTTCGCCATGTCCTCACCCACTACGAACGGTGGCAGTTGGTCCCGAATTCTATGTCCACTAGCCTGAACCGTCGCAGAAGCTACGCTAGACGCTTGCGAACACTGACGGAGTGCCAATTCCATTCTTTTCATCTCGAGGCGCTCTTCGCGTTCCTCGCGCTCGCGGCGTTCTTGCCGTTCGGCTTCCTCGCGCTCACGGAGTTCTCGTCTCTCGGCCTCCTCACGCTCACGAAGTTCTCGTCTTTCGGCCTCCTCGCGGCGTTCTTTGATATCCGCCCAGGCCTCATCGACTTCCTCAGCCGTTACTCCCTCCTTCTGCATGATCTCAAGGATCGCTTGCTTTCGTTTCGCACGGCCCAGAGTAAGGCCGAGTTCTTCACAAATTTCGATGAGTTCCTTCACTTTAAGGTTCTCCATCGTTCACACTAGCCTCTTGCTATTTGCCCTCGTTAGAATCTACTTGCCGTATCCCCTATAAGTCTACTAGAAAGACACGCAAGCAATTCTCAACCTGCCGTGTTTACACCCTCCGCGTTAACTTTGGTTTCAAAGCGCTCCGACTTGGCTCGAAACAATCAAAGCTCACTCCAATGCTTCACACAACCTTCTCTAAACTACGATAACCTGTGCTAGAGAAGTCTGGTGAACTGAAGGGAAAACATCAGGCACTCACCGCATCGAGGTAGCTGACGCCGGCCGATCCCGCAGCTGCCATCCACTGTTGGGAAACAGGTGTCTCAGCTTGCGACTGCTTCTGCGCAGAGCTGATAGACGGAGCGATCAAGGCGACGGTGAGTTAAGGCAAATTTATATACATATATACAGAGGCTTTACATATTCGGCGCTGGGGCCGACAGCTTATTGGGCTCGCACAGCGGTGCGACGACGACCCGGGACTTCTTCGTTCGCTGTCTCGCTGTCTCTCTCTCTCTCCGCGCAGCTTGGTTCTTTTATAGCCCTGGGCGATCGCTTGCATCAGCCAGGAGCGCGAAGCCTCCAATCAGGAACCGCCGTTGGTCGCTGGCTCGAACCGGATCCGCGGATGAGAGGGCTTGCCGCACGTTGCGGGAGAGATTTCCTTCGGTTGCGTCAGACGCAGCGCCGGCGTTGCCGGGGATTGCGTAAGGCTCCCGCCTCGTTGCATCAGCTGGTGTTGACGCTGGTTGCGTCAGACGCATCGCCGGAGTTACCGGGGATTGCGTAAGACTCCCGCCTCGTTGCATCAGCGGGTGTTGACGCTCGTTGCGTCAGACGTTTTACCAGCTTGAATGCCTTGTCGAAGCAAGGAAGTTTGGGTTAGGAGCCCTGGCATAACAAGCCTTAAGTATATCCAAGGTGCGTGGAGGTAATCGAAAGAAGGGGGACAGACCCAACGCCCAGCACGAAGCACAGTGCCAGAGCAAAGTTACACGACTTCCGGATGCCGCTTCTTCCCTCCCTCGCTCACACATATTGCACAAAGGCCCAGCGCGTTGGTTCTAAGCGAAGGGTCCTTTCCGTGTGCCGGTGTTGTTCGCTTCGCGCCGGAATTCTCCGCTGCTCCATCTCACGCGCACGTCGACGATCTTTTGATGGAGGCACGCCCCGCTCCTGCCGTGGGGGTCCCGTCGGCGTAATTTGTGCCGTCCGAAACGCCGCGGCCTCAAACAAGCGGCGCGCCGGCTGGACACTCTCCGCCATTACGTGTGGGGCAGTAAAGGTGGAGAAGGTATGGCCTCCGAGCTCTGGGCGGAATGGACGTCGCAGGAAGAAGAAAAGAGCCAGTGGCGCCCACGTGGGAGCGGAAGGAACAGCGAAATGCTTTCGTAACAACGAGCCACTTCAGCGTCCTCAGCACGGACCCACGCAACACGCACGACGACGGAAGCACACACACTCGAGGACGAAGCGAAGAGGCGGGCGGCGTTCGTATGAAATGGTCAGGCTGCCGCGCACATCACAAGGGAAAGGTCAGTGCACTCCGCCGCTCGAAAGAAAACAATGATGAAAAGCGATAAGCGGGGCAGATCTCATAGAGAGAGTGGGGGGAAATGGATGGAGAGAAACGCACATGAGGCTGTCGTAAACGACCTGTGACAGTGCACTGTGTTGGCAGTCCTTGCATGAAAGGTTTTTTTTTTTTTAATTTTTCCTGGCCGCTTTTCGCTACGCTATTTCCTTCACATCCTCTAAAAGACGTAAGGGGGGGGGGGGGGCAGGTACTTTCGTTTTTGTACTTTTGTAGTCACTTGAGCAGGGCTTGCGATAAGCGGACGCCGGCCACGTTCAATGGCGCGCGCCGGGGCCGCAAGGACTCGGCCAGTCTATAAATATAGGGACCTTAGGCCAGTTAGGCCAGTCGCTTCATTACGCGCCCTCGCGTCGAACGTGAGAAGCGGTTGATGCGAGCACTGATTTCGCCGTGAAACAAGAACGCAAATGAGATCATACAAACGCGAGTCGCGTAGTATACGGTACACATCGTCAGGTGTGCCTGCAACATGGCTTTAGTTTCTCCGTGTTCGCGCTGTATTGATGGCGCACACAGTCGACAACGTAAGGCGCTAATCGCATCACGATGACAATCTCGTTAGACATCTCTTTCGCTGTATACATAATATAGCTGATACCGTTCAAGGAATTTAGGATACGGTGTCTATAAGTCTCGCAGAGCTCACAGTGTGGCACTGAGTCTGCAGGTTCGGATGCGAATCGCAGCACGTTGTCCGCATTCTTATCAAGCGAGCAGGCCCGGGGCGTGGCTATGGTGTTCGTAGAACTGTCACTTGGGACGGCGTAACCCGAAGTATTCGAATGCCGGCTTTTCTTCCAAGAACGCGGCGACAGACCGCCTCCCAAAACGTTCAAAAGCAAGCCCGAGCACCCCGTGGCCCGGCGGTGCTCATCAAACAGGTCCTCGAGTAGTTGGGCTTCTTATGGACGACACCTTGGAAGCTTCCGCCGAAACTCTTCGCCTGCAGCGTCGAACGGCACAACTGCGTTGTCGTGTTATGCCTTCGTGCAAACATCCTTCTTTTCCGCTCGTACACTCGAAGCACACTCACTCCTCGATGCCTGAACAGTTCCTGACAGGGACGCGATCGAATGACAATACACAGTCCTTACACCGGATCATGTTACAAGTCAAACGCATCTAAGCCATACTGAGCGAATAGATTCTAATCCGCCATCCCCTTAAAAAAAAAAAAAAAGAAAGATCACGGCCGCATTTTCGATAGAGGCGAAAATGCTTGAGGCATGTGTACTTAGATTTAGATGCACGATAAAGAACCCCAGGTGGTCGAAATTTCAGGAGCCCTCCACTACTACGTCCCTCAAAATCATATCGTCGTTTTGGGACGTCAACCCCAACAATCATCATTATTTAGAAAAAAAAAAAGAAGGAATACCTTCGTTGTTGTTAAGCGCCGTCGAGTGGCTGACGACTCTTGGTGATGTCTCGTGTATACATGAGCGCCAATGAGGTGTATTTAATGTAAGCTTGTTAAACCAACCCAGACGTTTCACTGTGGCCTGTAGGATACCATACCGTGCACGGCCGACCTGGTATACTCGAACATTTCCACGTGGGCTAGCATTATTTGTCGCTGATGAACAGATGGTCCGCATGACATGGCCAAACTAGTGTAACGTAGAATTGTTTTCGCCACTACGTCGGTGCCGAAGAGATGAAACGAGCACACAGATCCATAGGCATTTAGTTACCCGAATGAGACATTTCAAACACTTGCACATAACATAGCTCTACGACATACCTGAGCAGCACTCGCTGCGACCTGCTCTCCCCGGCGGACCCTCCGGAGTCCGGAAGCGTCCCGACACCACGCCAGAGACCGAACAAAAAGGATTATTTACAGCGTCCTCGTTGAATGAACCAATGAGGTCACACGGATTCGAATACGGACACCCAATCGCGGGCGGGCTTCAAGTTCGAACTCGGTGACGGCCGCACGCCTAAGGAATTACGACCTAAAGGAAACTAAAAAAAGAAAGAAACTACCGAGAGAACCGCGAAGGTTCCCTCGCACAGTTTAACCCGCGCACTCTCAGGCGCCGCGGTTGGAGCACCGTCTGTGACTCCCCCAACTAAGACAAGGCATCTCGAGGGACCCCAAAAGCACCGCTTCGAATCACCCGATTCTGAGATATTCCCACAACGTTAGAAAAAGAGATCTGCATCAACATTTACACGACAATAGAAAATAACAATAGAAAAGACTTCCAAAAAGGACATTCGGAGATGACCTCTCTGAATTTATGACCGAGATATACGCTTTGCGTGGTAGTCCATGGGAGAACGCTATTGGCGGCGAGGAGTTACGGAGTCGCCCTCTATCGGACGCGCCTAGATTGCGTGCTAGGTAGGATACGCCGGCGCGCTCTAGGTTTTGCTGTCGGCGCTCTACAAAAATACCTCGCGGAAGCCCTCCAGGGCACTTCTGTAAGTACTTTCGAAAGGAACTGTGTTTTTACTGTCCAAATAATCATTTTCGACGAACTGAAAGCACAAGGTAGTCTACAGTCCCTGTCTCTTTGCAGAAAACCGAGCACCCGCTTCACGCGGTCACCGCGTTGGAGACCCCTGAATTGGCCTCTTGCGTGAAGGTAGCCACTCGCTGAGTGCAAACTATGTGAAATATCTCGTTAGAGTAGACTGCCTGTATACCCAAACGGAGCATAACAGAAACCTCAAGCCAGCGATCACACGGGTTCGCGACGACTGACGGTGCCTCTGCATGTATGAGCGTCTGCATGTTCGTACTGATGGTTTCACTTTTGCTACGAGCGCGTTTTGGCACCGCGCTGTGAACTTTAGGCCGCAAAATATGAGAATTTGTGAGTACACAAACTACTGTTGCGAGGACGCTATCAGAGAAGCTCAAAAACAATTTCCTTACAACTACGGCTTCGGTGCGCATGGCAACTTTATGGTGTGCCGTCCCGACAATTCAGTGTTTTTTTTTATTTTTCGGTCTAAATTCGTGTACGTTTCAGTGTCATTTGACAAGTTGTCTCGCACTGCGTATTGATCGGTCTTCTCTGCGGGCAAATGCCGCTGCTTCTGTTCTTTTATTCAATGCATTCGTTTCGTTTGGTGCTCATACAAAACGGGAGCAAATGCGACGCCTTTTTTAATGCTCCTTAATTATCGTTCCCTTTGCATTCCAGTGAACTTGCCGCTCCCTGTCATCAAAAAATTCATAGACCAGCAGTCTACGAGACTACGAGAAGCACTCTACGAGACCGAGCATGTAGTAGCATGCAACGCCAAGGAAAAGAAAGAAAATACAGTAACGTTCGCCGGACTTGTTCTGCAAACGTCAGCGGTGAACTAGGACCCACATGAATTTGAAATAGCGGTGAATAAAATAGAAGTTATTGCAGCAACCAGCAGCCACCAAAACAGGATAGTAATTATTTGGCGAGTACCCCAGCAATTTTGGCAGCAGTGTCGTGTCTAACGCCAACGGGGTGGCATCTTTCCCAATGAAATAAATGAGGCTCCAAGAAAATACATGGGGTTGGAGAGGCCCAACGTGAGTCTGAGAGTGGCACAAATCAATTTGGGCTTTTTAGCACATAGTGTTTGCGTCAGGGGAACGCAAGCTTTACTGAAAGAATGTTATTGCCAACATAAATGCATCACACAGCCGCAGCATTTGACTCGCTCGCTATGTACGTCCACCAGCAAACGTCGGGTAGCTTATGAAGGCGAAAGCCAGATGCCTCTTCAAACGGGAAGATTGACCGTCGGCGGCGTCAAGAGGAGTGACGCAAAAAATAATCGTCACGTGAAGACGTCACCGTGTGACGTCATCATGACGTCCCAGATCTCTTAAATTTGCAACTTTATGATGACATCACCATGACGGGACATAACGTGATGTCACATGATGACGTGTCATACGACATGGTCCGTTTGCATTGCCTCCGTGATCGGTGGGCCGATCACGGAGGCAATGCAAAACGACGTGTAGCTCATGAAGGCAAAAGCCCTAGATGCCTCATCAAACGGGAAGATTGCCCGTCGGCCTCCCGTGTCGGCGGTGTCAACACGAGTGATCCAAAAAATAAACGTCACGTGATGGCGTCACGATATGACGTCATCATGACGTCACAGATCGCCAGAAATATGTAGCGTAATTATGACGTCATATAACGTGACGTCACATGATGATGTATTCACACGTCATGGTCGCTTTGCATTGCCTCCGTGATTGGTCACGGAGGCCGTGCGAAACCGCGTTAGGTGCAGAACGCTTTTGGAGGGGGCGCGGGAGAATCAATACATCGAGTGACAAGAAGAAGAAGATGGCTTTCGTCTTCTAGTCATCTTTGACGAATGCATAAGGGACCCTGTGAATTTTTTAATTCAACCTATCCAAAAAACGAGTTGCGTATCTGCAGCCGATTTTGTGGACGCTGAGCACGGGGCCGACGATCAAGAGATCGCACGGCAAGGTTCTGAGATGTTATCGCACGTGGTAAAATGTAGCGCCTTTTCCATCCTGTGGCAGATAAGCATCATTTGCCGGCGGGAAGAGCGCGTGAGCCATCGTCTCAGTGCGCGCTGTCTGCTACTCACCGAACATCGCAGGCCCGACGCAGTAACGAAAGTCTTCGTCGCGGAAGTGCTTGTTGCACACAAGGCTCGTAGCCGATGGCTACTTGCCGGTTCTTAGCTTTGCAACCCATGCTTCACGCAGTTACTTGTCCCGCGGTTACCGGTGCAGGCTGCCAGTAGGCTCCGTTGCGTAAGCCCGGCACTGCGGCACCGAGCGGTAGAGCCCCATGTTCGTCGCCTTCGGAGGCAGCCACTCTATTACAAAGGTTTCAATTGACTAGAAAATGTGAGAAAACTTCCGCATTTGAACAGACCGCAGCGCATGTGGGACTTGGAACTCGTTTTCAAAGCACGCGGTAGCGCTCCATAAGCAGCCGACGCGGCCGCTGAGACCACGTGATCCTGCCAAGCACGTCACGCCGACTGTGGCGCCGGCGTTTCCAGTGGTGGGCCTCGCGGCCAATAGGCCAGCAGCATAGCTCAAAGGGCTCCACCTTTTCTGTGATATTTTCGCAAGGGCCACGCCTAGCCCACATACATTACTACAGCAAAAAAAAAAAAAAAAAGAAAGAGCCCGTTAACCAGTCGAGCTAATATATATATATATATATATATATATATATATATATATATATATATATATATATATATATATATATATATATATATAAAGCAAATGGTAGAGCATCGGAGGCATAATTCCAAGCTTTTGCCACAAGTTCGGATCTCGTCCGCTTTAATTTCTTCCAACTTAAGTGAGAATCACTACGATACATTTAAGAAACCACATACAATGTCCCCTATGCTTTCCTTGGCTAAATTGTCTGTCGGTTTCATTAGTTGTGCATAACACAAAAACGAGCCTCTCGAACAATTCCCCTACTTTCTTACTTTCTATGTGGTGATTATACAACTGAGGCGTGCCAGCTAGGTGACTTATCGAGCAGCTTCAATTTCGATGAAAAAAAAAATCACGCTGACGTATCTCAACGCGGGACCCTACTTATTTCTGCGACGTGTTTCAGTACACAGTTCTGTGATGTCATGAGGGCGCTTCTAACATTGCGCAGAGAACTGAAACTGTGTCGTGGATAGTAATTCACACAAAATTGGCGTGAAGTGCGTAGTGTTTATGGGACACTAAAAACACTTCCATTCACCTTCCCTGGAGAAAAGAACTTAAAAACGAGAGAGAGAGAGAGAGAGAGAGAGAGAGAGAGATGACCAAAGAGAGCTGCTGCAGTAATGAATCAAGAGAAGGAGAAAGCAGCGTGACATAGTCATGACGAGATGCAAATTAACAATACACTTATACAGTCGGCGTCAAACGTGTACAGACCACCGCGTCTGAGAAAACGATGAATTTCTCAGCAATTTGTGACTGTGTTCGGTCGAATTGCACAGTGCGTACATGCGGTTGGCGCGTTGTAGAACCGGCCCGAAATCTAAATTCAAGGTTGCTGCCAGCCTGCCGAAGCAGCGGGGATATTAAGCTTTTTCTCGTGGATTCCTTCTGACGCCGAGTGTTGCATTGCTGTCCCTCTATGCACATCCGCGACAGCCTCGCTCTTTCCGCCGCATGTATTCGTAAGGGCTAATAAATCGCAAGATGACCCCGGTGGGGGTCCGTGGCAGGGGGGCGGACAGGCGATTATCGCGGCATCTCTTCGTCCTGTCCACACGGAGGAAAGCGATCTATTCATCAGGGTCGGGGATGCGCGAGCAACGACGCTTCGCGCGCACAGCCGTTCACGCCATGCGGCGCTCGCTCCCGCAGCAGCAGCAGCCGCGGGATGACGCGTTATTACGGGCACCTCAAAGGCTGCCTGTCACTCTCACATTGCTGCTCTCGGCTCGTTTGCCCTTTGGTTGCCGCTTTTATTATTTCGCGAGGGCGTCTTCAACAAGCCGCGGTTTTCCTGTCGCTGGGTTCAAGAACATGTCGACGAAAACGTGCGCCACACTGGCCATGTGGCCACAGTTTAGAAGAAGCCCTCTTCGACCTTCCTCTGACCCACCGCGATACAGTTATAAGCTTAAATGGCCATGACATTACGGTCGCTACTTTTCGGAAGATCGCCGTTTCCAATTCACGACTGTTCGCCTCGGTGGCACGGTGGTTACGATGCTCGGCTACTGACCCGAAGGTCGCGGGTTCGATCCCGGCCCCGGCGGTCGCATTTCGATCGAGGCGAAATGCTAGAGGCCCGCGTACTGCGCGATGTCAGTGCACGTTAAATACGGTCGAAATTTCTGGAGCCCTCCACTAAGGCGTGCCTCATAATGATATCGCGGTTTTGGCGCGTAAAACCTCACATATTATTATTGATTCACAGCTCAAGGTGGTGAGGGGGGGCACACATTGTAACATTCCACGAGAGTTTTGATGGGATAAGACAAATATATGATGAATGGGTGAAAGCAAATGTTTCTTATCAGGGCCGGCGGGTTAATATCGACGCCCTTGTCGTGAAGGGATGCGATTATAAATTCTTGCTTTCGAGACCCGATATGAAGACACTGAAGTTAAATCTTTATTGGAACGATGAAGTAACTGTGGCGCAAGAAACGTGCGCGTCCTTGAACATTGCAGACCATCTTGGTAAGTGTGAAAAACAAGTTCGTGAAAAATTTCCTGAACTTGTCTGCCTAGGAAACTATCCACCGGCTACAACAAAATTTACTGTTCCCTTTAAGCTGAGAGATGTTACGCCGGTCAGAAAAAAAGCCTTACGGCATGTCCCGTGAAAAAAAAACTGTGGTTGAAAACTGAAATTCAAAATATGTTAGATGCTGGAATAATACGGCCATCGGTGTCTACATTCGCCTCGCCTATTACTTTGGCGCCGAAAGAAGACTGATATCTGCGACTGTGCACTGATTACCGGATTTTAAATAACCAAACAGACCTATTTCCTTTTCCAATGCCAAGGATTGACGAAATAATTGAAGAAACCGGAGGTTGCAAGATATTTTCTCGTATAGACATCTGCAAAGGATTTTGGCAGATTCCACTGGAAGAGAAATACAAGATGTACACGGCCTTCGTCACACCATTTGACGTTTACGAATACAATCGTTTACCTTTCGGATGGAAAAACAGTGTGGCTTGGTTCCAGAAGATGAAGAGCGTTCTCAAGCCATTCCTCGGATTATTCTGCAATGTGTATGTGGACGACATCATAGTCTACTCCAAGGATGAAACATCACACGCTGAGCACTTGACATCTGTTTTGATGGCATTACGTGACGCCAAACGGAAAGTGAACTTTAAGAAAAGTGAATTTTTTAAGCACAAGATTACACTTCTCGGACGCATTTTGGACGGATTCACAAAGAGCACGAAAGAAGAGTCCGTAGAACGTGTACGACGGATGAAGAAGTCGCCTTTTCTCGTAAAAGTGTTCTAGTGGCTTCCCTGAACGATATTTATAAAAAAATAGCTCGGTCCCACCTTTCAACCGGGTTTTCGTCAAAGGCTGCCAAAAAGCTCGCTCTCCACTGGTCCCACGTGTCCGTCATATGTCCAGCGTAGTGGATGTCGTACCACTTCTTGGCAAGTCCGCTGAGAAACTGACGCATGTTCTTGATGCGCTCGTAGGGTTCATTACAAGAGTTCTCCTCACACGCTAGTTCGTAGAACTGTATCCAAGTCTCTGGGTTTGAATCCTCTCCGTCGAAGATGTCGGGCTTTACCACCTGCTTGTGTTGTCGCTGTTGGGCTTGAATAACTGTCAGAAGATTTTCCATGAATTGCTACTGTCGCTCGGCGTGTTGCTGCTGCAAGCGAAGCATTTCTAGCAGGCACGAGTCCATGGAAGAGTCGGCTTTGCTTGGTGAAGTCCTTGTCTTCAGCTGCACCGGCGGCGCCATGATATATTCATGAAATTCGGAATGCTTCAATGGTATCTTCACTGATGCTTGGCCATCAATCTCCTGCAGCGTCTTTCCAGCCTTCTCGGTGATGAACTCGCGAAGCTTTGGAGTCGTGATGCTTTCAGGTAAATCATACTGGATATCTTCATCCACTTCACAAGTTGAAAAATATGACTGACCGTTTCGGTCTCTCGATACGCTCAGCGTTATCCACATAATAGAGGCTTGTATCCTGTCACAGACTGCGCCAATGTAACATTCCACACATTAAGGTCATGGTGGCGTAAATACGTTCACTAATGTATAATAATAAAATACAGGATGGGCGCGCACAAATTATGACACTCATTATAAGCACAGGTCGGCTAGAAAAGTGGAGCTCACTCAGACTCACTCAAGAAACATATTTTGCACTTAGACTCGGACTAAGACTCACTAAATTTTTCCTCAACCGCACTCACTCGTACTCAACCAAAATATTACTCACCCGGATTCACTCAGATCAGACTCGCGGCTCGGTATGAGTCTGAGTGAGTCGACTCATGAGTGAGTTTGCCGACCTGTGCTCATAAACTATAATTTGAACTTGTCCATAGATGCCGACTAATCAGACCGTATCTGCTTATCGGATAGCCCTATATATCGGATACTCGCATCATGCCTCTCTCTCTCTCTCTCTTTGAGGGAGAGGACTGCCACCGGGACAAGAAACACATAATTCAACGTCAACGGCAGTCAACGCATAATTTTGTTTTCTGTGTGGGCGAAACCAAGCCACAGTTTTGTAGATTTACAAAGGAAGTTTATGGCACCACTCAGACAAGTTAGCCTATCGAGCATTCTCATATCAAATTAGTTGTCGATTTTTCTCACTTGCAAGCTATTTTCATATATCAGCTTTTGTTTGTAGGGGGAACAACCGTACCCACAAGCGAGTTAAAGCAACGTCCACATTTAAACTGCGATTAATGGAAACCACAAGCATTTCAATAGAAAATTATGACAATAACCCTGACACTGTTAATGGTTGTAGTTGCTTAAACGCTTAAAGTCATGCAGAGAAGCAGCGTAAATCGAAAGAAGTGCCGGTGTAAACGTGTTGATTAAAGTTCGGCCACTTCGTTACAGCATACCTGATATGCGTTGCTTGCATCAAGACGAACAGCGTAATGTCGGTGTCACGTAAGCATAAAAGAGCGCATTAATTGTGCTCTTGTCGGATCCCTCGCATAAGTTTCGAGCATAGCCATGAGGCGACTAAAATACGCAAGCAACGAACACGCACCGATGGTTGGCAAACGCCTTTCTTGCGCCATCCGCGACCTTTAAAATACTTATACGGTCACGTTTCAGCCTAAGCTGCACGACCGTTGCCGTCAAAAGTTACACGGATAACGAACGTCCATGCATGGCTTACGGAAATTCGTATACATAGGTGCGCGCAAATTTAATTTTTCTTCCCGCGAAATATGCTTAATATATCGCTTCTACACGGCATTCGAGCATCTGTTCCCGCCTGCACCGCGTGATTATTTAAATTCGCTCGCAGCGAAAGCCGCTTAATGGGTCACGTCGGTTGCACGCGGTAATTGGCAGCGCGCGGCCGGAGGCAGCTCACACGTCGAGGCTGCAGGCAGCGCCGGATGCCTCGCGGGTACGAAGCATACACGCTGACTAGGAACCCGAGCCGGAGTCTGCAGGCGGCTGGTCGCTGATTTGCACAGGTACAAGGGGAACGCACAACGTTTTTTGAGCAGCTGTACGGGGTCTATATAGAGGCACGGATGGAGCGCGCGTCGGACGCAGCCGGACACGGCTATGCGATCGATGCAGCTATAGCGGCCGCTGATAAGGGTCGACGGTGACGCCTCGCCACCATGTGTGCATATAGTGCATGCGTGAGTACACAGGTGAGCAAGCCAGTGAGTTTTCTGCGCTGCCAATCAACCCACAAAACCACTCACTCCAAAAGCATACATGCACGTACGCACGCATGAAGGAGTGCGTCCGCACTCCAATATTCCATGCGCGTGCACCTCGCTTCAGTGGCGGCCGCGCGGCTCGTGCACTGGCGAATCAGCGCGGTGGCGCATCTTGTATGCCTCTACGAACGTAAATGCACGGCCCCGTGCACACACGCACACCGGGTGTCAAACGCAATATCTTCCTTTTCTTTGTTTTCATGTGGATAAAAGTGCGCGGATAACACAGCTGTGTATACAAACACAAACCATTTGCCGGAATCGGTTGAAGTTGGCGCATGCAAACGCGGAAGAAGCGCAGACAAAGGAAAGAAAGGCACACCCGCGCAGCAGTAGTAAACCCTAAGAAAAACATACCAAACATGGCGCGCTAACTCTTTCGCGACGTCAAGGAGGCTGTCTTCAAAGCTCGTTCTCAGAGGGAGGCTCAGCAGGAGGCTGCGAAGCCGGTAATTGTTGAATTATGCGGGCGAGTATCATCCCCCAACCAACGAAAGGTTTCCCTTTGTCGCCCCACGCATTTACGTACGTATAGAACGAGTACGCGTCAGTCACCAAGGCAAGCAAATCTCAGTCAAAAGTTTACGAAAGAAACAAAAACAAAAAAGGTATATATATATATATATATATATATATATATATATATATATATATATATATATATATATATATATATATATATATATATATATATATATATATATATAAGCCCCTTGTATTGTTCCGCTAAACCTAACACGTACAATTGAACGTAGGTCGGCAAAAAATGTGCCCCGCCACGGTGGTCTAGTGGTTATGGCGCTCGAATGCTGACCCGAAGGTCGCGGGATCGAATCCCGGCCGCAGCGGCTGCATTTTCGATGGAGGCGAAAATGTTTGAGGCCCGTGTACGTAGATTTAGGTGCACGTTAAAGAACCCCAGTGAGTTTGTCGACTTAATTGCGCCAAACAACGTGAAGTATAGATCATTTCCCTGTTTTCGGACCAGCTAGGTTCACTGCAACACCGTCTCGAAGGACCAGCATTAATTTTCTTTTCAATATCTTTCTTTACAGATAACTGTCACCGACGGCAACATAACGTGACGTCCCCTGCTGAAGTGTCAAGAATGACAAGGATATAGGTCCTCCTATCGAAACGTCGGCCAGCCATGTTTCTTGACGTTACCTTGTCTTTTTTTACACAACTTTCACGCCACTGCTACAGTAAACGTTCATTGTGTATATATACTGCTCTCCTGTTACGCAGTCTCACGTGCAATTTAATGGCAGTGTTTTCCCAAGCGCTCTGTTGTGCACAGTTCGCGGACTAAGATGGCAAGCTGAAAGGCCGTACGTATACTGAGCAGTCGATGAACCTCTCGCATATACCTTGCAGGGTATACCTATAGCGCCACCTGCATACAGAAAAACACTTCTAAAACGCCGAGAAAATATCGTCGTTGTTCATTCGTGCTCGTCTGACTCACTTGATCGCGCTCAGCGAACGCGAAACAAGACATACGCTGCGGGCGCATCCGCACGCAACCTTCCGCGTTATTGATTCCACATAGAGACATACATGCCTGTAAGCTGTTCGATCGCGAAAGAGAAATGCGCAGGCTGAGTACCGAAAAAGGACGTGCACTATTACGGCTGTGTAGTCGGAGATGAAAATACGACTTCCTCAAATAGCTTCCGGGGAAACGGAGCGAGTAATTAGGAAAAGCTGCAAACTACATAGCTGCAGGGAATGCGCGCACGGGAGACGGTCTTGTGTAACCGGCATCGGGATAACGGAGATGCGGCCGCAGTTCGGAAGCTCGATTGCATTGCCTTAAATTGTTTGTTTTTTTTTCCTTCCCCAAGCAACAAGGTCGACCGGAACGAGATCCTAGAGGCACAACTATGCAACCGTGGCTCCTGTGGGATGGCTCCCTTCGAGACGCCAATCGACTTGTGCGAGCGCCCTCACCTCTGCAGCCTCAACGGCAAAACACGACGAGAGACGAGGGAGGAAATGATAATACCTACAGAGAATGTACGATACACGAAATTCCTCTCCATATTTACTTGTACATCCCACGATCTACTTGCTTCTCGCAAGCGGAAAACGCGAGGCGCTGTGCCTCGATCATCGTGTGGCCGCGAAGGGATGCTAGTGGCCCAAGACCACACCGAGTCAGCCCGTTTTCGCTTACCTAGGCCACGATAGACGTGGCACCAGAGTGTACAGTCAACAACGATAATGCAGAGGGCCTTCAGAAACGCCTGAACTTCTCGTGACTTATTAGACACCAGATCCAAAGAATATCGTTTATTGCAATGAGTTTAGATCGGTGGACCGAGCGGAATTCATGGGCATATTAAAGCGAGGATTGCCGCAAGGTTGCGAAACGTACCCATTCTTTATCGCCTGGCCCGTTGAACAACTCTGTACCGTATGCTTTTGCTTTATATCAGTTGGAAGGCGCGTATTACAGCGAAGATGATATACGTATACACGTTGCACAGGACTTTTCGTGGCGTCCTCCACACTGAAAATGATTCTAATTAGTGCTAATTGACTATAACGAAGTCTAATTGTCTTTACAGTTGGCCAGGTTAGTATGCATTCACAGTTGGGCGAAGCACGATTAATAGACGAACACTACAAACACACAGCCGTGTTACTCCTCTCGTTTCCCAAGAGCACGTATGCCTGCTCACTTGCTGCCACGATAAACCTGACACTCGAAAGCAGTGCTTTCACTCACAATGTGCCCGATGTAGGTGTCTCGAGCATCTAGAGAGAAAAAAAAGCTGCAACGAAATCTGATGGGTGTTCCAAAAGCTTACGACGAGCAGCATCACACTCAATCGGCTGTGACAATATGCGACAAGTAGCTGTCCATAGTCGTCCTCATTTACATTGCCCGGAGTCAGGAAGCAGTGGAAGAAAGTTCGAAAGGGGGGAGGAAGGTGCAAGGCGAATAGTCATCGTGAAAGAGGGTAAGGCGTGCGAACACGGACACGAGAGATGGGGACAAGAGAGGAACGCCAGGCGACACAAACGATTCAGCTAGGGGCGACGACAGAATAAAAGAGGGAGATGATCACAACCTGCGCGATAGCCGAGACCCGTGGCCATTTCCTAAGTCTGACAACAAAACGACAAGATGTCGCGCTCCCCTGTCACTCCACACACCTCAGCCGCCGCGTACACACTCCTGTCGTCGAGTGTCCGGGCTGTCAGTGGTAAAAGTTCGAAAAGGACAGAAGAATGAGGAAATCTTACCACGTACTGTAACGGCTACAAAGCGAACGCCCAGACGCTTGTCACAGCGACCAGAAGTCCGCTCCCGTAGATACAGAATGAAGGGATGACAGCGCTTAAACAGACTGACGGGAAGGGGTGATGAAGAGCGACACCTTCCGTATCTTGTTCAGTTTGCGCACGTATAGACAAAAAAATGTTCGCGGTGTCACGACCCAAGCTCATGTACTATATCGACGTCTCAATGGACGTCGTGGGTTATGGCTGTCGAGGTTCTTCCCGTTTCTTCAGCTTTCGACAGAACAGAAACGCAATAAAACCAACGTAATCCATCCGCGTGGTGCTCCGCATTCCAAACAGGCATCCTCCTGGGACGTAGCTTTCGAGGACACCGCAATATCCCACAGACATGACTTTTTTTTTTCGACTTATGCGCGAAGCACATTTATTCATGCACAATGTTCACTTAAAATGAAAGTTTTAAGTTTCATTTCATTTCATTTCATTTCATTTATTTGGGCATTTTCACAAAATGCCCACGAAGGGGGCAAAAGGAGAGTGTGTCTCCTGACTTGGCCCACTCTTCGTGAGGCACCTCGGGCAGGTACAGCAAGACAACGTATAGAATATACAATATATATACAAAGAATAAATAAACGAGGAATACGAAAGCAATTGGACAAAGATAAAGATACAAACAGAGCTGTTCCTCAGTTGCACGTTAAAACCCTATTTGATAATATTAAATAGGGCTAACAACCGTCAAAGGAAAAAAAAAGTAACAAAACCAGTTAGCAACAAACTGGAAGAAATACATAAGGATAAAAATACGCAAGACTAAAATGAAGGTCGATGCTAGGCATTCATGACAGGGTTAACAGAATTTCAGGTACTTCCGCACGAGCTGATGTCTGTAGGGTCATCGTACGCCTAGACTGCTATGTCCTGATCTCTGAGAAATACTTGCCCGAGGCTGTTCTCGACTAAGAAAGCGCAGCGCGTCAGAAACACTGACTGACATATAGGGACCTGCATGTGGATAAGGAGCCGTGAGCGACGACTGCGTACGATGTCGCAAGGGGCTAGCGCATCAAACATTTGTTTTCTACCTCGCCGTGCGTTGCGGCGTCACAGAGTCGTGCCTTTGTACGTAGAGACAATGCCCGCGAAACTATCCCCCGCATAAGCGACGCGAGATCCTGCAGGAAAATGAAGCAAAACAGGTAACAGGAGAATGCACTGACACTGGACAGCGGTCATTATAGGTATATGGAAAGAAAGTCACGAGGACACTATAGCCAGTGTCACCGCACAACACTGCGGCCAGGAAGTGCTTGGAGTCTGTCAGAATTACGTTGGATGAAATGGCCGATAGGGCTCAAGCTCTCTAATACGACGCGCCGTCACCTACGCGGTTAAGTAAGTCGCAAGGCTAGAAAGCTAAAAGCACATAAACATGCAGGGTCGCCCATGCCCATAAAAGCCGCTGATATGGTTGATTCATAAGTTATCCCTGACAACAATTCTCTTCCCTTTGTCCGATATATCAATAGAAATTAAATACAAAGCAACAATATAGATAACCTCGACCGAGAGCTGTAAGAAAAATACCACACAACTGCATTTTGCGAATCACGCAGTGTGTAGCGCCTTACGGAATCGGATAAAACAAAAGTGCGAGCCGCCCGCAGCTGTCTTCTCAAGCTGACAGAGAGGCCGGGCATATCGCAGGAGAGACCCAAGGTCAGCGTGGAGCTACCCCGTCATCATCGCCAGAGCTTATAAATACTAGCCGGACTGCTGCCAAACAAAGACATACCAGCGGCGGCCGGAACGGATGCGCTGTCATGGCGGATGACAAAGCGTCGCGCCTGCTCTCGGAGCTTTATCGCCATGGCGAGGAGATAAGCATGTCCCTGTAGACATATATATCCATTTCTATGTGACGTGTGTGCTTGTGTGTGCTTGTGCGTGGGTGTGCGTGTGCGCGCGCTCACGCAGAGACACGAACACACGCGTTTAATATGTATACCCAGAATGGCCACATACCGAAAACGCAATGTAATAACTTCCCGTATACGCGGTCAATGACACCATTTTACGCCACCAACGCGCTCTATGCAAGTGTACCCAAACAGGCATTGCGTGGTAAGAGGAACGGCCAGTGAGGATGTCGATGAACGCTCGCTTTATCGGCGATATTGCTTGATCCATCATATTTCACGAAAACTAAAACACGGACACAAAGTAACACAATGAACAGGATGGGCGCCAACTTCTTTAAAAGACTTTATTTCACAAGGAGAAATATGAATCTCCACCAAAATCCTGCTGGAGCCGGATCTTTTTTGTTTTGTTTTTGAAAATAAACGCATGAGAAAACGGCACATATATATTCGCAATAAAAGCAAGTATCATTTCGCTAAAATAAAGCTCTAAAGTGGACTTCATCCTTCCATTTATGAACTAGCTTTATTTGAAGTATAAAAGCGCACACATGCTTGTCACGCCCAAGGTAAAGCGTGAAGCCGCTCTAAATACCAAAATGACAGCAACGAGAATTGGACGACGACGCAGCCATTACGACGCATCCACAGAATTTGAGACAACTGGTGCCTAAGTGATACCATGTCTCACAAAAAAAAGAAAAAACAAGGGGGGGGGGGGGTATGGAAACAGAAGCACGCGCTCATCAAGGAACAAAAAAACAAATAACGAAGCACGACAGTCTGATGTGATTGCAGCTATAGCAGTCAGTTGTTGGATCCACGAGCCAATCAACATTCCTTCAATGAGAAATATCCACGCAGGTACATATATAAAACAGAGGTACGTAGTACATGCGACAACTAATTTACCTTTTGCAATGTTTGCGTTGAAGCCCATTCGTTCGACCTGGCGTCACCAGTCGGCCAGCTCATTGGCGGGTCGTGACATGCAGAACGCCCGGGTTGCCAGTCGAGTTGCTTGCATGCAACCGACACAGGCCGGGAACAGAGCAATTCAGCGAAAGATTGGCGGATAAATACAAAAATACCACAGCGCGCTGCATGCTCAATACGCCCCCCCCCCCCCCCCCCATCTTTTCTGGTGAGCGCCGTTCACGCGCCAATCGCTCAAAACTGGTCAGTCATATAGCGCGCAGGCAGCGGTCATTTTTTTACATTCCTATAAGTTTAACAAACAGAATTACTTATTCAATCCTACAACTACGGCGCCGAATTAATCGCCGCCAGGTGCGCTCAGGCGGAAAACGCGACGGGGTCGAGGACGGCACTGTGCGAGCGGTTGCGCGCGTGATCGGAAAACAAAAGCACGAGATGCGGGAGTTTGTTCGCAGCTTCACGGCATTGCTGCCGCCACGACGATCTTCCACAGCTCAGTGCGGCATCAGGCAAATGAACGAGACGGCAGCGTCAGAATGTGCATGAAGATGCGCGCGCCGCCCTGCAAGGCACGCGCGCACTCAGTAATAGCTTTCGCTCGGAAGAAACATAGCAAATGTCTGAAGAAGGAAAAAAACGTGACGGGGGGATGAGAGGTCATTCGCCCTGTTTTTACATTGCGGAACGAAGCAATTACGCTTCGGGATGACGCAATTCAAAACCGGCATCCGCTTGTGAAACCGCGCTGTATCAGAAACCGTCAAAACGTGTTACTGTATGCACGAAGGTCGCGGTAGAGCACGCATTTAATGTTCTTGGATGATCTTACATATCCCATGATCATTTTTTTATCTGCTGCATCACTCGGGTTTGTTGCAATAACACACCTCCTGACATGACGTATATACAATCGCTGAACTATTTCCTGATAAAATTATCAGAATTAAGCCCTCAGCAGGGCCCTATGACACCATAAACCCGCAGCGTTGCTTTGGAGCAACACTGCAGGTTATGATGTCACAGCTGCCCTGATCATATTATATATATAGGGCTAATACTCCGTGGGATTATTAGAGACGCCGCACAGCGGTGAGCTTAATTCTGACCGCCAGTGGTTTATTATTATTAGCACGCAGCTATAAATCAGTATGCGCGCGTGTGTGTGTGTGCATTCCGACCGCATCGCAATGCGACCGCCGCGGCTCGGAATCGAATCCGCGACGTCGTGCTGCAGCAGAAAGCCACAGATACATATTGCTACGATACTGGGAGAACGCATGGAAGAAGAGGACAACGACGCAGGGCACGAACTGTGATCTGCTCGATCCCTAGACTCTCGCATCCATCATTTCTTGTAAATAAACGCATCTCACCGTAACAGTATTGGTGGAGGTGCTGGGTATCGATCCCAGTACCTCTGATGTATATACTGATGAGCCACTGCGAGGAGAGTGGAAACATTTGCCGCTTAAACATGGACAACGAACCGTGTTTTCGAAGCTCAGTGTTCCATGTCTCGTCGTTAAACTACAGTGCACTAAACGAAGAGAGTCGTAAAGACAGTGGACCGCGGTCAACTTTGTCGGTCAACTAAAGACCCCGAGGGCGCGCTTCCCGACGACAAAAAGGCCGGAGGCCATGTCGCTATATGCTATCTGTAACGATGCGTTTTTATTAGGGGTGTGCGAATAACCGAAAATTTCGAATAGCGAATCGAACAGTGCATGTTCAAAATGCCTAACAGTCTTCGAATGATCATTACCGACGGGAAAACGAAACGTTGTGGACAGCAAGGAGTCATCTTTGTTGTTTTAATGGGACCCTGCAACACTTTTCCAAGTAATCGTCGAATGGCTTCCTTAAAAGAGCTTATTGCCTCACGAACATGGATCTGTCGCACGCTTCAAGCGCTTTCTCTCTCCTTTCGTACTAGAGAGAGAGAGAGAGAGAGAGAGAAATGTAATGCGGAAAGGCAGGGAGGTTAACCAGAGAGCGCACTGAAAGTTACGCAGAGAGGGGGATGACAAGGGAGCAAGAACATGCGTCCCTTCGTCAGCGCGCGTCATGACTTGAGCACTTTCGTTTCTTTTTTTTTTTTCTTCGACCGTGCGGCTTACTTCCAGTGTGATCGCGAGCGTGCACGTGGCGGCATCCCGCGGCGGTCAGGGTAACTGTGCAGCTCACGATGCTCAAATCAGCCAATGGCCGCAGACTTTGGGTTTATGACATCATTTGTCGAGAGACGAGGGAACAATTCCTAGCTAACTACGAGAATTAATCGTAACTTATCGGCCGCGTGCTGCGCTCTAATGTTTGGCTCGCGTGTTCTTAGGAGCCTCGACCACCGATCGGCAGCGTTTTCTGACCATGCTGAAAAAGCATTGCAGGGCCCCTTTAATCGCTCAATTGCCAGTACGCAAGCAGCCTAAGCTTTTACGGGACTATATAGACGCTATATTGATCACAGGGTGAAGGCATTCTCGTTTAAAACTTGGTTACTGTAGTAACTGCTGTACCTTACAGTTATGATATGTCTTAGATGCTCTAGTCGCTGCTGTATACAAGCTTACCTAAGTTTACATAACTGCGGCATTTTTTGTTGAGGGGGGGGGGGGCGTTGTTAAGAAGTAATCGCAATAACTTCTCATTCTCACTTCCCTTTCCCACCCCTTTGCAATAATACGCTATATACGGGCATGCTATGCTTTACCCTCTCCCCTCCTCCTCACCCTTACTCTCATTTCCTACTCCCTTGGCTTGCTATACTACGCATGACTATATTATGCAAGGAGCCGCTCGGCACATACCCCCGCTTTCTGTGGCGCATACCTCGCCCAGTTTTTTGCGGGCGATCCCAGAGTTTTGCCAAGACTAAACAGCTCCGTTCTTAAACGCCAGGCCTGCGTGGAGCGCGCAGCACAGTCACAGCGAAAGCTTGAAGAGCGGCCTTTCTAGAGCCCGTTGTAAACTCTCTTGGGGAAACTAATACAAGTACACATGCAAGGTATCCACACGCCACAAATCATATAGTTTTTGTAAAGTAGGGAAGCGCCCGCCATCATTCGCCTTTCTGCGGATAAGCGAGGTACCCGCTACACATCTGTAAGGTATATTATGTGCACTGTTTTGATGCTGCATGTGGCTGATGACGATGAAGAATTATGGTTGAGCACCTTGGAAGCTTTAAACCACACACTCGTTGCGCAATGAGCATTGTGTGATGCCTGGTTGTTATTTTACTCTTTTGCCACGCTATACTACACATTAGAGCTGTGCACAGGCCGTATTTCCGAGCCCGTGCCCGGCCCGGGCCCGCTGACTTTGACGAAGGCCCGCCCGAGCCCGACGGCAAAGGGCTGCGAGCCCGCCCGGCCCGGCCCGACGTACGAAAACACAATCCCGGGCCCGGCCCGGCTTTTTGAAGGTTCGCTGCGAAAACAAAACATCGTTTTCCGGTAATTTGGCATTTTATTGAGCATATCAAATATGATCAAACGACACACGATCAACGGTCTCTATTACACAGATTACAAATTGTCGTGCAAAAACAGCAAGCAGTCCAACGATTCCGGCTTCAACGAAGTGCGCCGCTTTTGCATTATGTAGCCCGCCGAACTGAAGTTACGTTCGCTGCTTGCACTCGTCGCCGAAATTGCTAATATCTTTTAACACGAAAGTGTTTTATGCCGGGGTCCACCAAGACTTCGGTGACGTATTTCCGTCACGGAAGTGACGTCGTAAAAATTTAAACGATCAGATGGCAAAGAAAAAGAGTTCCGTCAACGGGCGTCGAACCCATGACCGCTCGGTCTGCAAGAACACATGCCGGGCACGCTATCCACTGCGCCACGGTCACAGACTCTAGAGGTTTTCACAAACGCGCCTTTTATATCTACCACTCTCCCGGTCGGCGGGGTGGTGGTGCCCTCTGGGAGCGGTAAAGTAATTCGTCATTACTGTGGCCTCCGCGAATAGCACCTGCAACGCGTTACACGTCCGTCCCATTCGGCGCGTTTTCAATAGAAGTTCAATTTTGTCAATGCCTTAACACACCGCGAGGTGGCGCCCTTAGCGCAAGCGTCGTACGGTCATGTAGGCTCCCTAAAGCGTCGTAAAAGCGTCGGCCTCGCTCATAGCGTCACGCTAATCCAAACCAAAAATAACTCTGCGACGCGCGCCTGCCTCACCTGGCTGTAACACCGCGTTCCCTGCTCACGCGCTCGCCCCGAGAAAAATCGCGGCCGGGCTACCGGGGCGGCACGACGCGGTTTGCGTTTCCCTCTAGTCCGGCCGGGGTGTTCAATCACATTTTAACATGCCGCGGGATGGCGACCAAGTTCTGCGTCCAATATGCGACGCTCTTCTGGCTATCACACCTCGTTCTCTGATTACGCTTCCACCGTTAACTGCTACAGCTACCACAAGGTTTTGTGTAATCATTTAACATGGACGTTAGTCGTCAGGATGGAGATGTACCACCAATCATCAATGTGGGTACATCCACGTTAAATGGTGCTATAGCTGACAGACATCAATATACATTGTGCAAACTCTCTATTTACAGTAAACATTCAGTTACTTCTATAAGGACACGCTTTACTTTCGTGTTATTCCGATTCCTATGACAGAGGGATCAACCATTTTTTTATGCCAGCCCGGTAAGCTTGGGATATCTCTGCTGCTTGTTTTTCCAGAAGACTAAAACTTCAGATGGACAGGAGGGCGATTCCATAGAGAGATAATCGGAGAGCTTCCCTCTTGTTTAAAGTAGCGAATGGAAAGGAAAAGCGGTAAAGGGTGGTGGCGGAAAAGGCGCTGTATGCGCGTTGAAAAACAATTTCCGCTCATTCTCTATATTTCGGGCTTGAGTCGGGCTTCGCGCCGGGCCCGAGCCCGGCCCGATTAGACTCCAAGTAGCCCGAGCCCGGCCCGGGCCCGAGGTGAAAATACGTCGGCCCGCCCGAGCCCGGCCCGCGGGCCGGGTCGGGCTCGGGCTTTCGGGCTACCCGGAGCCCGTGCACACCTCTACTACACATGTTAACGCGATTCGTCACCCGACAGGACGCCTATATGGGGTCTTTTTTAAAAGGAGTTTCAAGCACCATCGTGGCTCTGCGGTAGAATACTTGACTGCCAGGCAGAGGACTCGGGTTCAAACCCCATCCGATCCTGGATATTTTTCATTTATTTCATTTTGTCTTATTTCGCGCGATAGTGGTTACGGACACCGGCGGCGGACAACTACCCCACTGCCGCTGTGATCTGATAACAGCTTTCGCTATAAAAAGCAAATACCGAAGCAGCAATGAAACCTCGCGCGGATTCATGCCGCATGCATATAAGTGCAGGCGTACCGCGAAGTACTCGCTGCTGATGCTAGCTCACAGCAGCCGGCCACTGGCCAGTGCGTGCAGTAAAACTCAGCGGAGGTTCCGTCAAACACAGGGAGAACGCACTGGTTTATATAGAGATGACACGTTAAGGTGATACGCACGGCGCAAACTCCGCATCCAGATCCACTGTGCGCGCTTGCAATAACAAACGAAAAGCAGACGCCTCTATATAAATAGCGAGGCTCTACATCGGCGTTGGAAAGGTTCCAATTCAATGGCTCAAAGCAGAGTGACCGGAACACATACTTAGCCCGCGGTCTTTTCTTGTTCGGCAACAATGGTAATTTGGAAACGAAGCTTTCTATTAAGAAATGCAACGGAACATGTCTGCAGGACATGTTTACCCCACCGATGGGGGGAAAAAAGCCAGGAAAAATTGACCACATAATAAAAGAAAATTTCATCTCATCAAGTGCTGTTATCTCTTTCTGTCTGTCACAAACACACATGACTTCCAGGGTTTTACTTGCCAAAACCACGATTATTAGGAGGCACGCCGCACGCACTGCGGGACTCCGCATTATAACTGATGGTAGCGCAGGCTAAGGACAAGGACAAAAAGACACATTCGACACCACACAGCGCTGTGTCTTTCTTTTGTCCTTATCCTCAGCCTGCTCTACCATCAATTATCTGCTATACCAACAAGCCCAATTTGCCACCATCATCGATTTCACTCCGGATTTTCGGCCACACTTGAGGTTCTTAAACGTGCACCTAAATCTAAACACACGGAGATTCTTTGCATTTCTCCCTCATCGACACACACACACACACACACACACACACACACACACACACACACACACACACACACACACACACACACACACACACACACACACACACACACACACACACACACACACACAGGCGCGCGCGCGCGCGCGCGCACGCACATCCGGAGGCGCCTCTGAAGCACGTCAAAGCTGTGAGTCCCCTTCGATCGACTGAGTTTGTAGAAATGCACCGAGCGGGTTGAGCGAGCCGCATTCGCGCACACAGCGCACAAGCACTGAAGTGCGCTAGCACATCACACGACCGCATGCATGTCACACGTGGTGTCCCTGTCACATTGCGCACGCGGACATACCTCAGCCGATTCAACGTGGAACGCGATGGTACGCGCGCGATGTGAGGGCCGCATGGCCGGCGATGCGTGCACCTGCACGTGATCCGCATGCACTGCCTCCGCCATGGGCACACACACACACATCTCACCGGTTTTTCCAATTGGCTTCGTGTCGCAATGCGGCAACGCGCACACAGGGAACGAAACCAAGCGCGGTGCGTGCTCTTCGGTCTATATGGAGAGTTTCAGGAAATGGGACGGATAAGCAGCGCGCGTATATATACCGAAGAATACAACGTGTGCCTGGCTTGTGCTGGAACCTTGCGTTATATACGCAAGCGGGATGCAATCCTCTAAGTGGCCCCTAACGTAAAGCTCGCTTAAAGCTATATATGGAAGGTAAGCGGGCACGTCTCCTAAGAGCGCCGCACTACGTAGTTCGCATACGCAGAGCTCGGCCTTGTCTAGAGCAACAACAAGACCGCCACGCCCCCTTCACTGACATTGCCCTTGCGCATACGGATGCACAAGTGCGCCGGAAAAAAGCAACCAGAAACGATGACGTTCTAGTATTCACTCGATTCTCATGCGAACCTTCTTTTTTTTTTTAAGTCAGCGTTATAACAAGTGTTTTAAATAGAATACTAAAAGCAAAAGTACAATTGTGACACGCTATTGTTCGCATTACAGATTGCATGTTGTCCGAACAAATGTGCACGTCGGCTGCAGCATCGGCAGCAGTCGTTGTGCCTGCACTTTGTATGAATTTGCCACCGGCTGGCATTTAAAGTTAGAAAAACGTGCTGTTTCAAAGGCCGGTCGGCAACAACAAAAATGAGATGCTAAGGGCTGTCCGTCCTAAGGAAGCCTCCGACAGGGGACAATGAGTTTATAACGTGCTGTTTTTTCAAGTGACAAGAAATGCCCATTACTTTCTCCTCCAGCACAACAAAAATCCGATTAGGCGAACCAGTCTACTAACACGTTTCCTTGTGCTCGTCTCTGCGACGTTGCACGTATATACATAAGTAGGTTTCCTTGCAATCCTACTACGCCTAAAGACAGTATGTACAGCAGGTATAAAAAGTTTATAGACCACGAGACACAAGAAAAAGTCGAATATTGCCGGTGCTTCAGCAGGCAGCCTTGAATTTATATTTTCCCGCCCGCTCCAAAACGCGCTAACATGTACTGTGCATGCAGTTCGACCGAAGACATTTACAAATTGCCGGGCAATTCGACGTTTTCTGAGACCTATAGTAGTCCCTAAACTTTTGATACCGACTGTATACGTGCAGCGACAGCAGCCGCGTATACAGAAGACGTGCGACGCCCCGCTTCATTCGAAGCCCTGCTGTCGATCCGTGGCTCTGCTCACGCTTAAAGCACATTTTCTATTCCTGGTCGCAGTAATCAGCTACCGCACGTTACAATCGAGTAAGTACGGTAATAAGATAGCTCCGAAAAAAAAAAAAGAAGAAAGAAACGCCAACGTGGTTATACCGGGGGCGCGGCGCAAGAAGCGAGTTCGCCACCAAGATACCGCGGAGTGTCGGTATTTCGGGCCGCGGGTCAACGACGTGCACGCCCCGTAGCGATCGCGCTTTCCCTTTCCGGCTCACCGCCCAGCGTGCGCGTGATGCGCTCGATGTGCACAGACAGCCACGACTGCGGATGCAGGCGTGCGCGCATATGGAATGCACGTGCACGGTGTGCAAATCGCGCACGTCGCTCAAGGCACGTCAATAAAATTCAACAGTTAAAAGGGATGCTTGGGCGAGTTGGTTCATACGTAAAGCGCAAAAAAAGACGGAACACAGAAAGACGCACAGATAGAGCGCTGACGAAGACGCTTTCAGCGCCGTATATATGTGTGCGTCTTTCTGTGTGTTCCGCCTTTTTTTTTTTTTTTTTGCACTGTTTTTCTTAAATTCCTTAAATACCATTCCAAGCGCATGAGAACGCGCAATATATATATATATATATATATATATATTGTAAGGACGACAGCGCAGCAGGGGCGCGAGAGCGCGCTCGGCTACTGGAAGAGGAGAAGGACGAAGGTCAGAATAGAACAGCCGGCCTAGTGAACAGGCGTTGTGTCTATTTCTCTCGTCTTTACAATGGCGCAGTCTACGACGCGAATCGAACCTTGGAGATGAAGCCACCTGCCCTCGAGGGTCGTAGGGAGCACGGGTCGCTCCATCCAAGGAACGCCGTCCACGATTCCTCGATCATGGACTCCACGTCTCGACCTCTGCTGCCGCTACACATCGAATCCTCCGCGGACGGCGTCCATGCCTCTGCGGTGTTTCCAGCGTACGACCTGCCAGGAACCATGCTACCACCATCGTCTGTGAATCCCCACGGGCTCCTGTCGTCTGGGAACGTCGCATACGCTTCCCGTGACATGCACCCCGTGCCCAGGACTGTCCCAACGCGGGAGCATCCAAGGGACGCCGTTCAGGCTTCTTTGGACGTGGAAGTTGCCGTCGGGCGTATTGCTACCGCCACATACCTCGCGGACGTGAGTCCTCGCGCTTTCTGCGCCTCATCCGACAGCGCCGCGGAGCTGTTCTGTGCCATCGCACACCTCCGCGACGAGATTAACGGCTGGATAGCGCGGTGCTCAGAGATGTGTCCGGCCGCTATACCTTCATTGTGCACAATGGATGCCCTTTTAGCTGAAGCTGCCTCACAAGACCAGGAGGAGACCTCACCCGAGAGCCGCAGAAAGCTCCTGAATGCCCTCACGGAGCTCTCATACCAACTAGGGTGCTTGGCGTCGTCATCCTCCGGCGTTTCGGCTGCCGTATCACCATCACCGGCTGCCTGCGAACTGCCGGAGTTCAGCGGCTTCCAGGACGACGCCGACCATTGGGTGGCCACCGTCAACGCTCTTGGAGCTCGCCAAGCGTGGACGGACCAACGGAAATGGTGCGTGGCCATTGACCGCCTTCGGCATGCTGCCGCGGCGTGGCATAGATTCGAAGGCGTGCGGCAGCAGTCCTGGGCGGAGTGGAGCTTCAAGCTCATTGCTGCTTTTGGCCGGACACCCTCCGTAGGCACACCTCATCCGACCCAGTTAAAGACTAGGCCCCAAGTTTCACCTTCGCTACAGGTGCACGTGGTGATGCCAGCTCCTGCCGTGCCTGACACGCAACGGGCATCGGAAGAGCCCATGGCACCCATAAACGTGCTCGTAGACGCACCGAAGCAGCTTCCCCAGATTCCACAGCAGTCTTCGGCACGCGATCGCCTTTCACCGAGCGAGAAGGTTCTTCCGGACAAGCGCAAAAATGTTGCGGCGTCGCTACTCCATCCGCCTGGTGACGTGCCATCTGTTCCGAAGACGTCTTCGCTGGACCTCCCACTCAAGGCACCCGGTGTACCAGAAGGACCGCCTCCGGAGCTGTTGGACAACACCGAAAGCGAGGAAGTTGGAATCCCCGTCATTAACGTGGAGAATGCGGCTGAAGAAAATGATTTCTCGGTCTCCCCACAGTCATGGAAGATTTTCTCTGACGATGGTCCTCACTGCCCTCCCAGTGGTGACCACGACTTATATTCAACCGGCTTCCAGAAAGACGTGGGAATGACACACCGACAAGCCGTGCCAGCCCCTATGGTTCCTCGGATGCTGTTCCGGCAGCCTCCTCAGAGCAAACCGCCTGCGCCGTTACGACCACGACAGCAAAGCCTATGGCGCCCTTCTGAGTCGCCATCTGCAGCTCTCCATGCCAGATGCCACCGTGGCCAAGACCAGCAACCCTTACGACACAGCCAATGCCGACCGCCAGAGGCATCGTTGGCACCTGATCGGACCAAGTCGCAGCTGAATGGATATCTACAAAGACCGCTAAGGTGCAGTCAGTTTCGCCCACCAGAGACAATTCGGCAGTTCGTCATGCTACGTCGCAGTCGTGGCCGAGTGTAAGGACGACAGCGCAGCAGGGGCGCGAGAGCGCGCTCGGCTACTGGAAGAGGAGAAGGACGAAGGTCAGAATAGAACAGCCGGCCTAGTGAACAGGCGTTGTGTCTATTTCTCTCGTCTTTACAATATATATATATAAATTGCGCGTTCTCATGCGCTTGGAATGGTATTTAAGGAATTTATATATATATATATATATACACTTTCTTCACATTTTCCTAATTACTACAAATAACATCCTTTATACTTTCTGTGGCATTATTGTCTGTCAGTTCTCATTAATATTGTGTCTAACAACGAAAAACGAGCCCTTAAAAATAATCTTCTTTCCTTCATTTATAGCGAGGGTCTCGTTCTCGCAGACTTGATGCCTTCAGGTAGTATGCGAGGGATTATTGGTCAGCTGCCAACTCGTAAAAGATCACGTGCTCCGTGACGCCAACAGGCAGAAAAAAAGAGTGTTCCACACTCGCCGCCATGGCCGACCCCAAAACTTTGATCGCTCCTCAATCAGTAGGGGCACAGAAAATAGCCGCAAATATATAGTCGGATACAACTAAGTCAGGAGAGGCCCTGCCCAGTTGACCGAAGCGCGGCAGCCGATTGCATCGGCGACTGAAGAAATAGCCTCGACCGTGTGCCGCAGTCACCGGCCGCCCGGCTCATGACGTCACTTTAGAGTGCGCGCCCATTGGTGCAGACTCACATTCGCCCGCTTTTGAGAAGGAAGTGCCGTCTACAGGTGCACGCGACCATGGAGAGTTTTATGTTTATAGAGGACGCATTCCTCTTGCGTGCTTATAAGCCGGTTGCATCAATCTGTAAAGCTCCCAGCATCGACCGTTTGCGCCGTCCTCCTCCAGTCAATCGAGCTTCCTCCGAACTGGAAGCGCTAATGTCTAAATACATGGGCACAGATAAATCGCTTTGCGAATTTAATGTGTTTTGTTACATTTACACTGAAAGTTTATATAATCTCTTACGTAATGAAATGATAGACTTAAAAAAAAAGATTTCGTCACCAATTGCTTTACAAAAGTCGCTGACAGCAGCAAAAAGCAATGCACAGGATATCAAAATTCTGCACACTTCCGTTGGGTATAGAGAGCCCCTCCTCTTGGGACGGTTGCGCGGCTGACGTTGCTCGTGCGTGCGTGAGAGAGAGGAGGAGGAATCTTCAGAGTGCAGTGTGGCGACGCCCCTCTCGCTGGAAAGGTCATGCCGCTAAAATACACCAATAATTTGTGGACATAACTTTCTCAATATAACTTTCTCACGAACGCATATATATTTGTCTGTTGTGTATAGGCTGTCCGTAGCAGATGCAGCGATCTCTTTCGGGCGCAGGTTTACAAAGATGCGTACCCTTTCGTTCTATTTTCTGCATTTTTCAATTTTGGGCAGCTTTCTTCAATAAACCAAGGCTTAAATTCGGACAGCAATAAAGTTCAAGTCAGTACAGCGGTTCTTTTAAGAACGTTACTGCGTTTCACGTAGTTGAATACGAAAATCGAAATCGCCCTCGAGCTTGAAACGCTTTCTTCCGAACCAAAGCTTCCAGCTTTGCCAATTATCACGTGACAGACAAGGGGGAACCTTCCTTCCACAAGGTATATATATATATATATATATATATATATATATATACACGCCGCGTGCGGACTAAACTGTGCAGGCCACACGCCGTCTTCGCAGGAAAAATCTCAGCAGTGCAAACTTCCGGCCGTTTATCGCGCAAACATGACACGCACACCGACAGAGAAGGGTCTTTCGAAGGGCACTAGATCACAGCTCAGTCACGCACGCAGTGTGTGTTTGAATGTTCGCAAAAAAACGAAAAAAAAAACAAAAAACAAGGAGCCAGCGCTGCGCTTAGCCGACCACAACGACGGAAGCTCGCTGTTATGGATTTCGAGAGGCCCAGCTGAGAGAGACGCCGCAGCACGAAAGAGGCAACGCGCGCGAGCACTCGGCCCACAAATATGTATCTCGCATTGCCCAAACATCTCGACGAGTCATGACGCGAAGAGATCGGTTTCCAAATAGGCCAGATGTGCCTGGTTGTCCTGTATATATAAGCAGCACATACCTAGCTACTTACTACACGATAACACCTTACACTAAAAGTTACACGTGTGCAATCAGGTAAGCAATACGTGACCGGAGAGGCCGAGCTCACGGCTTCCATTCCTTTTGCGAGCTCGTTTTGTTCGGCTGCTCCGCGTCGTCCCGTTTGCGAAGACCTCGCGGACTGCATCGCACGCTTTTGGGCAAGAGGCCAGGTGGGAATAGGGCAGCATGCACTGCGCTTACGCGTCCATCGAAAGGACATTCTTTCATTCCCCGATAAGGGTCGGGGAGACAAGAAATAAAAAAAAAACAATGAAACGTGCTTGAAGAAAACGTTTATGCTGCCGGTCATGTTTTCTTCGAGAAAAAAATAATGTTTGAAAGTAGAGTTTAATAAGCGGGGAAATTCACAGTGCGGATGCTTGCGTATGCGTACTACTGACACGAGTAAAAAAAAAAAAAATAAAAGCAGCCCCAGCGTCGAGTTTGCAACCATTGCAGGAGGAAGCTTGTCCGACAAATACGGTTCATTTCGATTTCTTTTTTATATGTGTCCAATTCACATGCTGGAATGTTGTCATCTAAGCAACGTGTAATCCTTCGCAATGTTTATGCGCTGTCGAGGGAAGAACGGCAAATGTAAATGTATGAGTGGCAAAAAAAAGAAAGTATGACGCGAAAGACCAGGGTCAAGGGCGACCGTTTGTTTTTCCCGCTTCGTCCCAGCGTGCACGGCGTAAGACAATTAAGCTATAGCACGCGCGCGCACAGTTCGCGACGTGAGGCCCGCACCTATTTCGCAAGGCAGCAGACACGATCGGGACAGTCTGGGAGGACTCTGCGCTTAGAACAAAAAAAAAAGTAAAGAAAACCGTGACAGACTGGCGCAGTAAACACGCCCCCCGAACGGACGACGCGCAATTATACCAAAAGGCGCGTGCGCCGGCCGTATACTTTTAGTTACAGCTAGTAGACAGTTTTAGTGTAGCGTAAAATGCTTGCGTTAAAGTGTTGCGCACTCTAAGTCTATGCGGAACGAAAGAGTTTTAGCGTAGCGTTAACAAGGATGCGTCGTAGAGCGCGAAGCTTCATAGGTGCCGGAGCGTGCTAAACCGAAAATCGATGTCGAAAACAACGCCGAGTTACCGTACGCGCAGTCTATTACCGAAGCAAGAAGACGCGAAGAGTGAACAGCCCCACACTAACTGCGAAGAGCACGGCCGTCGTTTCGAGGGCGCCGCCGCGTTTTCTATATATACGGTAAACGGCGTTTGCGCTAAATTCCAACACAACAGCCGTGGCACGCTGCGCAAACGTGTCATTGCGTTCGGCGCGTGCGCACTTTGACCTCGCTATATTTTACCATATGGCACCTGCACTATACGAAAACTTTTTAATTGAGAAATGAAACGAAAAGCAAGATAGACTTTTCCGCGTATTAATTATTAGCGAACTACTATACCACGAGCTTGCTCGTCGGATTGCACAATTTACAGAAAGAAGCGAAAGCCGGTTGACATATAATCCTCATACGCTGCAGGTGCAGAGATTAAAGAACTGCATGTCTACATTTGTTGTTTCCGGTTATGTTATTTTTTTAAAAGGGCAGATAATGTTAACGAAAATTTCTATAAATATGTTTATCACGTGCCTTGCGCGCAACTATTTCTAGCTGTTGCGCATTCCTGCGCTTCATTGCTCTTTTTTAAACAAAACACTGGTTAAAAAAAGAAAACACATTGTCTAAAAGTAATAATAATAATGTAATATCTGGGGTTTAACGTCCCAAAACCACGATATGATTATGAGAGACGCCGTAGTGGGGGGCTCCGGAAATTTTGACCACCTGGGGTTCTTTAACGTGCACCTAAACCTAAGTACACGGGCCTCAAGCATTTTCGCCTCCATCGAAAATGCAGCCGCCGCGGCAGGGATTCGATCCCGCGACCTTCGAGTCAGCAGTCGAGCGCCATAACGACTACACCACCGTGCCAGGGCACATTGTCTAAAAGTTACCAAGGTGATTCCTATACTTTGGGCTGCAAGACAGCAAAGAGCTCGGTTTCACTCCAAGTTTTTCTTTTTCAAAAAGAACCCACTTCTCGTTTGCTAGCATCTTGAACTGAAGATACCACAACCCTAAATGCGATAAGGAAGAACCCTATTTAAAGCCCGCATGAGCACGAAAGACCCAATAAAACGCCAACTCTAATAACTGGCAGAGTAGACTGTTGCGCTATATAGTTGGCTATCCATGAACACTGAAAGAGTATATGGCGCAAAAAAAAAAAAAAAGACCAACACAGAAAAGGGATGCAGACAACGGACTGGCACCATGTCCGTCGTCTGCCTCCCTTTTATGTCTTCGGCGTTTATATTCTTTTACTGTTCTAATAACTACAGATGTGTTTCTCGTGCTGCTGTATTGCACAACGACAGTTTATTCTCCGAAACAACCCTTCTCCGTCATTTGAAACCCTTACAGCGATAACTCGATCGTGCTTTCTTACGACGTCACGTCGCGGGTTATCCCGTATTTAGACATTACAGTACGTATCGCCGAAAGTTTTGATAGCACGCTTTTTTAGCGGCGGAACACTTGTACACATGGCGTATTACAGGCAAGAAAGGGGGGAAAAAATGAAAAGGAAGCCCGGTCGCCCGCTACTAAACCGCTCACACATTATCGATTGATTCCTTTCGGGGAGGGCTTTCACGCCTTCGTTTGTACACCTTTGAAGTTCGTCGGCGCGGCGTCTCTCACCTACGCGATCGAGGAATGTATCCACTCGATCAACCAATCACCGCGTGCATGCCTCGAAAATGACATCCACGAAAGTGATCGATCGAGTTCGTCCCTCAGGAGGTTGAGTGTCGCACGCATACGTAATGTATACGCACGGCCTAAACTAACACGCCTGCAGTGACGAAAGCAGCGGTAAGAGAAACACTATCGGTATCGTTAAGTGACGTCACGCACGCAGCTTCTCTACGTACTGGCGTTACGCAACATGGCGGCTAAGATGACGTCAACGCAGCTTACTCAGTGAGCTATGAGACGTTGGCCATCCGAGCCAAAATAACAGCAGAAGCCACCGCGCGGTGCGTTAATTGATACCGTTTCTAAGAATGCAGGTCACCACTGCTCGTATCCTCCCTCCCACTGCACTTCCCGAGGATGTCGTTCACTTGAAAACAGTAAAAGTTCTCGCCATGTCATAGATATTAAGAGTCCATGGCAGCTGCGTGCAGTGCGTATAATACCGTTGTCACACGGGTAAGCTTAACCGCTGTTATACCCAAGCACAGTTAGCGGACGTAACCACAGTTACCGTAAACCAGACAGAGGCGCTGTCACGCGTTTGCAGTGCTTCCAAGCGTTCTTTAGTTGATACATGGCTGCGTTCGTGCAACACCGCTATTACACCGCCTTGTACAGGGCTTCACGCTCGATTATGGACGCGTCAGCAGCGTGTTTTGACGCGCGTCTATCAAATAGCGTGAAGCCCTGTTCAATGAACGAACGCAGCCGTGTATCAATCTCGTGAAATGCACGCGATATTTTTGCAGCACGGACAAACTTGTACCTCAAAACCGGTAATTTATCTTCCCAAATGCGTATCAATGCCTCCGTCGTTGCAACGGTCCAATTGACACGCTTTTGGCTCGATATTTCGCTGGGAGCCGAGCTGCTCGCGTCCGACATGGGGGCCGCCATGTTATCAGTTTACGGCTTTACGGCGCTAACAGGGGTTGCCTACCTCCATTTACGAAAACGGTCGTTAGCGGATTAACTGCAGGTTAGGGTTGTCGTGTGACAAGGTACAACAGCCGTTATACTTAACGGCCGTCGTACTTAACTGTGGTTAGACTACCCGTGTGACAAGGGTATAGCACGTGAAACGTGCGCTAATTACAGGATTCGCTGACGAAAGCACGCAATAATACGCTGCGAATTATTTGCGAGCGCAAGCATGTCTCTTTTATGCAGCCGCCGCGTTTCGCGAATGGCTCACGATTGGGGCTGCACAGTAACTCCAACCTGCGCTGTAAGAATAAAAAAAAAAGAAGATACCTGCCAATCACTTTGGCGAGTCCAGACTTGCCACATACACAACTTACTTCAAAGGTACACACGGTAACTCTCTTTTGAGAGTCACGCTTCCCACAGCTCTCCAAAGAAAACGCAATGGTCTTCAAAACAGAGTTAACGAGTATATTAAAAGAGAGTTATATATGTGACAGGTCTGGATTCACCAAAAGGAGTGACAGGTAATCTTTTTATTATTATTATTATTAGAGTGTAGGGGGTGAGCAAAATAACCTATAGACCAGGGGTCTCAAAAACGCGGCCCGCGGCTTCACAGGAATAAGACGTGTATCTTTATGAAAAGGTACTCGCATTATTTACTCGCCTATTGCAATTGATAACGCTTTGTTCGGGTAAGATACAAAGACGAGATTGCTCTCAAGCATCTTCTTTCGTGAGGCAACCCATGCGGTCACTATGTGTTGAAACATGACGCGGAATAAAATATCAATATTTCACAATCGGCGTCCTGACTTCATTTACTCTGGAGATCAGTACCGATATATGTTCCTCGAATCTCGACGCCACACCCCCTTCAGAAATTATCCATATATGCGCTATGGGGAATGCGTTCTTTTAAGTGGAAACGTTAATCCCTCCCTCCTCCCCCCCCCCCCCCCCACACACACACACACACACTTTTACTTCAACCTTGTCCCGGTCCCTGCGGGACAAAATTTCGTGACTGCGTCCCACTAGCTGAGGTGAGTTTGAGACCCCCTGCTATAGACTAAGCTGCGCGCTAATATACTCGCTTATTCCAAAAAAGTGCGGGCGAAGCACATTTTTACAGCACGACTCAAACCACTAAATTTGCAGGGCGCGATCAGAAATTGCAAATATTTCGTCTGTCGCTGTGTATAATCCAACTCGCCCATTTTTCTATTTTTCTATCTTTATTTAGAAATCCGTCATCATGCCGGTATTTTGGAGAGCTATATACCCCGTCTGAATGGCGGAAGCAGCTGTTGCCGTAAACGAAACCGCATCAAATAACGCAGGTGGACTATATCCGTCACGAATCGATTAAGGTCTTCAAAAGCCACGAATGCATTTATGTGCACGAACCAGTACATGCCGTATATACAGCACGGCGCAAACAGTCGGCCTCCGTGAATGTTTTCAAGGCAAGCCCGGAAGCTGCCGAAGACTATTTATAATAACCTTTCATTTCAAGTACTGTTAATACATGAAAATGCACACACTGGTTAGACCCATATCCATTGGCTGGTGGGGGGGGGGGGGGGGGGGGGGGGAGGGTCCAAATAAATATGCAAAGACGTGAATAGATTGTACTGTTCCAGACTGGTGCTTATTTAGCTGCCAGATCAGCGAAAAAAAAAAAAAAACCCTTCCACACATTCTTTATTTTGCTCCCATGCAAAACGACGGGCAGCAAACACCGGGACGCAAGAGAAGGCGAAAGAGACGCCATTGTTTTTGTAGCCTTCTGCGTCCCACTGTTGCGACAGTTGATGCCCCTCTCTTTAGGAGGCTGATGAGATCATTTTAAAAACGAATGAAGTAAAACTTGTGACGCTTCTAGAGTAACAGGGCGGAGTAGACCATACCCGCTACACAGATCCATACCGTTCAATGTATACGCTCGCGAGTCGCGATTAAACACGCTTTATGCACCGGCGAACATAAAAAAAAAAAAGACAATTTTGCGATACTCGAGCGCAGGCTGCACGGTACCGATTCAGTGCAGCGCGGCCAAGAGCGATAAAACGAACGGAAAAGGTTACCTCAGTTTTGATCACGACACCGCAAACAATTGTACTGCAGGAACCCTCACCCACCGCCGTGTGCAATAAAATGCCTTCAATGTGTAGGTCGCAGCAGTATAAAGCATACGAAAGTGCTCCACGAGATGGACGGCGGAACGGCTAGCTGGGATCACGTACGAATCCACGTCAAGATCGAATCCGCAAGTAACGAGTGAACTTCATTCTCAGGGGTGCTCGTGCACAACACGCCGCGAGACAACGGGATAGCGTTGCCGCGAATGTGGTTGCTGCGCAAGCTTTGCTCACACCGATGTTTTATTTACATACAAGAATCAGACAACACGCGAGTATATGGTTGCAGCCTTCCATGTCGCAAGGAGAGAAAAATTGCGTTGGTCAACCCTCCCTTAAATGGTTGTTGCCGCCAACACACGGTCTGTTATTTTGATCGGTATCGCCTACACCACGTGTTATTGTCACGCTGATAATAAGTTTTTTTTTTTTTTTTTTTTTCAAATAAACTTCAGCGTGGAGTTCAGCGCATGTCCTGTGCAACCCTCTTCTTGTTCTCCCTCGTCTAGTACCGCGCTGTTTCAATGAAATGAACGGGATAGATAAGGCACCACTGTGAGTGTATATGACCGCCCCCCTTTCGAAACAAAAGGAGCAGGGAGGACGGGTCAAGTGCGCGTTGAAAACGGGGCAGGCATATAGGCGCCTCAGAAGTTCGACGCACCCATTGCAACGGCGCTCTCCTGAAAGGAGTGGCTTTTGCTCTTCGAGCGCAGTTTGCCGCAGCGACGCGGTAACCTCCCACGAGCCCTCTTCCCAAAGGTGTTCGCGTAGGCGCGCGCGTGCTTGGAGGGTTGTCGTTGGGTGGATTGGAAAAAGGAGCCAGAACTCAAGCTAAAAGTAGCCATTCAACTTAATTTTATCGCCAAATCTGTAGCCAAATAGGACAGAAGCTGTATTATGAGCAATTATTATTGAACAATGAACAATACGATTTTGAATAAGCAAGACCAATAAAAAAAATCTGCGATGTTCGCCTGCGAATTTAAAGCCTATGACCTCAGGGGCGTACAAGGGGGGGGGGGGTGTTTCACCCCCCCCCCCCCCCCACGAAATTTTTCAGTTTGGCTTGCGTATATATACACGCACACATACAAACGCACGCACAAACATACATAAAGTATGGTTGAACCTCCCCCCCCCCCCCCGAAAAAACTTTCTGGCTACGCCCCTGCCTATATTGCCTGTGCTCGACCAATTTTGGAGCATGGCTGTGTCGTGTGAGATGGACGCCGCCGAAGTAACCGCCACTGACGCTCTAGAGCGAACACAAAACCGAGGTTCGTCTTGAGCCGGTACGGAAGGAGGAAGAGCTGCACTGCAAGGAAGGCTGAGCTTGGATGGGAATCCCTTTCTACTGCCGTCATGCACTGAGACTAATTATTTTTACGTTCAATTCTCAGGAACTAGCAAGGAAACTCACCTAAAGAAACATCGTTACGTCTCAAAGCGAACTGATTACGACTCTAATATCCTGGATTACCCTGCCAAGACAAACGTGCACGCTAACTTATTTTTGTCCGAACAATTAACCAGTGGAATAGGTTGACTGAAAACCAAGTGCACAGTGTGAACGAGTATGTATTTTATGGCACGTCGCCACCAATGGCGTCAATCCAGAAAAAGTCAAAAGGGGAGACAGCTTGACATAGCGGACATTTTGTTTTTATAAACATAGATTTGAATTCTAATCATATAAAAATTGAAATTGCGCTTCGAAATAAAATTTAAAAAACCGAGCAATATATATATATATATATATATTAAATAACCCGATCATAGTCGAGCCATCGGATTCATACTTTTCGCTCCTGCTCTTTTAGAGGCCTTCAGTTTTCGGAGTTGGTTTTACAGAAAGTGCTTTCTACAGCATTGTCGAGCAATTCAAGTACGATATTCGAAAGACAAATCTCAAAGGGGGGTGAGACACTTGAAAGGGGTGTCCTGCCCAGCCTGAACACAGGGGGACTCGCCCTTGCGTTTTGACGGCCGCTGCACCGCGCGGTTGCAGAAGCTCGAGAACGCCGCCGAATGCAAGGTCGCGCCGCTTCGGAATCTATTTCCACACGCGAGGAAAGACGCACGCAAGAGGCCTCGTCATTTCTCAAGTCGTGAGTAGCGCGGAAGGGCGGCGTGGGAGGCAGGCTGCGTTCCAGGCCAGAATGACGCCGCCGCGCCTCTCCGCAGCTCGTCGCGCTCTCGACCACATCGGTAAGGAGGGACACATTATTGGGGGCGAGCCGTTTCATCTCGCTACCGGCGCAATGCACGAAAGCTGCCTCGCAATGTTTTCCTTCAGACACGAGGCCATTATTCCAAAGTGTCATTCCCATTAGCGCATCGCGCTCGCCATTCACGTGAGTGGGAGGTATGCATTAACTACCTGTTCAACCAGTTAACCTAACAATGATCAGCCCCCTTCTACAAACCTTCCAAACGGCGGCCCATTCACGTCAGTGCGCACGATACGCCGTCGAAACAATTACGATAGCACTTTGTCGCAGGAACACTGCCGACCAGGGTTGGATATTGCACATCTATGCTTTCTGCGGCGGCCGAAGGCACGCATTTAGTAAACGGCCGAATCCTACAAATGCTATATGCACTGCAAACACCAGCACCATCGTGAAGTTGGCGAAATAATTCCTTCAAACGCAGCACTCGGCGCTGCCCCATGCAAACGCGCCGAGAAGAAACGATGTTCTTGTGAGTGTGCAAAGGCGCCCGGTAAACGCATATATAATGATATTTGTTAATTCGGGTTTTTTTTTTTATGGTGCAAAAGCAGCTATATAATGAGCCGTCGCATATTAACATACGCAATCCACACCTGTCAATGTACGCGTACTACGTCTATTCACACAAACTTCAGGGCGTATCTACTCAAACTACTTCTGATAGGATGGACTGGTGGACACTATTTTGTAGAAAACTCACGAGTGAAAATGGACGAAGAAAGGAACAGACACGTGCGGAGTGCTCCTTTCTTCGTCTCGTTTGCGCTAATGCTTTCCGTACGTTTGTCCACGCCGCGTTTCCACTTGCTGACTACGTGCCAACAAGACATCCACCGTCAACAATAAATACGAGGCATAATTAAGTCGTTTAAAGAGGGCGAAGCATTGTGTAAGCGACAGTATATAACGGGCAGACTACAGTGCATCGTCGTGACTTGTGTAACTCGAGAAGTCAGAAAACAATCGCCCAATTTTCTTCTCCCGCTCATTATGCACAGGAAAGACGACGACCGACGTCATCATACGTAATATGGATTTAGACGAAGCCGCAAAGCACATACAAAATGAAATGTTGCTGCAAACGCTGCGAAGTGCTTGAAACGTATACCACAGCGAGTGATTTCATTTAATACCAATGTCGTTACGCAATTGCGGCGCATATGGCATGCCTCCGCGAAACTGCGCACAATACTGTTTGCACAACGGAGATTTGTCTCAATGCCAGAATGTCGTTCAACAGCCTTGAACGCGAACGTTCAATTACGGCTCTGACCGCTTTGTCAACGTTTTCGCGTATGTTTGACAGGACCAAAATGGACAAGCCTGTCATCCTTTTGCCGTTCTGACAAACCGGAAGACTGGTACGCGATACGACACGCGCAGTGCCTGACAGCGGCTTGCAGATGCGGCAGGAGTTGTAAGCCGCCAAGACGGAATGCGACTTGTGCGGTCAAACAAACTGCGATTCGCGCGTTGCGTACTCTTCATGCGCGCACGCGGAGCAAAAATTCATGTAGCGCGAATAGCAAATATGCGCTTGCACACGCCGAATGACATCCGGTCGTTACACGGGATGCGAGTGAGAACCGGAGATGAACGTATCGACGGGGTTGCAGAACCGTTTCCATCGCGACAGCGCAATGATAACGCGGCCCACATAGCAGACGCGCAGCTAGGGAAAAAAGACAATGCGGGGAGAGAAGCACTAGCGACGATCGGCCTTTCGGGCTGCCATTTACGCACACCCAAGAACCTCCCCCTTTCAGCACGAAAGCAACGTGCGCGGCTTGCCAGATCACGACGCTACTAAACAGCCTCTCCCGCGGCTGTTACGAAACCACTCGAAACGTCGCATGCCTCCTCCACAAACGTAAACACTATGCTGAGCAGGCCAGTAAGCTCGCCACAGAAAACGAGCGCGGAATTTGCGAGGATGACGACGATAGGCTCCGTATTTATCCTCGTCTTCGGCGACGGCAGCCTCCGCAGCTTTTCAAACAGCGTACTACTCGGACCGCGAACCGCGCCCTTTGCCGGCCGAGTCCGCGCAATTTCGCGCGGCTGCTTCGGGTTGGAGGCGCCGTGATCGTTGCGATGACATGCGGCAAGAAGCTTCAGAAGCTGGCAAGTTTTGCGCCACACGGCGAATGACAGCTGCCACCCGGCGTGTGCCGACGGTCATACACATACGCGACACAAACAAACGGCGCCTACCGCCGGGCCCCGAACGTCGTCTGCAGCGGCTTTCTCCGTAGCAGCGCTACTCGGATAGCGGCCGCGGAAGCGCCCAGCTTTCGCGGCCGCCCCGGTTTTGGAGGCAGGCGAGAAGGAAGTGAGCTCAACTTGCTTACCTGAGCGTATTTCCTCGATCTTGTCCTGTTACGGCGAGGCAAATGCGATAGCAATAGTCCACAGTTCGAAACCTTCACCCTCCAAAACGCCATGTTATGAATGGCACCCTTATTCCATAGATGGCGCGACGTGAGCGCCAAACTCTCGATGCAAGGCGCTCTGCCGGAAGTTGTCTTCTTTTTTTTTTTCTCTCTATTAGAGGTACCAATAAAAATCAATACCCTCTGCTTATAATTAAAACTTTATTTGCTTGTTTTTAAAGCACGATGAGGTAGTATCGTCCTCACTTTTATAAACCGTGATGTACGCATTCACCCGCGAAATTCAAACCATCCAAAGCGGCAAAGTCAAATTCTTTCTGTTTTCGCGAAAATTTTTCGCGTTTCTTGTTTACTGTGTGCTCAAGCGTGAATGCCAGAACTTCACTTTGCACACTCACCCGTTTATTGTCGTGTAGTTAGGAGAGAGGAAAGCACCTTTTCAGCAAACAGTGTGGCCGACGGACCACTATGCGTCCGGACTAGAGCACTGCACGGGCTCGGGCCTACCCGAAAACCCGGGCTCGGCCCGGCCCAGGGGCTGGGCAGGGTAAAGTAGTTCACACGGCGGAACCGGGCCGGGCTCGGGCTTGAAGCTCCGTGCTTAGGGTCGGGCCCGGGTTTGAGGCGGCGGGCTCGGGTCGGGCCGGGCTTGGGCTTTGCTCAGTTCTTAAAAAGACACTAAAGTGGAACACTGAATCGGTTCAGACTGATAATGTGTACTCTGAGAAGTCGAATGTCATTCATTTTACCATCACAAGTTTATTAATAGAGGAGTAAATTAAGGTCAACGTTCCATTTTTAAGCTTCGCGCTTGAAACTCCGCGCGTGACGTCACGGATTTCAAACTGTCGTATTTTGGGGACATTGGCTCAACGAAATTTTCTGAAACTTGGTATGTTAAGTGTATGGCCCCCGCAGAGGTCAATGCACTTCATTTTTACCGATTAGGAACTACGTAAGCGCCAGACGCCGTCAGAATCTATGACGTCATGGCGTCTTCTGCGTGCATTTCAAGGTGGTGATGTGATCGGAGGTCTGCCCATAGGACCGGGGAGCAGCCAGGCCTCAGGGAGAAGTCGAGTTCAGGAGCCGGAGTTGATAACATGTCGTTTTGGTAGCGTCCCGACTTCCCAAGATTCCCTGCTGGAGGAAACAATCAAGTCCAAGACAGTCCAATCAACACGTCGTCTTCATCTCCGCCCACTAAGTACGCACCGCCTCCTACGCACTCCGGGAAAGAGAGAAGCGGTGCACCTGGACGACGGACGGTCCCGGGAGGCGAACAAGACACAATACACAAACTGGGATGCACATTCTTGGAAACAGGCTGTGTTGTCAGGTGTGCTGTCAGGTGCAGTCGTTCCTTGCCTCGATATCGCCGTCGGCGCAGCGGACGGCCAGCTCCTAGTCGGGTCACCATGCCACAAAGGAACCATACACACAATGAACGGATTACTGCGGCGATTCCTGAAAATTGGCCGTGACGTCAGGTGTGTTGACAGTTGCAAGTCTTTCCTTGCCTCGATGCGTTGTCGGTGCAGGTGACGGCCAGCTGCCGGCCGGGTCACGAAGTCGCAGACACCGCATAGTGTGGGACAGGTGCCCAATGAAGAATCTCCGGCGCTCGGCTAATCGTTCGGTGCATCTCGCAGAAGCCTGCACATAGCAATGCACAAGCGACTGCCTCCTCCGAGCAGCCTGGACTGTAAATCGCTCATCTTCAGGCCATAAAAGAGTCAAAGTCAGCCAAGCGTGTCCAAGGCGATTGAAGAGGGAACTGCCAGCCGTGAAGGGTTTAGCACACAAGTGCAGTGTTGTCGCCGCATCTGGTGCGTTTCGGGCAACGTTGAGGTCGAAGAAAGCAGGGCTGATGCCGCCATACCATTCTGATGATCCAGCGGCACCAAGCCGTGAAGTCCGATCAGAACAGTGGCGTCGGCACCCGATTTTTTTTTTTTTTGCGCGTTTGCTCGCTTACCAAGAGTCTTGTCGCGGCAAGCGTGATTTTAGAATTGTAAAATAGTAATTTACTGATAATCGAAAAAATCGTTTTCCTCTTTATTGTCCCTTTAAGTTTTTTCCACATACGTTGGGCATAAAAATATGTTTCATACTGTATATTGAAAAAACGCTTTTTTTTTATCTGGGGAAAGCTATTTGTAGAATTTTTACGAAGGACAAGTATTGAACTTCTTTTGATTCTTGCATATGGGGCTACTTGATTTATCTTAAACGGGGGAGGTAAAAGTAAATATACCAAAGGCTTATATATTTATCATCTCGTTATTCTGCGCTTTATTTGCATTCGTTATTATTTAATATCCTAAATGTTATTCTGTAATTGCAGTAATAAATGTAATATAATAAATTCATACCTATAACTTGTCATCGCAAGAGCGATCACAGAGCTCCAAAGCGGGGAAACGTCGTTGGAAGTTACAGCCCCCCTCTAAATTGTACTGCACGGAGTCTGGATAGATAAAATCCCTATCAAGACACATTCTTTTTCTGTGGCTCCGTCACGGCTCCCAGTGGTCATGTGACGCGAGATCGACATGCACAGCCTGCTTTGTGTGCCCGCATTGTTAACGTCTGAGCTTTCGTCTTGTTCCGCTATATCAGCTATAGGGGTCTCAAACACGCCTCAGCTAAAGTCCCTAGATTTTTCCTTTAGCCTCAGGTAACGGGCCGCATTCACAAAAATTTACTCCCGCAAGGGCCATGACAGTACCTAGTGACGAAGGTGGAGTGCGGAGGAGGAATAGGTTTTACCAAATGTCAGTTAGCGGAGCCATTTGAAAGAAGACCTTTGCTCAGCCTCCCTCCCCCCTTCGATCGATAAAGTTGTCACTTACTGACTCCCATATCCCATACATGGGTCATTTTTGAATGGTATTTGGCGGCAGGATTCGAACAACATACCGATATCTATCTCCAAAATGACTGAAATCTGGACGCCGATTCTAAAATATAGACTTCTGTTTCATGGTTATATATCAACACATGGTGGCCGCACGGCCTCACGAAAAAAAGTGCTTTTCGCAGTGCACACCACGGTGGCGCCGCGTAGTGGCCGGTAAGAGCAGCACTTCAGAGATTATGGGCGTAGCGTTATTGTCGTGTGGCTCGCGATGCGTGGACGCGTTTGAGTTTCGTTAATATAAATAGTTTCTGCAGTATTACGTGCCGAAACCCAGATATGATCATGAGCCACGCCGTAGGCTCCAGAAAATTTATGCCACCAGGGTGCGTATTATGATTTCCTGGCGCGGCAGCGCACGCGAGAGAGAAAAAAGAGAGAGCGAGGAGGACGCCAGCGGCTCCTCCGCGACCGCTTGCGCGCTATTGGTTCTCCTCTTAGGGTCACGTGGCTGGGCACGCACGGAGTAGTGTTTACGGCTGTTCCATCGTACGGAAGCACCCTCCTCCTAGCCACGCGGCAGATTCGAGCCACGCACATGGCGGACGCTCAAGTACGCGCGCCTGTTCCGAGTTCCGCTTGCCCATCTCACGTTGAGCGGGTTTCAATAAACGTGCTTCCGAGTGACATGTTGGACACGAGTACGCCTACGTGCGAAATAAACGCCAGATCTCATAGCCCATGTAACATTAAACAGGTTTCGATGAGCACGCGGACGTTCACGCGTGAGTTAGACGCAAGTTCTAACTGCCCATCAAACGTGAAGTGCCTCCGCGTCGACCTGTGCACGGACGGCGACGCACACGAGTGGGTCGCCAGCTACAGTAGGAAAACCAACACGACATGGATCGTCGACAGGGCAACCCGAAATCCAAAGAGGTAAGTTCACGTGTTCGTTTCTTCTACAAGTGGTGAATAGGCCAGTCTAATAATAACATTTGATGATATCGACGCCAATTGCGAAAATGCTAAATGCGAAAACCGTCTTGCTTCGCTTCCACCTTTGCTCTTAATATTGAGGGTGTCGAGAAAACGGATTGCGTATGTCGACGCCTGACATAAGAGTACAATATCAATCGTGTTAGCAAAATTTGCTCACTCTACGGCGTGCTCGCGCTCGATCGCGGATGGCAGCGGCGTCTGCCTAGCCGCCGCTCGCCGGTGTCAGTTGCGGCAGGCTGTTTTGATGTGGCTTTCGCTCGCGAAGGCAGTTTTATTGACCGTCATCTTCTAAATTAAGCCAAAAAAAAAAAAAAGAGCAGTCGCCTGCTGTCTCCCAGGACTGTGGTAGCGCAGTGCGTAAGATGTTGCGATGCATGTTCACGCGGGTTCGATTCCCGGCCACAACGGCCGCATTTCGATGGAGTAAAAATGCAAAAGATGACCTGCGTGCTTAGATTTAGGAGCGCATTAAAGAACCCCAGGTGGTCAAAATTCATCCGGAGCTCCTCACTACAGCGCGTCCCATAATCGTATCGTGGTATTGGCACGTAATATCCGAGGAATTCACTTGTGTCCCAAAATTCAGCCGATTTGAGAAGCACGATGGAAACCATCATTTTCTCGTATGACAAGCTTCCCGATGCGCACGTGAATATCCCATTGTCTTTTCTGCCGCCGGTTCAAGGGAAAACCAGCCACGTTTACGACGCCTTTCACAGTATACGGTTTGAGCATTTCGGCACGCAGTACACGCGATTTATCTTGCGCTGTTTGCCCACTACTGAACCGCAAAGCTTCCACAATGTTGCACCAACAAAAACCACCGTAATTCACTGGCCACACTCACAACAAGTTGCAGGACACACCGACGACGAAGCACACCCCACACGTTGTCGCCAGGCAAGTTTTCGTTCTATCACCGGAACGCGGCTTTCACCGGTTGCCGCGTGGCGGTGCCACCGTAGCTGAAACTTGCGAATAGTTTCATACTAGGGTGCCTATTCATACTCTCTCGGTCCGCCACCTTGGATTAAGGTCCCTATATTTATAAAGGTAGCGACAACTACACGCGCGCCCTCTCGAGGGGTCCAAGGAGCAGCGATAGCAGACGACGCGCCGCTCGCTCCCGTGCATATTGCGGGCGCCTGAAACCGAACTCGGTGCTGGCTTGAACCGCTAAATTATTAATATTTGTGGCTTAAGTTGCTCATCAGTTTTCAAACTACAGGGACAATAACTTTAACGAGCACCGGAGCACGTTGAATATTGAAATAAAACGCGTGCGTTTCCGAAGCAGATTCCGAGCGGGTTCCCCACAGCAGCAGTAATGCAGGGCATTTATTTATTTTTTCTTTGCATATTTTGACATTCAGCGCAACTTGAAGAACAGGTGGTGTCCGGGTGAGTTAAAAGTGCTTGTTTTCTAGCGCGAATAAAATAGGCAGGTAGTCAGCGTACTGCTACTTTCGGAAACTTCATCGGGCACCTAGCGCTCTTGTATTGCGTAGCGCAAAATACGCGCTATTATTGGTTTTACTGTGTTTGTCAGTGTTCGGAAGTCTTCCCACGGTTACACGGTATTTTTAACTAAGCTTATTTTGTTTATACTCTAAGAGGTTTACTTAGGAGAAGAGGGGATATTCCTCATGCACTCCTCCCTTAGGAGAAGGGCTGATATTCCTCAAATTCAGTTGCACTGCATTTGAGGAATATCAGCAACTTGAGTACCTTTCAAGATTTCCCTGTGAGCTTGTAGTGTTGAAGCCACCTCGGTGAGAAAAACAAAGGCAGCTTTATTGGATTCCGAGCAATTTAATGTTAGAGATACGAGGCGTGACTCTCCATTGACTACTGCGCAAAAATCTACGGCATAAAGAATGCCGAAGCAATAATAGCGTTGCTAAGACAATGCTCATGCATATGCACGAACAAAAGCACGCCGGCCAGGCGAAAGGCTGCTTGAAGTTATAACCATTACAAGATCACTTACTTCGCATATCCGGGTGTTTTCTGTGGGCACAAATTTCTTGCGACTGATTTTCTTGGGCCTTACTTCAGCATATATTTTTGTCACCGCGAGGAACGAAAAAAAAAAAAAAGAAAAGCTTCTTTCTGTCCTCCGCGCGGAGAGGCAACCGAAGGCAAAGAGACCCGACATACTAGCACGTCACGCTCCAAACATTAAATTCAAGCGCGGAATTCCTGCGTCCACTCAACTGCAGGTACATAAACGCTTCTAGTTTGCAACAACAATGCGACAGAGGCGCGTGAAGTACTCTCTACTTGCTAAAATCGCCCCACTCCACGCTTGAAAACAGTGATCCGTACCTATCACCGGCACAGCGCTGCCGTCGCTGGACCCTTTGGGCGGGGCGCGAAGGCGAAAAGGTCACGTGTCGCCAACCGACCTATCGCAGGGCGCGGCGGCTGGATCAAGACCTTTCGCTACTTTTGAAAAATAGAGGGACTTTACCTTGGATAACCTCGTGCGCCACCTATAGCCCGTGTGCATTGCGAATAAAGCAAAAAAAAAACATGGTTGATCCCTCCGTCGTGGGAATCGGTATAACACGAAAGTAAAACGTGTCCTTGCAGAAGTAGGTGAATGTTTATTGTACATTCATATAAGAGAGCTTGCCCAATGTCTAATAGTGTTTGGCAGCTATAGCAGAGCACCAAGTCGGGCTAGTTGGTTCACATTCAATTGGGCCCGAAATTTTTCCAGGAACCGACGCCTTCCCCAACCGAGAAGCTTAAAGGGACACTAAAGAGCAAAACGATTTTTCTCGCATTAGTAGAGTAGTCTTTCACGATACCAAAAACACCACGCTAGCTGCGAGAAGACGCTTAATAAGCGAGAAGACGCGCAAAAAGAAAATACAGGTGGCGACGCCACCTTGGAATTCCCGCACCATTTGCCGTGACGTCACATATTTTTGACAGCGCCTGCTTGGGCCTACGTAGTTCCTAATCGGTTAAATCGAAGTACATTGTCCTCTGAGGGGGCCAGAGACTTGACATAACGAATTTGTGGAAATTTCGTCGAGCCAGTGGCGCCAAAATACGTTAAATGCTCTTTGAAACCTTTTACGTCACGAATTACAAAGTTCGGCGCGAAATTTAAAAATGAAACTTTGAACTTGGTTTTCTCCTCTAATAATAAACCTATGGTGGTGAAATAAACTACACAAGAGTTTTCCGAGCACAATTTATCAATCTAAACCAATTTATTGTTTCTCTTTAGTGTCCCTTTAATATGGCTAGAAGTATTTCCCGCCGTGTCCCAGAGGACGTTCGTCTGAGGTGTGCATCGAGGTCCTCAAGGGTGCACCAGGAAGACCACGTGACAAGGTAAACGCTAAGCAGCTTGTTCACCATTTCGCCGCTTCGAACTTGTGCCTCCTTCTTTCAGGTAAGGAGGGAATGTTTGTGGTGATTCCTGAGGCTACTTATTTAGATAAGGCTCGTACCGCTCTGGCAAAGAACTTCATTCCCGCCACTGGAAAGTACAGCAAGATAAAGAGCAGTGCTCTAGCTCTTTTGGAGGACTTGAACCTCTGTAAGTTGCGTACCTCTGTTAAAAGCAGTGCCGCGTTCTCTCTACAGCGTTTTTTTTTTCTCTCTGTAAAAACTCATAAGCCAGGCCTGCCCTTTCGTTCGATAGTTTCAGAAAGGGTACATGACAATACGTTGTGTCGGGGTACCTTCAGGACCACCTCGCAAAACTGGGACTAGAAGATCCATTTTTGGTGTCCAATTCAGCGGCCTTAGTGCGTTATTTAGAGGGTGATAATCCAGGAGGATGCCAAGCATTCAGCTTAGATGTTGAAGATCTATTTTATGCCATCCCGCAACCAGAACTTATGGTCGCTGTGAAGGAGTGCATTACAGAGTACAATGACGAGCAGAAGTTTGTCGTGCTGTGAGGTATTTCTCTTGAAGCATTTTTGGAATTATTGGGCATGTATTTGTCGTCCACATACATGTACTGGCGAGGTCAGCAGTGCCTTCAAAGGTCAGGGGTGTGCATAGGGTCTCGGGTCGGCCCCATTCTTATAGCGACATATTTTTATCTAAAGTGGATAGAGCCGTTAATAGAAAAATAAGTAGTGTTGTTTCTCGTGCCTTCCGCTATGTGGACAATTACCTGATCTTTGCAAGTGAAGGTTGGCTGGAAGAAAGGGCTCTTCGAGCAAAGCACATTTTAAATACGAAGCATTTCTTAGCGAACCTTTGGCACTTTAAGCGTTTCTATCTATCTATCTATCTATCTATCTATCTATCTATCTATCTATCTATCTATCTATCTATCTATCTATCTATCTATCTATCTATCTATCTATCTATCTATCTATCTATCTATCTATCTATCTATCTATCTATCTATCTATCTATCTATCTATCTATCTATCTATCTATCTATCTATCTATCTATCTATCTATCTATCTAGCCACCTACGTGTGGGTTAGAATAGGTTAGGTGGAGCGACGGTGCGTTGGAATGAGGAGAAATCGGGGACCTCTTTCCCTTTCTTGCCGAAAGGAGGCGCGCGCGGGACGGTGGCCGCTTCTAACATTCGATGTTTTAGCGATATCGCAAAGCCCTGTGAGGATTGTGTGGTATTGTAATGTCGTACACATAAGTTAAATATACAGACTTAGTAGTGTTTTATGCATGACGGCTTGGCATGCGGCGTGAAACTCATAAACACCTTCGGCCTCGGCAACACCGTGGCCAAGGCGATCGTGCCCGTGTTTTATCTACAAAAGTAAATCTGCAGTTTCGCGACGCGTGTTGTACTCAGCCTTCATTTTCCCTCGAAATATTAATTGATGTACTTGTGGTCAGCATCATATAAAGAGCAGGTATCATGCGTAAGGGGCATTTCGCATATGAGATCAAGTGACCGTACCGAATCTTTTACTACGAACCGCTGATTTGCAAATTCCGTAAACATTTGCGAGACGACGAATGCTTTAATGTAATGCAATAGAATTACTCTATTTTGGTCTTTCGGGGCGTGGCGCGCCGCTCTCACGTCGGAAAATACAGGATTGAAAGAGAATGCAATAAAGTGGGCGTCAGCTTGTGACCGATGGCTACGAAGCCATTCTTTGATATATTCAAAATAAATAGACTGCACGATATATACATTATGGTGCGCCAAAAGTTTTATCACAGTACTGGCATGATCTACGAATTTTACATATTTTTGCCTGAAAAAGCTGCTTTAGCTCAAGTATTGTATGGTGCGGCTAAACGATACGAAAGAATCTAGAATGATACGCCAAAGAATTTTTCAAGAACGTCCTGGTTGAATTGAGCTGTTAGCACATATTTAAAGCCACACTGTTCTAAGAAATACTTTGAAAGCTGAATTGTAGAAAGTATTGTTACTCGCATACCTTCAGCAGTTGAGACAGGAAGTTGTGAGGACTTACTTTACCTAGATTGACATCTTTCTCCCAGTTGTTCAGCCATTGCAATGTTGATTCTAGGATGCTGAAATCTTTGATTCCTTCCGTCCTTGGCGTGCTTGCGGTTGAAGGCATCGAACAGGTTATTCATCCTTACCGTAAAATCAACTGTCCCTTTTACATTGCATAAGCCAAGCGTTCCCTTCTGGGAGTAAAATTTTAAACAGTTTGTCACACTGAGGCTGAACAGCTGCGTTGCAAGCTTCACGCGTATTTTTTCGGTGTTGCTTGGGTTTACATGTGAGAAAGAAAGTTTGGGCTGGCGAACGTATCGACTGGCGTTTCGACTGGCGAATAACGTATGTACACGAATAGGGCCTCGCCTGGTTTGGCGTGTTAGTTTTAACGGGTCAGACAGTGACGTCACGGAATATGGTGTCACCCTCAATTCCTGCCATTCCCGAAAGAAGAAACTGGAAAGCAAATGGTTAGGACACTGAAAAGGAAACGAGCACGACCATTTCACGTTTGTGCACGCAGAGCAGGGCACAATGTTCTACTTCTGCTACTGCAACAAACAGCATTTCTGTGACGAATAACGAGAGGCCCAATCAGAATGGCACATGGTGAGTTATGATGGATTGATCGTTAAATGGACATTAACCTTCATTACCACGTGCCAGCCAGCACGTGTAAACGTTGCAAAGGCGGCTGCTTGAATCCATCCGATATGGTGCATGCACAACAACCCTTGAGAGGAATTTCTAACCTACCTTTGTCAAATGTGTTGGTTTCTTCCAAACGTCAAGGCCCCCCCCCCCCCCTCGCGTCCACTTTCTTTTGCAGGGAATACCTTTTCTCTTTGACTAACCCAGTTCGGGTCCGCCACGGTGGATGAGAGGCTAAGGTGCTCGGCTGCTGACCCAGTGATTATTACCCCAGTTCGTCAAGGCAGCCTGACCCAGTTTGCCACGGTGGCCTTATTTGTGCACGAGCTGAAATATTTTTGAAATTTGTGTTCACCTGTAAACTCATTATCGCTGTTCGCAGAAGCGCAGAATATATTTGCTACCTGTTTCCATCTGTTGGCGACCGCCATAGGCGTGCGCAGGGTTCCCCATTAGGGGGGGCAAAGGTTCGTCGCAGCGCCCCCACCCCACCCTACTAAGTCAATGTATGGGGCAGATTTTGCCCCCCCCCCCTTCTTAGGTGACTAGAAGGGTCAATGTACGGGGCAGATTTTGCGCCCCCCTCTTAGGTGATTAGGGGGGGCGGCCGCCCCCCCTGTGCGCACGCCTATGGCCACCGCCACTGAATTTTCTTGATGTTGTGCATTTACTTTCAAATCAGAGTGACATGTGCGATTGCCCTGATAAACAACGAATGGCCAGCAGTTGACGAGTTGTCGCAAATGCAGCTTTGTAAGCGACGCGGCCCCCGTTGAAGCGGCTGACCTGAAGCCTCGATACACCCAGCTCAGCCTGTCGGAAAAAATTCGAAGCGCGTCTCCGTGTTCGGCGGGGAGGCTGCGCGGCGGAGGCGGAGCGTCGGTACACCTATCCTATTCTAACACCGTGGTGTAGACCAAAATTAGCATGGGAGGGTAAGAGCATTTGACGAATATAACTTTCTGGTCATGACATGAATAACGTGAAAATCCTGTCCCGCACGTCGTCATGCCCTTTCCTCCAGACACGTGCGGCACATACCCGTTTACCACGGGCCGTGGTATACGGGAATGCGTCACAGATGATTGAAAGTTTATATCCACCAAAGAACGTTGACAACAAACATTGGCGAAAACCGACACCTGCAACGCTGACCCGACGAATGCAAAGAATAAAAATCAGGACCTCAGCAGGAATCGAACCCAAGCATTCTGCGTGGTAATCAGGTACTCTACCACAGAGCCATGCCAGGTCTGGAAACTGCTTTTGAAAAACACCCTATGCAAGTGTAATGTTGGTGCAACGTCAACTGTGGTTGTGGTGCTGGCTATCTAATTTTATAACAAATCAACAAGCGCTACATATTTACTCCTACGATGCAGGCGTCATGTCAGGCTAACGTCTGTGGTTCCAGTGTTGGCTCCGCTTTTATAACAAACTAATAAACATTACACTTGTATTCTTATGATTCAGCAAGCTATATTCAAGCGTTGCTCGACACCGGAGGAATACGCCAAAGAAATTTACGTATGATATTCACATCATCGCTATGTAATGTGCACTTCATTTCGATAATACTGACGTATGTGTGTCCTAACGTGAGTGCTGACGTTAAGTCATACCATAAGTTACCCTTTAAACGCCAGCGTTGTTGACGTTCCTGGTAAGCCCACGATGTGCACACAACCACTACACTTACTAAAACACATCGATCCACCTCGTAACGCTTGAATCAAAGCAAAAAAAAAAAAATGATCGCTGACTGCTTCGCATGAAACCGATTCCCATGAGGTGTGGGATCTGCCGAATTTTTTAGTGAATTGGGTCTAGGCCTTAGTTTTACTACTGAGCTTCCTTTTAACAATGAGTTGCAGTTTCTAGACATTCGACTCCGTTTCGAACCGTCCCACACCTGCTGGCTCCATCAACCTAGGTCTCAGAAAAGCCCCCTTAGTTTTCCATCAAAGCACTCGAAACCAGTTAAGAATGGCATCGCTGTGTCCTGCATGGATGCTGCGTTGCGGAAGTCATGCACCCATGCAATGACGGAAAGTGTTCGGGTGCAGTTGAGTAGGCTGAGGAATTCTGGTTGTCCCTTACCTGTACTTGTAGCAACCTGTGAAAAGCAAGTAAAGAAGTTAAAAGGCTACGGTACACGTGCATCCCGGAATCGCGTCCACGAGGGAGGAAGCTATGCAGCCATCCCATACCAGCACAAGGTGTCGCATAATTTGAAGAATGTAGCGCAGCGCTACGATGTGAACGTTGTGGTTTCAGCTCCACAGAAGATGTCGCGTCTATGTGCTAGGGTAATGAATGTTATTTACAAAACACATAATTCCAGTCATTTTGTTTGCCTTGTTGATCATAGGCCAAGGTTGGTCCCCTGCACCTGCGCAGTGGTTTACGAATTTCCCTTTTCTTGTGGGCGGGTGTACCTTGGGCAAACGGGTAGCTGTGTGAATATTCGGTTCAAATCTTAAAAATTCGGCAGGTCCCGCGTACCGTGGGAATCGATGTTATGCGAAGCATGCGCAGGAAAGTGACGGTGGCGTATGCTTTCACATTGAGCGAAATGGGACGGAACGACGCTAAAGGAATGTGCAAATGTTATACGCACACACCTATGTTGAAGAGTCACACATGTGTTATATAACCAGTTGTTTACAGATGCGCAACGATGCCAACAGCAACATGGGTATTACCAACACCAGACGCGGTAAGCTGATATGTAATGCTTATATTCTTCAATACTGGATAGCACGAATTCGAACAGGGCAAAGATGGAACACAAAATGCACATGACAGCCGCTACACGTATTCAGAAAAAATTCTCTAGATATATACACAGCCGAGTGGCACGCGCAGGCACACTGCACGTGCACGTTACAGTCACAGTTGTACCTGTTACAGTTGTGCTAGAGTTGTTATGCTTATACTTGTCCGTTATGACGGAAAACGCACGCACGTTTCACGAACCCGTGTGCATGTGTGAAAGGGGTTACTGACATTTCTTGAACAAGGTCATCATCATCGTGATCAGCGAGCATGAGCGGCTGGACAGGACTTTTTATCGGATCCGTTCGTGATCGCGGCTAGAGGGGCCTAAGTGTAGTAAAGTGCGAGGTATAGCACAACTGGTGTAAATCGTGGATGCCTCTTTCGAAGAAATGATCTATGATTTCTCCTGTCTTGGACGTGGCAACGAGGTCTTGTGCTGACCTGTTCACATCCAAGCCGTCATGCAGTGTAAACAGCAGGCGTTGTTGGGTTTTGATAAATCATCGTTGAAGTCACCGGTAATGATGAGGGGCATGGTCCTCTCAGCAAAGTTATTGCAGGACGCATTGACCCCGGTTTTTGCGAAATGCGCCTGGTCCACGTTGCGGACCACGTGGACGAGTGGATGGTAGTCAAGCGTCTTCCAGGGTTGTTCTATCTTCAGCTCCCCCAATTTCTTTGCGTCCGCCGCGATGGTGTAGTGGTTACGGTGCTCGGCTGCTGAGCTGAAGGTCGCGGGTTCGATCCTGGCCGCGGCGGTTGCTTTTCGAAATGACAGAGAGGTGAAATGGTAGAGGCCCATGTACTGTGCGGTGTCAGTGCACGTTAACGAACACCAGATGGTCATAATTCCCGGCGCCCTCCACTACGGCGTATGTCCTAATCATATCTTGATTTTGGAACGTAATACCCCAACAATTATTATTATCACTTTCCTCGCGTGTCAATGTGTATGTTCGCGGTTACTGTGTTGATTGAGACTGTATCACCTGTGGTACATACCCGCATAACATGAACTATGGTATGCGGGTATGTGCCACACGTGACTGAGGGAAAGGGTTTCATGACGTACGCGACAGGTATTTTGGGTTATTCATGTCATGACCAGTGAATCGTGTTTTTCATGCACTGCTCCTCTGCTGCGCGAATTTTGCTAAATTACAACCTATGGAGACGACCAGGAGAGCGCCCAGACGTAGGCGGCTAGATAGATAGATAGATAGATAGATAGATAGATAGATAGAAACGGCCAAAGTGCCTGAGGTTCGCTAAGAAATGCTTCGCATTTAAAAATTGCTCCACAGATGGCTATTCGCACGTGTCTAAGCATCGTACGGAGTTTAAAGTAGGTGCAACACGTGCCAACCGCTTCTAAATAAAACCAAGATTCTGTACCGTCACAGGGACCGCACCACCCGAGAGCTGTTCGAAGCATTAAAGATTAACGCTACGTATCTCTTGCTGATTGTGAGCTGAAAGTTTTAAATGCTACTTTGTGATGAAGCCTATCATTGTCCAATGAACTTGTTTCATCTGTGGAGCACACATAAGAAAACGACTCGACACGTCCTTCTAGCGCCGGAGCCTAAACCCAACTAACTTTTTATTTTCTGCGCCTCTAGCGCCAGCCTTACTGCCGCGTCGCTCGAGGGCACGCCCCGACCTCTTCTTCCTTCGCCGTGCAATCCCGTCGATGTCGGTGGCGCTACATAGCTCCTGCCCCTAGCAGCATGATCTGCGAACGAAATCAGCAGTGCCAGAAAACTCTGCGGATTGAAGTAGTGTCTGCACCGACGGGAACGAAGACATGTGGAACTAGATTGAGCCAGGCGACTGTGGGAGTCGCCTCACAGTAGGCTGGCTTCAGGCGCTCCAGTGCGATGGTGTCAGGTTTGCCATGAACATCCACGATATATGTCGACTCGCGTTTCTCCAGTACCGGAAAGGGCCCGAGGTATATGGGTGGAGAGCAGGCCGAATAGGTCCAAAGCGCATGATAACGTGGGTTGCATTGGTCAGGTCGGATGTAATGTATGGTGTGCGTTCTGGAAGAGGACGTGTCGGACAGGGTTTAAGATCCTGCAAGAGGTCCCGAAGAAGGTGCACGTATTCGTGAGTAGACAGAGCTGCCCAGGGTGTTTCTGAGACGAAGTCGCTGGCAGATGGAGCGGAGTACCGTAGACGAGCTCCGCGCTCGAGCACACGAAGTCCGATTTCAAGGCGTACGTACCGGATACCCAGAAGTACCAGTAGCAGACGATGAACCCATTGCGATGGCGTGCCATGGGCAATCAGTGCTGTCTTGAGCTGTCGATGGAAGCGTTCCACGCGCATATGTCAACGGCTTGTGGTCCGTGAAAATTGTAAATGGTCCACCTTCGACGATATTGCGAAAGTGTCGGATGGCGAGGTAAATTCCAAGTAACTCTCGACCGAAGGTGCTGTAACGAGCTTGTGTTGGGCTGAGTTTCTTGGAGAAAAAGGCTAAGGGTTGCCATGATTTGTCAACACGCTGCTAGAGAACTGCTGGAGAACTGCTCCCACGGCTGTGCTCACTCATGAGGGCTAGAGATGCCGTGGGGTTGGGGTGGGCAAGAAAGGCAGCGTTGGCGAGCGCGCCCTTGATCTTGATAAAGGCGTCTTCAGCAGTGGCGTCCCAAGGGAGCAAGGATGTCTTGTTCTTGCTGGTCAGCAGGCGGTCCAAAGGCACCACTATATCTGCATAGTTCTCGATAAATCGGCGGTAAAAGTCAACCATGCCGAGGAATTGACGCAGCTTCGTGATCGTTGTGGGCCTATAGGGAAGCTCTGGACTGCTTCGATTTTTGATGAAAGTGGGCGGATGCCACTGGTGTCCAGGTGATGTCCCAGAAAGACCAAGTCGAGACGTTGTCGAGACGTCATCGAGACGTTGATGACGATGCCGTGGTCAGATAGTCGTTGTAGCAGACAACGAAGGTGTTGTAAATGCTCTTCCACAGATTTGCTGGCCACCAACAAGTCGTCGACGTAGGCGAAAACAAAGGGTAGACCACGCGTGACTGTGTCGATGAAACGTTGAAAGGACTGAGCGGCATTCCTGAGACCGAACGGCATTCGCAAAAACTCGAAGAGTCCGAATGGTGTTGTAATAGCCGTCTTGGGTATGTCTGATTCGGCCATGGGAATTTGGTGGTAGGCGCGGACAAGGTCAATCTTCGAAAAGATATTGGCGCCGTGCAGAGCGGCAGTGAAATCCTGTATGTTGGGTAACGGGTACCGATCCGGAATTGTCTTAGTGTTCAGAGATCGGTAGTCTCCGCATGGCCTCCAGTCACCCGATTTCTTGGGCACCATGTGGAGTGGAGCTGCCCAGTTACTGGCGGATGGGCTAATCATTCCTAATTCCAGCGTGCGTTCAAATTCTGCACGTGCAACTTTGAACTTGTCTGGAGCAAGTCGACGTGGCCCGAAGAAAGCAGGAGGTCCGAAAGTAACGATGTGATCACGTACGTCGTTGCGCACTGGTTTTTTCCAATAAGGCGGTGCGGTGATATAATTCTCGTAGCAAAGCCGCGAAGGGTTTATTGGAAACCGTAGCAAAAGAGAGGGCTAAATCTGTGGTTCCCGGCTCAGCAATGCATTTCACAGAGAGGAGAGTTGTCGCGCCTATGAGACGTTGTCGCTTGACGTCGACAATGGGGCCATGGTCGGTGAGGAAATCAGCCCCGATAATGGCAGAAGGAACGTCGGTGACCATGAGCAGCCAGCGAAACGGTCGTCGTAGTCCTGCAGGTTGAGTACATGTGAGCGTCCGCTGTCGAAATACCGGAATCCGCGTGCCATTCACAGCTTGCAACTACAGCATGGGAGTAGCGGTGCGATCCATTCGTGTAGCAAGTAGAATGCTGACCTGTGCGCCTGTGTTAATTAGGAAGCGTTGCCCATGTGACCTTGTCGTTGACAGAGAAGAGGCGACATTGGCTGGGCCCGTGACCACTCGTCGATGCTATAGCGGTCGGCCGGGTGGTTTTCCGACCAGGTGCAAGGGAGGAGGCAGCGACGTGCGCGGGCGCCAAAACGGCAGTGATATACCAGCAAATGCAAGACTGCTGTGCCTCACCGTTTCGCTGGCTCTCGATGGATGGGCAGCGTCGATAAGATGGCGGACGGCGACGTCGACGTGGAGGAAGCAGAGCGCTTTGTCAGTGAAGGACTGACGGCGTGTTATGCTGAAGCCGGAACTGCAGCTGCGACCACTGGAAGTGAATTGGCAACTTCCATAACACTGTCAGCCAATGTAGCGAACTCTGACAAATTTTCGGTTGAAGCATGCTGCCAGCACCATCTGGACTTGGGTGGGCAAGCGCTGAAGGAATAGCTCACGGACGATGGTGCTGTTCGTGGTGGAAACGCATGGACCGAGCAGATTAAGGAATCGACGCAGTAGCTGGCTTGGCCGTTGTTTGCCGAGTTGTTCGATTGAGAGTAGCTGTTGCAACCGTGTGCGTTCCGACATAGCCGTGCGGTCCAGTATAGCGGCCTTGATTTACTCAGGTATAGGTCGTGCGCGAACGAATGGAAAAGGTCGGAAATCTCGTCCATGACGGCCGCTGGAAGCGTGTCGACCATAAGGAAGTACTGAGTCTGGGACGTAATCCGCGAAAGTTCAAAACGGGCCTCTGCTTGGATGAACCACGCCGAGGGGTTCCGTTCCCAGAACTCTGGCAGTCGGATGGTGTTCGAGATAACCGCAGCGGTTGAAGAGGTGTCGGCGTCTGCCGTGTTGGTCGATGCTTGCTGGCGTTCGTTGCCGGTGGTTGACATGGCTCCACGTCTTTTTGTTTCGTGTTGCACGTTATGATCAGGCACAAGTTGCTACTTTATCAAAACGTCCGGGTCACCACTTTGTGGAGCACACATAAGAAAACGACTCGACACGTCCTTCTAGCGCCGGAGCCTAATTTGTTTTGTTTGTTTGTAGCCTATGCATATGGGCACGTACCCACTCAGGGGGAATGGCCAAGAAGACGTATTGTGGCCTATTAATGATAATTATATTAATGTTTACCTCCCTATCATTGAAGTAGAAAAAAATAACTAAGATAAAGAGCAATAATGTGAGAGAGAGGAAAAAAACGAAGGGGACAAGTTCTTTCCCAATAACGGAAGTCTGAAATTTTGATCCGACCAGACAGTTGAGTTTACCAGACCCGATCAAATTCGACTGTATGTCGTGCTTTTACTCACATTTTATAATTATTGCACGAGTCTGTTTTCTAGTATTTCTTAAAGTAGGCATTATGTTGGAATACGTTTAGTGACAAGAAAGAAATTACACACAGCATCGAAAACTTCTCTGTGGCACTGTCCCAAAACTGAGGCACCGAAATTTAGAACATTTCCTGCAGTTAAATTTAAACCAATCTTCGAAAACGGAATAATCAAAAGTCTTTTCCTAATTATTGAATAGTTGCGACATGATATAAAGTAATGTTCAATAGTTTCTGTTTCGTCGCAAAATGGGCAAAGGGGTGATATCGCAAGACCAGCGCTGTGTAAAACCCAACTAACTTTTTCTTTATTTTCTGCGCCTCTCGCGCCAGCCTTGCCCCGACCTCTTCTTTCTTCACCGCGCAATCCCGTCGATGTCGGTGGCGCTACACATCCGTTGTTCACTGTATATATGTCATCTGTCAACCATTAAACGTTCAGTTGTGGTTGGTTGGTTGTTCCTTGACAACCTGGCGCTACCCACTGCGGGGGATCGGCCATGAAACGGGCGGCACCTTATTTTAGAGATAAAATTGTTTTATATTTTGTGAGTCTGCGCGCGTCCTGTCTTCCCTCGTCTTTGTCCGTGTTTACTAGCCCAGTTAATGGGCTTTAAGATTGGCAGCTATAGCACCGTTTAACGTGGATGCACCTACGTTGACGCTTGGTGGCACATCTCCATCCCGACGACTAACGTCCATGATCAACGATTACGAAAACCTTTGTGGTAGCTGTAGTAGTTGACGGTGAGTGCGCAATCAAAGAAAGCGGTGTGACAGCCTGAAGAGCGTCGACTAAGGTCGCCATTCCGCGGCATGTGAAAGAGTAAACAGAACACCACGTCCGAAGTAGAGGGAAGCGCAACGCGCGTCGTGTCTCCCCTCTATCCCGGCCGCGATTTTTCTCGGGGCCAGCATCCGCGGGGAACGCGGTTACAGAGGCAGGCGCGCGTCGCAAGGCTATTTGCAATATGGATGGATGCTGTGAGCGACGCCAAGGCTTGGACTAAGGTCGCCACTTCGCGGTGTGTTAAAGGGATACTGAACAAAAATTTGAAAAAGCTACGAAAACACTTGGATTTGACTCGGACGACACGACTGTGCCTATACACTGCGTTTATTTCACGTAATTTCCAGCAGTTGGCCGTATTTTTAGTGGATTGTGAGAGCGCGGCGGCTGCACGCCAGTGCGCTTGTCGACGGCCGTGACGTCGAATGCTCCAGCAAGAGGGGGGCAACCGGCACGCTCTCTTCTGCCCTGCCACTTCCCTTTCTCCACCTCTCCTCTCAAGAACACCTTCTCGACCGTAAGAACACGTTTTGAGCACTATATTTTGAGAAAGACGCGCGGCAGCGGGTTGCGGCTTGCGATGTCGATTGGTAAGCGATTTTGCAGCGAGCAAGGTTACGGTGTACTATAGCAAGGTTGGCGAGTCAGTATCCGCCGAGTTTCGCGTCACTTCCTCTCTAGTTCGCGGCGCGGCCGCTAGACGCGCCAATTTGCGAAAAATGCATTAAATTCATTATTTTCTGCTAGTCTCTGGCTGAAATGAAGGTTGTTTCAACAAATTTCAGCACCCAATCTTTCAATTGGGCCATTTATCTCGGCGGCGAAAATTTTGTTCAGTATCCCTTTAAGGCACCGACAAAATTGCACTTCTGCTATTGGAAACGCGCCGAATGGGACGGACGCGTAGCAACGACGCGTTGCAGTATATAGCTAATCGCGAAGGCCACGGTCATGATGCATTACTTCACTTCACCACACCCAAACGGCGGCACAACCCATTCTGATACAAAACTTCGAGTGCATATAAACGACGCAGGACGGAAAAGTTTATTTGCGCTGAAAGTTTTATATCATAATGCGATACCAACTAGCCCACCTAGCTATCATGACACCACCCAACCGAACAAGAACACTGTGAGAGGAAATTGTGAGATATAAAAGCCGCGTTTGCAAAGCCTCCGGAGTATTTGACGGTGGCGCAGTGCATAGCATGCCCGGCGTCTGTTGGTGCGGACCGAGAGGTCATGGGTTCGACTCCCTTTCGTGCAACTTTTTGGTTCTAATTTTTATTTATCATCTGATCGGGGTTGAACTTTTTCGACGTTGTTTCTCTGACGGAAATACGTCACTGAAGTATTGGTGGACCCCGGCAACAAAACACTTTCGTGTTTTAAAAAATGAGACAAAGACAGTCATGTGCGGGCCGCGGGTCGCTAGCGTGAGGTCCGCGGGCTGCGTGTTTGAGATCCCCGCGCTACATAGTGGAAGACCTACATGATACTGCCGCAACATCGTTGGAATGTGCAGCAAAAGCATAGGTCCATTAAACAAGGCGTGCAGCAAAGTACATTCGCTTGACGAAATATCTGGCTTGAAGAAAGACAATTACGAATTCCGTGCCAGCTGATGACCCTTTACGTCGAACCATATGCATCCAATGAGTATGTGCTAAGAAGCGTATTCGCACCTTTATTACCAAACTGGAACGAACCTCGAAAATAGATCGAAATCGCTGTCCACCTCCTGCCGGTCCTACCCGCGTAGTCCAACGGCCACCTACTACCAGAACAACATCGTTAGGATGGCATACACCATTATGATATAAAAAAAAGAGCCTGGTGCAAACCGTGCATAACATATACATTGCTGAAAACTGCAAGAAGAAGCCTTCAAAGAGGAGTTTTTTAGATGGCACTTAATATTGGCACTTAGCAGTGGCACGACTTTCGGGAACAAGAGAAATGAAGGGATAGTTCCTTCTGCAGAGGCCCACAAAAAAGTCCTAAATTTGCTCCAGTGGGGGAAGTTAAGAACAACGACTGCCGACCCCTTCACAATTCGCAAGGCAGATGCGCGCCTCTGCGGCTATGTAGCCGCAGAGGCGCGCACTGAGTTTCTCGCACTCAGTGCGCGCCTCTGCGAGTACAGCAGACAACCGCGGTTCTGCAGTTGTCCGCGGTTGTCCGCTGTACTCGTGGTGCCAGGAGCCTAGTCAGGCGCGTATAAACACGCCATGACTGTGACAATTCATGTCTCATGTGCTGTCGAAACTGTAAATAAACTTCAAACTTCGCATGGCGTGCGTAAAGCAGGAATCTCTTGATAGTTTTTTCTTTTTTTTTTTTGCGCAATAGAAACTTTGAGTACGCTTCAGCTTCGCCTTCATGAGTAGAACGCGACAGCGTAATCGGGCCCCGTGCGCATCGCCTTCTCAATTAAGAGCCTGGCTTCGGTTCTCGATGCATGCCTCAACCGTGCCGCAAGAAAACGAACGTCTGTACGCGTAACATTGGCCGTTTCAAACTATCCTAGGACGCCTGCAACAAGTGCTGTTGCGCAGTGCCCACTAAGCCATAATTCTTCCTTTCGCGAATCAGCGAAGGGCCCACTAGGCCACTACGCATCCGTAAAGCGGTATTCACACGGGGGACAAATCCTCGAGGGATAAAGGCGGAGTGACGTCAGCTCACAAATGTCCCCCACTCACACGGACAAGGCTAGGGTGGCTAACAAGGCGAACTGAGGGGGAGACCAGTGTTACCAGACTACTCTCGTGGCTCGTACCGTCCGTTTCACCAGCTGCTGACGACGAGCTGCAGACGACCAGCTGCGGACTGGACACCCACTGCCGCTCTCTGCAGGAGCATGTGCGACAATGTGGCCAAACAAGAGCCTGTCGGAGAAAAGGTCCCCGTGTCCAACGTTGCCCGTGTCCTCCGAGGAGGCGCGGAGGGGGGGGGGGGTGGCACTCACTAATCCGTGACGTCGCCGTCACGTGATCCGCAATCCCCCTCCCCCATGTCCCACGCGGAGTTCTCCCTCGTGCGAACCTACGCCGCAGCTGCTCACTTTGTTGATGCTGTTGCTGCTGATGGTGATGAAATATGTCTGAGCGCTTTGTAGTGGGTGGACCTTTAAAGGGACACTAAAGGCAAATAAGAATTTATGTCAGAGTGAAAGCCCAATGTATGACAACTTCTAAAACGGCAATATTATCAACAGCAGTACCCTACTTACCGAGAAATTAAGCTAAATGTATCACATGATGAGCGCCACGAGTGGGACATTTTCGAAGTGATCCCGATGACGTATGGAAGTCGGCCTACAATAAATCACTAATAATCAAGCTAGTATCAGTAAAAAAAAACATTCCGAGCATCAAAAGACGTAATAAAATGCTGTTTGTTCGTTTCCGCTTGATTCATGGAAAACAAAACCTCCGTGGCGTTGCCATGGGGAACGGCGCGCCTGGTTCAAAGGTTCCGTTTTCGCCGAACTGCGCCTCGCCCGTCTCAGTGGTAGTTTCGGGATCGCGTACTGCCGTGCGTGATTTGCGTGCTCGTGAAAGTCGCTCTGACAGAAAGTTCGACAAAATGCCGCATGCGTGTGATATTGCCGGATGCCCGAATGGTGCACAACGCCAGTGCTGCAGCAAGGAAACCGGTGTGTCTTTTCACTGGGTGCCGCGGAATGAACACTTACGCTCGTAGTGGCATAGTGTCATGCCATTGCGCCAGTGTGCTAAACAGTCAAAACCTCTGCGTGTGTGCTCGCTGCACTTTCGTACTGAGGATTACGAGACCAACCGCAACTTGGTGAAGGCTTTGAATGTGCCCATCCGAGCAAGTCTTTGCCGCCGCGCCATTGTTGCTACTGTGGGTCCCGCTACTTCCGCTCGGCTGCTACTAGTGTCGGCGGCCGCGCAGTAAAAGCGGGCAACGTTGGGCACGGCAGCAGTGACGTATGAAAGTCGTATTTTCAGGCGGGAGATTTGAAGCGCCCTAACGCGATGCGGACCACTAAAAACGTGATTTTATTTCAAAATAAGCACTTCCTTGGCACAAAAGCAGCACTACGAGGTTTCTGGACCGCTATTTCAACAATCAACGTCGACTTAATATTTGCCTTTAGTGTCCCTTTAAAACACCCACTCGTTGCGCAATTCACATGTTTTGACGCCTGGCGCAATTCTACGCTTCTCCCACGCAATATTACATGAGTTAAGAAGACTCCGCGCACTACATGACATTCATATATTCTTTTTTTCTCGAACAGTTTCAAGCAATGGGTTGGCTCTATGGCCAGGTAACAAAGAAAAAAAAAATGGGTTGGCTCTATGGTAGAACACCTGCTTGCCACGCAGATGGTGTGGGTTCAATTCTCGCGGGAACCGAAGGTTTTTATTATTTATTTTATTTACATCTTTATCGATTTTTCAGGTACGGGCAACGCTGATTTATCGTTCACAACCAACCACATCGACGCCGAAATATCTGCGAAACGAGCTGTTTAACGCTATCGCGTTAACATATGAAGAAATAAACTATAAAATAATGCAATAAAAAATCTATAAACTGTGTACCTATACTAGCAGTGGTATGATATATGAAAAGAATGATATGACATAGTTTTCTTTCTTCGTTTCGGCTGCTTATAGATATTTCTAAAAGTACACGTGGTTCGTTATAAGTTTTATGTAGGCTAGTGTATTTACAACAAGGTAATAAACTTGGCTTTTCTTTTGCATTTCTCTTGCTGTGGCAAGGTGCTTATGCTGAAGACAGGTGCTACATATCCAGAAGGGCGCACTATTGGCTTTGTCGTTAGAGCACGCTTTAACTTTCAATAGGGAGCCCAATAAAAACAATGTGAAGAGGGCGTTCTGTTTTCTGTCTACTCTGTTTTTATTGCGCTCCCTAACGAAACTGAACTCATGCTGCAAATCACTTTCCTTGCTACAATATCTGCGAAAAACGGCCCTGATGATCCCCATTGTATTTGCAGAAAAAAATAGGTACAGTATACACTTAAAAAAAAAAAGGTTGTAGTACTTACTAACTTCGCTTTACTAACTACTTGTCACATATGTTACTACCCTGTTAGTAAGTGCGGTTAGTAACGGGGAGGTTAGTAACCGTTACTACCATCGCCGTTACAAACGCACTTAGTAGCGGTTACTACCCTTCTCGTTGCTAACTAGTAAAATAGGTAGTAACGGTTACTACAAAAAAAATTAGTAACCGTGATGCTTTCGCGTCACGAGTCTCTTGTTTTTATAACGGTCAAATTCGCGAGCATCAACATTGCAATATATCATTAGGTAATTATGCACAGTATGTCATGAATCAGAACAGCACGCATACACAACGACAAGGCTACGCGACACGTACAATTCATAAGTGTTTCCAGGAGTATATATAGCCCTACCTCTGGGGTACGCAGCTGGTGCCGGTGAGCAGCTAGGCTTTAGGATAGATAGTTTAAGTTGTGCGCCTATATTTATATAGCGTACAATTTTATCAGGTGCGCGAGGTAACGTAGCGTATGACTTTTAATCAAGCATATTAAGACAATATGTTATGTCTATTTTGCGTAATATCGTCTCAACATGACCTAATATACAAGACCCATGAAGGGGTACTAAGCTTACTAATATCACCTCAATGAACTTGAATGGATCCCCGTGTTAATGAATAGGTTGTAAAAAGCTCGTAATAATAACTTCTAAGACTCGTTCAACAAGTTCGTTTAACAGGTGCATGGCAAAAAGTTAGTATCGGTACGCAAGAGGTAGTAACCGTTGCAACTTTTAAGTGTCTGCTAACGTGGGTAGTAAGAAGGTAGCAAAAAGTTAGTAATGGTCTAAGAAAGCTGTAACAGCTGCTGTTACTAACTATTTGCTCATGGTTACGAGCTTTTTCCTAACTTTTTTTAAGAGTGTACCACTGCCGAACAAATAATCATAGTACCCGGTACGTCCGCTCAACTGTTTGCACCGTGAGCCCCTCTTTACAAAAAATCACCGTAGGTTAAAGTATAGTTGCTAGCGAAACATGCACCAACAAAGCGTACTGAGATATTTGCCACTTAAAACACCTTGCTGTCGATTCCGTGTTCAGGCAACACCACCTAGATTGTTGGCTCGGGCGCCTGTCGGGCCCGGTCTGGGGTCGAGCCGGGCAGGGCCCGGGTCTCGCTTTGAGTCACCAGACCGGGTTTGGGCGGGTAAACTTAAACGAGTTCCGGGCCCCGGCCGAGAATCATGGCCCGTGCAGTGCACTAGTCCGGACGTATAATTATTTACTCGGGAAAGTGGGGGGAGTGGAGGCGCTCACCCTCCTCCTATGTCAAAAAGAAAGGACGGAGTGATGACTCCCATCCCCCCTCCCTGCCCCCCTTTTGCGAGCGGTCACTCTTGGCAGCACATTGACAAACCAACAACCGAGGCGAAGTTTTCTTTCAACACAGCAGTTACACACTAAGTGTATAATGGCTTTTTATACCGTACCCCTGCTTTGCAGAGAAGATCGCCTTCGGGGCCCGAGCGCGACGCTCGGTAGGATATCTGCGGTGCGAAAGAGGCGGTAGAGAGACTTTTTCACAGGAGCAGCCTCGAATCAGTGAGCTGCAGGGGTAGAGGGTATGCTCTCAGTGTTGCCATCGTGCTTTGGGCTGTGCCATTGCTGTGTTGGTGTTGCTTCGGTATGCATTTGTGCTAGTTTGTGCGACTGTATTATGCACCTCTCTCCGTTACGAAATGGGTATCATGGCAGAAAATGTACTGGCTTCGCATAGCAAGTCATCTGGCCATCACTGTGTCGTACGTACGTGTACGGGTGAACGAACAAGCAGCGGAAGAGAAATGTTTTAGGTGCAATCGTGTGTCCGCAGCACAGTACGCCACGCGATGAGTGCAAGTGTGGCATGTTCGCGCTGCATCGTTTTCCTTCGTCGCCTGAATTGCGGCAGCAGTGGGTGGCTTCAGTAAATCGGAAGAACTTCCGCGTGTCGCCATCGTCACGCCTCTGTTCCCGGTATAGGGAGCTTTCACAAGCGGCGGCGGCGCTGTGCATTGTGGGTAGTCCGCCATGTTGAAGTCACTGCCAACCGAGCGGGGAAGCGCGCGTGCGGCAGCCAGGGCTGCAGGCAGAGATACTCGGAAAAGTATTCCGGATTACAGATATCGAAATACGAAAAATAATAAACTCTCCAGCCACTGAGTTTATTATTTTTCGTATGAATTTTCACCCAGCCAGACAGATCTATGTCGAATATGTTCACATTTAAATAGATATCGAAATACATGGACTGGTCACTGGAAGCCTAAAATATGGATACTGAGATACATTTGCCTTTGACGTAACGGGATATTTCGGAGACATTTTTGCAATAAGACGAAAAAAGTATTCGGGAATACAGATACAGCAATAGAGATACTGGAACACTTTTTTATTTCAAGGATGCTCATACTCCGCAAAGACATTTATAAGTGCAGCATAATGTTGTAAGTAAAGTTGCAGCGCATTGATGTTTTCAGTTCATTTATTTATTTATTACAGTACCCTCAGCGCCATTAAGTCATTACAGAGGGGGGTTACAAAGTACATAATTAGTAATAATGACATAATTACATGTATCAATTGCAATTAAAAAAAATATACTCTTTCACAGCAAGAGTAACAAGCATTGGACACCGAAATCGACATACTTGCAGTAGGGTACGAATTTGGGCTGGTTGGTGCATGACTTCAAGTAGAAAACAGCGCTACGAGACAGGACAAAGAAAAGACACAAACACGGCGCTATCAACCAAATGCGCTTTTTACAACCAGTCCGCATATTTATACTCCACCATGACTAAAGAAAGCATAACAAAAAAGCAGAAAAATCCGGTCAGCCTGCGCAAAGACAAGAAATTCTTAACTCGACAGAAATGCTATCTCCTTCGGAAGCAGTGAAATCGAGGGGAGGCTAACACATGCCTCGCCGCCTTTACAAATGTGATACGCTTCAGAAACGAGACGCGCACGTTCGTCATAGTACATTGATAGGAAAATCGAATCTTTAAAAGATGGCAGGCAGCCGCATTCATTGCAATGAATGGACAGTTGACTGTTTTTTGCTTGTTTAGAGACCTTGTTTCTGCCTATATCCGAGATGACTGCCCAGTGGGTATGCGTGGTTTTTCAGTCGAACATCAAGGACTTATACTACTCGTTGCCTCAGAATGATGTGTGTGCCGAAGTTAGTAATTGCATTGACGGATACGGTGTTGTTAAGTTTCAGAATGCATGTGGAATCATTGTCGACAAATTTTTAGAATTCTTAAAGTTTTACATGCAATCCACCTTTATAAGTTTTGACGATAAGCTTTTCATTCAGCGAAAAGGAGTCTGCATTGGCTCATGCATCGCCCCTGCTCTCAGCGACATCCTACTAGCCCGCTATGACCGTAATCTTGACAGCAAGCTTAGACAGACTAGCGTGGTAAAGGTGATGCGGTACGTGGACGACTTTTTAGTTTTTTATTGCACTAACCCTCGTGACGTACAGCCTGCTGCTGGAATTTTTGACATATTCCTCGCGGAATTAAGTCCACTTGAGTTGACCACTGAGCATCCCTTAGACAACAGGCTACGCTTCTTGGACTTGGAACTCTCGTTCTCAAACAACCATGTTTGTTGGGGTTATGCGCCTAGGTCGCAGAAGAGCCTTCTCCCTTTTTCGTCCGCGCACTCGAAGATTGTGAAGCGCGGCATTGCCAGGGCCTGCATGAAGGCGGTGCTTGAGAGGTCCTGTGACCACCAGGTCGAGGAGAGTTCTTCCTGTCAATTAGCACGTTTGAAGCTGGCAGGTTTCCCGGAAACTGCATTGACCAGCATCGCAGAAAGCCTCCTTTCTAGCTTTAAGAACAGGGTCTCATCAACTGTGCAATCACCGACACACCCCCAGCAATCAGTTGCAGTCATTCCGTATGTGCATCAGGTGGCACATAATCTTAAAAAGGTGGTCAGTAGGGCTGGGGTAATGTTGTTATTCTCTGCCAAAAATAAACTTGGTAGCCTGTGTCAGCAGGTAAACAGAGAAACCAAGACGGAAAGATGTAGTAAGAAGCACCGGCAAAAGTTTGTTGAATGTTGCGATTCTGTTGTGTACAAGATTCCTCTTTCCTGCGGGCGTTACTACGTTGGTCAAACTGGCCGGTGTGCTAATGACCGCTTGCGCGAGCACGCGAACAAGGTCTCTAAACAAGCAAAAGACAGTCAACTGTCCATTCATTGCAATGAATGCGGCTGCCAGCCATCTTTTAAAGATTCCAGTTTCCTATCAAAGTACTATGACGAACGTGCGCGTCTCGTTTCTGAAGCGTATCACATTTGTAAAGGCGGCGAGGCATGTGTTAGCCTCCCCTCGATTTCACTGCTTCCGAAGGAGATAGCATTTCTGTCGAGTTAAGAATTTCTTTTCTTTGCGCAGGCTGGCCGGGTTTTTTCTGCTTTTTTGTTATGCTTTCTTTAGTCATGGTGGAGTATAAATATGCGGACTGGTGGAATAAAGCACATTTGGTTGATAGCGCCGTGTTTGTGCCCTCTCTTTGTCCCGTCTCGTAGCGCTGTTTTCTACTTGACGACATACTTGGTGACAACAAAATGAGCTATGCTACAAATAGCACAGTTTAAGCAAATTACTCGAATCTCTAATGAACACCAGTGAATTGAGAAAAAGTGTACATTTATTTTCCACATAAGATCTGCTTTGCTGAGAAGGTTGCTGTGTGAGCATCTCAAATAGGCTGTCTCCTAGGCAGTGTCGGTTCGGCATCAGCACAAGACTCGCGAAAGATGAAAAGTGTAACGAGATACTCGTGCCCTGCATAATATGGCGATACAAACGATACATCGTAAAAGTATTTTACTACTAAGATACAAATACATTTTTCAAATGTATCTCGATGCAGAAATACAGATACTCAAAAATATTCAATTTCATTTTCATTTTATTATACTGTCAGCCCCATTTGGGCTATAACAGGAGTGGAAAAAACCAACATACATACAAAAAAATAGGTACTCCCTATACATCTTTATACACGACGTCATTTAGGTTTTTTAAGATGCCTGAAATTCTATCGCGATACTCCGAGTAAACAAACATACGTGCCCGCGCAATCGCGCTTGTTGTTCTTGTGAAGAGTACCGAGCAATAACTACGAAGTCAGCGAAGACACGGCTGCAAACTCTGCCTTGTCCGGTTACGCATGTGCAGCCTGCGCGCGCCGTACTTCATCGGAGGGCCTCGCGGAAACGCGCGCGCGATGGGGCCTATATATACTGTTCACGGCTTGAGACGGTGTCACATTCCCCTTCACCAGCACGACTTTTTCCTTCACATTGTGCGCCAGCGACTGACCCACCCAGCCAGATTGCACGTAGCTGTGCGACTCCAGTGCGTCGTGGTTGCACACGTGGCGAAGACCCCACGCATTCGCCTCAACGGGATATAAACAATGTTCACTCCCCGTATTTCTGGCCACTCACACTTGTCCTCGAGCTAGTCTTCGACGTCGTCGGGGTGAATGTAGGTCAAGGTATCTGTGAAGAAGAAGGGTTGTGCGGTGTTTACAGCTGACAAACTTACGCGCCGCGAACGAGTATGCGCGGCGGTGTGAAACTGATGGATAATTCGTAGACTTTTAGTACGCCAATAAAGCAAAGCAGTAGACAGCTGCAAGAACACTCGAGTTACAGATTATTAACACTTCACGCCGTGATCGATCTGGTACTACGCTTGCTGCTACTCGTACCGACGACGAAGCACTGCCGTTCGCAGACGCTGTGCTCGTTCTTGCGTCGTAAGCGCGAATGTGCGCCGTTGAACGGTTCAGACATCGATTAATCGGTCAGTTGCAGCGACCATATAAAAAAAAAAACAGTCTAAAGAAACGAAAAATCAGCGAACACAGGCTTTAGCAGGGATCTCACACCAACGGATAGCGCGCCGGTTCGAGTACGCGCAGCACAAGATGGCGATTTCGCTAATCTTGCGCGTTAGACGGCGCGCATTTCAATATGGCGCCCCCCTGGCGTGAAAATTTGAAAATGTGTATACGAGTGCGACGCTTTCACGCCTTGGGCGTCAGCAATGCGCAGGAGGGCACTGTTGAGCAGGAGCTCAATAACGTCGAAACATTCCGTGCTGTTTTTATTACGTTCTGCCTAACGTCAAGTTTACGTCACCGGAGAGGCGAGTATGGATTATAACGAGCAACATTTTTTTGTGTGTGTGTGTGTGAAGGTGGAGATCAAACGTTCGTCCTGTTTCAAAAGGACAGCGTGGGACCCGAAACGTCGTTTTTTTTTTTTCGTTTTTCTAAAGTGAAAAAAGTTTTTACTTTTAATTATTATATTGGCTGGTGTCACTCTGTTTCAACCATTATTCAAGCAGCAGTGCAACTGCAACTGCCGCACAGATCGCGACAGAAGCTGAAGGGACACAGCGCTAACTAACAAGTGATCGGGTCATCAACGCACAAACGAAAGGAGAGGAAAACACTATCAAATCAACCCAGCAAGATCAACTTACACAGTAGGCTAACGTGACAAAAACATTTCTGTCTCTGATAAAGAGACTAGCGGGCCCGCCAGTCTCCTTATCGGGAAAAGAAATGCCGCTTTTGTCACGTTAGCCTGTATACTAACAGAATCTCTTATTTTAATCTATATTTGCCCACCACTCTCTTAATCAGAGAAAGAAATATGTTTTTGTCACGTTATACGACCATATGAGTTGATCTCGCCGGGCTGATTTGATTGTCTTTGACAATCAAATCAGCCTTTGTGCGTTGATGTGCATATATCTATCATGACCACGTGCTGAAAAAAAAAAAAAGGCGCAGTCGTTATAGTTAACAGGTCCCGTGTGCTTCTTTCGCCGTCTGCGTGGTTTTTAGCGCTGCTGTGTGAATTTCTTGCTTCGAAAACGGAAAGCACTGCCTGTCATGTATCTCCCCGGCCGCTGCGAATAGATGAGTGCGTGCAGATCGAATGTGGAGCATCGGTGGATACGGGCTCTGCCAACGTCTCCAATTAATCGACTTTGCTATCCTTACCATGGGACGTCGCGCAAGAAGGCGTTGAAAAAAAATGCTTCCTCAGCAAACAAGAGCCCGCAGGGCTGTCTATAGATGCGCGTAAATGGATCGACAGCGTCATATTGTACGCTACTGAAGGAGGAGGAGAAACAAACGTTTATTCCAAGAAGCAAGAAGCAGCGTGAAAAGTGTTCTTTCTTCGCCCGAGGTGAGCCTTCTCAGACTTCTCCGATCTTCTAAGCTCTGTGCTGTCAACATCGCCGCCTCCCACGTTTCTTCGGTGCTTTGTGTATACGGGTCCTGAAGCTTCTTCGTCTCGATTGTTTGTATCGCGGTGTGGGCGGCATTCCAACACCATGTGTTGGACAATGCATCACAAAATCGGCATGAGAATTATGTGGAGTTCATTCGGGGCACGATACTTCCGTGAACGTGTGTGTTCGATAGTAGCCTGCGGACGGCGTCTTCCTTGCTTAATTCTAGATAAATATCTATTACACGGGAACAAATATATTGTTCGCAGCTGCTATGAGTACACATGGCTTGCACCTATATACGTCACTTGACATCACTGCTTGGAGCGAGTCTTCTATATTGGTGAACAGCGGTTAGACCTTGTTCTGCGCTGCCAAGCCGCACCGGCGAGTTTCTCCCTCCACTACGGTTATATGCGCAGTAATCGCAGCGACAGCTGCGGAAGAAACAAGCAGCCCACTAGTATGAGCTTCTTTCGAATACCAAAGGTTATTGAAGGCAAATGCGATCGTACGAAAATGCTCACCGCGAATCGTCAGATGACTTATAGGTAGCGCGCATAAGACGTGCAAATTTCGACGAAGAAAACCCCGACGTTCGTGTGTGTGTGTAGCGCACCTCGTAGTAGAAAAGCGAAAAGGAGAGGAGATACGAGGACACTAATTAATACGGATGCTCTTGTGTTCGTAGGAAAGCCGTCCGCGTTGCTCGACGAGACGAACCCAGACTGGAGCCGTCTGGCTCGGCTACAGCTTCAAGCATGCAGACGCTGCGCGACATGAGCAGACCGATGCGTGTTGATGAAGCCGAATGCGGCTCGCTCTCGATGACGGTCCGCATGCAGTGATAAAACCCTCAGATACGTTCACACACACGTATGTACAGGCTATTTCACACTTAAGGGAATACTTGGAGTGCATTGCAACGTGCTCCAAGTTTTCCGCTAAATGTGAAGCAACCTGTACATACATTCCTAGTCTCCGTTTATGACAAAACGTACAGCAAAGGGGACGCGCGATCGAAAAGCGCGCTGCCGCGTGAGCACCTCGCATAATAACTAAGGGCAAACATCAGCATTTGTTGATTTAGCAGCGTTTGTACGTTGCCATTTGATAACTCGGGGCTGGCGAATGGGTCAATTTGATGAACCATTCAACTTACCTCTGCAAGCACCATCTAATTAACGGTCGCGAAGCTCCTTCGCAGACTGGCTCTTCACCCAGCCGCTGGTAAAGTAGTTGTGCGATTCCATTGGCTTGTACGCCTTTATTTCGCCCAGAGTAACAAGGTTAGTGCTGTAAACGAAATAGTTCACGATGTCGCCGTGCGACACTTCTGGGAAGGCGGGGATGTTCGAAGTCATGTCCGTTCCGGGTCGAAGTGTGCAGGGATCCATCCGTCGCACAACCGCAACACGCTTGCCTTATCAGTTCTGAATAGATGCACAATAAACGGCTCACGAAAAAGCAAGTGACCGTGGCAGTGCGGCTCCGTCAGCCACGTCGTACTACACAATGTAGTCGTACGGCTGGTACGTACGGCTTGTCTGTGCGGCGGTGCGGCTGTTCACCAATATGGCCACCGATGTAGGACCGCAGCAATGGTGACGTCACGTGCAAGCCATTATAGCCGCTGCCAAAATTATCGTTGGGCTGCCATCTTCTGACCCGTACAGAACAAGGCACTACCCAACTATTCCGAAAAACTTTAAGCGTTGTTCAGCGTATTAACGCGCTGTTTTAATGCGTACAAGTCAGTAATAATAATAATAATAATAATAATAATAATAATAATAATAATAATAATAATAATAATAATAATAATAATAATAAATCTCACAGGATCCCTTATGCATTCATTTAAGACAACTAGAAGGTGACAGCGATCTTTTTCTTCTCAGTCGATGTATTGATCCTGCACCACCACCTTTCGAAAACTTTCTGCACCTAACGTTGTTTTGCACTGCCTCCAAGATCGGTGGCACCTCACTTGGTTTTGCATTGCCTCCGTGATCGGACCACATTTGACCGAGCTACGATGCCACGTGATGACGTCATCATCTGACGTCATACTGGCGTCACAAATTCTGGTGATCTGTGACGTCATCGTGACGTCATCACGTGATGTTTTCTGCATCACTCGTCCCCGACGCCGCAGGACGCCGACGGTCAAATGCCGCGTTTGATGAGGCATGAGCATTGGAGTTCGCCTTAATAATTAGCCAAGCTTGCACTAAGTCGCGCAAGGCGTCACATCGCCTCCCACATTTCTTCGGTGGCTGGTGGGCATCTGGCTAGGTCTGGCTTGGCAAGGCTCTTACCCTCTCACCTCTCTCTTTCCCACACCTTGTTTTACTATACTATACATGGCTATGCTCGCTCATTTTTTTCTATCTTTTTTTTTGTGTCTTTTTTTTCTATTTCTTTTTCTCTCTTTCTTCCCGTTCTTTCTCTCTATTTTTATGTCTTCCTTTCTTCCCTTTCTTTCTATGTATCTCTCTCTTTCTCTCCCTCTCTCCTCATTCTCCCTTCCTCATTTCTCACCTCCTCACTCTCACTTCAATTTCCCATCCCCTTGCTATATTATACTATACAAGGCTATGCTGTTATAACTGCGATAGCGTGCGTGGATAGACGAGTGGTTACGCGGGTTCGAATCTCGCCTCGGCAAGAAATTTTTTTCGCCAAGAATTTCTCTCGTATTCTTTCTTTCTCTCTCTCTCTCTACTCGTTCTCTCTCCCATCAGAGTCGTTCCTTCCCACGCCGGATGAATCGGCGCACGTGTTCTGGGAGCGAAGCAGCAGAGGACGAAGGGAGAGTTCATGGTGATGGTAATTTTCTATCACGACACTCGGCAAGTGTCGAGCATAACAGCTCTGCTGTAATAATTTATGAGGTTTCACGGGCCAAAACCACGATATGATTATGAAGCACGTCTTAGCAAATGGCTCCGGAAATTTCGACCTAATGCGTAAAAGTCCTCAAATACAACTGCTAGAATCGCCTCATTAGATAATGTTCTAGCGTTAAACGTTGCCAAAGTCAGATTGCAATCGCCGCCTGTCCGGACAATTCTTAGCACCCTCTGCTGCGTCGCAGGTCTGACCACCGCCATGGTCAGTTGCTTCGCAGCCGCTGGGGCTGAGGGTAGACGGTTAGTTGGTGTATTCACGTGGAAGGTAAAAATGGGGTGGAGCACATTCGGCAGGCATTCTCAATTAATAAATGGTGGGGTAAACACAACCATCTCCTTACTCCCTCTCTTCCTTCCGAGCAGAGCTCTCTCAGCCGACGTAGCCGCTGTCAATGCAGAAATGAATGGAAGGTTGTTGAACTGTGTGTTGGGGTTGTTGTCACTTCCCAAGGATGGAGACCAGTCGTTTCTTGGCAAGCCACTTGACTTTATATACAATACAAGGTTGCACAGGCAGTTATTCCCATTGGAACTGTCGCGACATAACTCGGCAAAGCCGAAGGTGCATAGCACCGCTCCTGCGACAAGAACGCTCGCGGGGAGCCGAGAGCCAGGTTTTAATGCCTCGGTTGCTCCTCTCCGTTCTCCCCACGGCAAATCAAGAACACTCAGTGACCTGATTGGCCAACTGTAATTAATTTGTCTGCCGACAGTCTCCCCTCTTTCTGCAGTCTTTCAGCCACCTGTGTGAGAGAGACGAAGGGAACGGCCGGCAAACGACATTCCCGAAAGTACGCTATCACGACCAATAGACCCTTTTCATAAATACGCCACCTGACGGTGGGCTTTTCGTCAGCTTAGATATTGCAAAGAGTTCTGGGATAGAAGCCGCCATGTTCAGGGCAAGGGGGCGTGCGATGGTGTGAGTCCATGCGTGAGTCCGTCCGTGCGCCCGTCTATCCCTTACAAAAATATCTGGTAACATTAAGTTCACGGTCTAAAGACAATTGTTACTAGAAGCTACCAACGATCAAAAGAGTGTCTGCAAACTGTCTTTATACGTCTGTACCAACGACTTATCAACGCTCTGGCTGCAATTGGCCACCAACTTTGAACAGACTCGTGTTCATAGGCTGTCTGGTGACCTCGTAGTAACGAACTATCAACAATGATAAGCGCTAGACACATGGTGCGATTCGGCATCCGATCCGACGTGCGACG